>NC_045127.1:33140569-33453106 GCF_007655135.1 Punica granatum | reverse complement strand
ACAGAGTATCAAGAAGTCTTTGCTTCGTCATATGCTGATATGCCAGGCTTAGACTCCTTGATCGTAAAACACTTCCTCCCACTCGACATTGAAAGATTTCCGCCCAAGCGCCAACACTTGCATCGTTAACGAGCCGATCTTCTCCTACGCATTAAGGAAGAGGTCATGAAGCAGGTAGACGCGAGATTCTTGGAGGTATGCAATTACTCTGAATGGGTAGTGAATATTGTTCCAGTGGAGAAGAAGAATGGGAAAGTCAGAGTCTGCATCGACTATCGAGACCTTAACAGGGCCAGTCCTAAGGATAACTTCCCGCTGCCCCACTTCGACGTCTTGGTGGACAATACAGCACGCCACACACAATTCTCCTTCATGGACGGTTTCTCTGGATACAATTAGATTCAGATGGCCGAGGAGGATAAGATCAAAACGACGTTCATCACGATGTGGGGTACGTTTTACTACAAGGTCATGCCTTTCGGTCTCAAAAACGTCGAGGCAACCTATTAGCGGGCAATGGTCACTCTTTTTCATGACATGATGCATAAAGAGATAGAGGTCTACGTCAACGACATGATTCCAAAGTCCAAAGAAGGTGAAGATCATCTGATCAACCTCAAGCGGCTATTCGATCGTCTCAGGAAGTACAAGCTCCAACTCAACCCAGCGAAATGCACCTTCAAGTCAGGGAAATTGCTAGGGTTTGTAGTTAGCGAGAAGGGCATCGAGGTCGACCCCAACAAGGTTAAGGCGATCATGGAACTGCCCCCTCTATCGACAGTGCGCAAAGTAAGGAGCTTCCTAGGACGGCTGAATTACATCGCGCGTTTCATTGCAAATTTAACAGACAAGTGCCAACCACTCTTCCGTCTGCTTCGCAAAAATGCAGCGGTCGAATGGGATGATGAGTGTCAGAAAGCTTTTGATACAGTCAAGGCATACCTAGTTCAGCCGCCGGTGTTGGTTCCACCTTACCCGAATCGTCCTCTCATTTTGTACCTGACAATACGCCGACAATCCATCGGATGCATGTTAGGGCAAAAGGACGATTCCTCACACACAGAGCGAGCAATTTATTATTTAAGCAAAAAGTTCACTGAAGGGGAGTCCAACTACCCTGAGATAGAGAAAATGTGTTGTGCACTTGTGTGGGTCATGCAAAGACTCCGGCAATACACTCTCTACCATACTGTTCGCCTGTTGTTACAGGCGGATCCTTTGAAGTATCTGCTCGGCAGTCCATCCTCCATGAGGAACGTAGCAAAATGGTGTTGCCAACTGACGGAATACGACATCGAGTACGTATTACACACATCAGTGAAGGGCCAAGCAATTGCAGATCATCTAGCAGAGTTTCCGATCAAGGACGACACACCAATCAACTCTGACTTTCCAGACGAAAGGATCCTCCAAGTGAGCGATGAGGAAGAGACTCTAGGATGGAAGATGTACTTTGACGGCGCAGTCAATTCCACCGGGTTTAGTATTGGCGCAGTGCCCACCGGGTCTGGTATTGGCGCAGTGCTAATATACCTTGAGGGGCGTCATTTCCCTGTTGCAGCGAAGATTGATTTCCCTGGCACCAACAACATAGCCGAATACGAAGCTTGTATCCTCGGTTTGCAGGTGACAATCGATCTCAAAGTCAAGGAGCTAAAAGTGTTTGGTGATTCTATGCTCACGATCTTCCAGACGCTCAAACAATGGAAGACGAAAGATCCGAAGCTGGTGCCATATCATGAGTACTTCGAAGAGTTGACAGAGGACTTCGAGGATATCTCATTTACGTACGCTCCACGCATGAAGAACCAGTTCGTAGATGCACTTGCAACGCTCGCATCCATGGTGAGCATTACGAAGGAGAATCTCATCGAGCCCCTCGAGTTTGAGATTGCTCAGGGCCCTGCCCCCATTGCGATGTAATTGATGCTGTTGACGGCAAACCGTGGTATGCAGACGTCAAGCAGTTGCTGCAAACAGGTCAATTCCCAGCGTTCACCGATCGTCCTGACCGGAGGACTCTATGACGCATTGCAGCACACTTTTTCCTGAGTGGCGAGACTCTCTATCATCATTCATTCGATGCTACACTGCTTCGGTGTGTCGACGAGAACGAGGCACAACGCCTCATGGAAGAAGTGCACGATGGAAACTGCGGAGCTCACATGAACGGGCTCATGCTAGCAAAGGAGCTCATGCGACTCGAGTACTTCTGGTCTACCATGGAGACTGACTGCGTCAAGCATGTCAGGCACTGTCACTTGTGTCAAGTCTACGCGAATCAGATCAGAGCAACACCCAACGAGCTGCATCCAATGGCAGCTCCGTGGCCCTTTTCAATGCGGGGCATGGACGTGATCGGTCTTGTCAACCCCAAAGCATCCAATGGACACTTGTTTATACTGGTAGCTATCGATTACTTCACCAAGTGGATCGAAGCTATCACCCTTGCGCCAGTCACTGCAAAGGCCGTGGCTCGCTTCCTCAAACGTGACATCATTGCGCGGTATGGAGTCCCTGCAACTTTCTTCACCGACAATGCCAAGAACTTGAATAATAAGCTTATTGACAAGCTCTGTGCACAGTTTAGAATCCAACATCGCAATTCCTCTCCGTATCGTTCGCAAATGAATGGTGCGGTAGAGGCAGTGAATAAGAACATAAAGAAAATCATCGAAAAAATGACGGTGAATTATAAGGACTGGCACGAGATGCTCCCATTCGCACTCTCGGCGTATCGGACTTCTATTCGCTCGTCTATCGGGGCAACCCCGTATTCTTTGGTCTACGGCATGGAAGCAGTTCTTCCAGTCGAAGTGGAGATTCCCTCCCTGAGGGTCCTTACCGAGTCCAAGCTCAAGGAAGTAGAATGGGCGAAGCAGCGCTACGAACAGCTTAATCTCATCAATGAGAGGCGACTAACAGCACTTTGCCACGGTCAGTGCTATCAGCAAAGAATGGCCCGAGCATTTAACTAGAAAGTTCATCCCCCCGAATTCAGCCCCGGCGACCTCGTCTTGCGGAAAGTCTTGCACATCGCCCTAGATTCCAGGGGCAAGTTTGCTTACAAGTACGACGGTCCCTTCATCGTTAAAGAAGTCTTTGATGGAGGGGCAGTCATTCTCAATGATATGGACGAGAACGAGAACGCTCTTCCGGTCAATGTTGATGCTCTTAAGAAATACTATCCGTGATGGTGTTTCTCTCATCCCACTGTGAGTGTTTTCTCAAATGCACATTACATTTTATCTTTCTTCGCATGTACAGTCCCCAGCACTTTCATTTCTGCTGACTCATGTATTCCCCTCTTCTGCTCTTTCCCTTTCTCTGAACTGTTCCTGAGAGAAAAAGAATGAATTTCCCGCTAGGTTGAAAACCTCTTTCAGGCAGCCTAGGCAAAAATTCGAGAATGAGGGGCACGGTTTAAAATCCCGCAAAGGGGAACCGTGGCAAAAGGAGAGTACAAAACAAAATCCTTGCTAGACTAAAAACCTGGAAAGGGCGGTCTAGGCAAAAGTTAGAGGAACCGAGAGGAGTGATCAGACCAAATACGGGCGGTCGTAGCAAAAGGTGAGCTCTAAATGAGGGAAATGTTAAACAAAACACTCCGCTAGGTCGTCACTCGTCTTGCAACCTAGGCAAAAATTAGGGGACCTTTGGCAGCTCGACCACGAAATAATAGCTACACTCAGCGTGCAGCGACAACAAGTAGTGGTTTGGCAGTTTTCGATGCAAGCAAACTCTCTTTGACTCTCAGAGCATGAGAAACGTTTCGACATGTAGTCGAATCCTTGTATCCTTGATTTGGAGGATCCCAAAGATTCCCCCCTTTACCTTTATGCAAATTCTACGGGACATGCCTCTTCTGTAAAAATCCTTTCTTGTCAAGTCACAAATCTAGAGGGATACGACCACCCCTTTAAATGGTCATCAAGTTCAAATCCCCAAAGCATTATTATTCAGACTTCTTTGCACATCTTCATTATGGCTGTAGAGTAGGACTGACAACCATTGTTAGCTCCCATGGTTCTACATGCAGGAATGAGGATGTGAACCCCGAAAGGAGTCTTTCTTTGACGAATGCATGTTTGCCTTATGCCGGGGACCACGGCCAAAATCCAAGGAGAAATCTTCAGGATAGCACTCCATGCACTCAGTGGCATCACAATCAGTTGACAAGCAACGAAACATTCTACCACAACATCGATTGCAGCACAGACAAGCTCAGTGATGGAGGAATTACAATGATTCCTTCCACACCTCAAGCAACCCCTCAGCATTTGCACCTTTTATTTTCTGCAAAGCACTTTTCAATTAGCGTGCCTTCTCAGGAACGCAGTGCACCTTTTATTTTCTACAATGCACTTTTCAATTGGCGTGCCTTCTTAGGAACGCGGTGCACCTTTTATTTTTTGCAATGCACTTTTCAATTGGCGTGCCTTCTCAGGAACGCAGTGCACCTTTTATTTTCTGCAATGCACTTTTCAATTGGTGTGCACCTTCTCAGGAATGTAGTGCATCTTTTATTTTCTGCAACGCACTTTTAAATTGGCGTGCACCTTCTCAGGAATGCAGTGCACCTTTTCATTATCGCAATGCACTTTTCAATTGGCATGCACCTTCTCAGTAATGCAGTGCACCTTTTCATTATCGCAATGCACTTTTCAATTGGCGTGCACCTTCTCAAGAATGCAGTGCACCTTTTTTATTTCCGCAATGCACTTTTCAATTGGCGTACACCTTCTCAAGAACGCAGTGCACCTTGCAACCCGCCGGGCAAGCGCCCGTGAACCTTGCAAACCAGCCGAGCAAGCGCTCGTACACCCCGCAAGTCCATTGGGTAGGCGCCTTTGAACCATGTAATTCATTTGGTATGCGCCCCGTGCATATTGCAAACCCTCGGGCAAGCGTCCGTGCATCAGGCAACTTCACGGGCAAGCGCCCATGCCTTTTGCAGAAGCACCTTTTCATTTCGCAATGCACTTTTCAATTGTTGTGCACCTTTTCAGGAATACAGTGCACCTTTTCATTCTGTAATGCACCTTTCAATTGGCATGCACCTTCTCAGGAATGTAGTTCACCTTTTCATTAAACTTAGCAATCTTCATTAAACTTTGCACATCGCATTTTCGATTAAGCATGGCATTTTTTCCGTTAACTGAGCAATTTCCCCTATACATGCATTTCATTTGTTTGCTGCTATGCTTATTCACATCTCATCTCGTATCTTTTATTTTATTTTCTCTTCATGTTAGGCACAGTATCCCACTATCCAAAGCAAGAGGGAGAAGATTGTCATCGGAAGTTCTATATTGATCATTGTTATCAAACTAGGGCGCTTCTGAAGTCTTTGGCTGCATCTTCTACTCGAGCACGTAGTCAAAGAGGGGCAAGCTGTCAGCACCCCATTTTGGCTCACCAAGTTGAACTACATTATCAGCAGTGATCCATGTCACGACTCGAGCATCATCACAGAAAACGGCTCAACAGAGCAAGAAATCACTATTCATCCTCAAGTTGGCAAAATCGAGCAGATAACATATGCATATGACAAAAGGACTCCAGGGGTCACCAAAAGGCAACAAAGTGACGAGCTCAACAATGTCCAAAACCGGCATTCTCAGTATATCACATGGACAGTCCTCTTTTCCGATAGTTCGCTCGACCGTCAGAAAATAGCCAATATTGGACTTCAAAAATCCACATCAGTGCCAAACAGATGAAAAGTGTCTTCAAACGCATTTCGCAAATCATCTGCTTTATATATAACAACTTTCTGTATAGAAACAACTTTTAAGCGGAAGTCCAAAAATGCCGGTTTCCTGAAGAAAAGTTAATTCCAAATGTCAGGTGCGGCTATGCCCCACAAGCATACAGAGCATGAGCAATACTTCAGATTGTCTCTTGGAAGCCACACAGATACTCCAAATACTTCCGAGTGATAAAACGAGTATACCTCTATTCGGAAATACATAACCAGAGACTAGTCTGACGGAATTACGGCAAACGAAGTTCATACTGCATTGCCCTGAAAACTCTAGCGGACATTCGCAATTGGGCAAAACAGACAACAAAACCCTTCTCAGTTTCCCGAGTAACCTCCGAGAAGCAGAAAATGCCATTTTCAGTGGAAATTCATATCCGGAGGTCCTCTTTGGGGAAACTTGGCGCCGGATGCCTACCTTACACAGTGCTAGCCTTCCCAATGCTCAATGTGGAATCATCGGAATGAATCACACAACTCATCTAGACCTCCCGAGTAGTGCTTTAGAGGTCTCAAATGTACTTTTCAAGTCTTTAGAGGTTCGATCTCGACAAACAGAGAGTAAAGTGATCTACGGAGCGCCCAAGCAACTTAGAAAGCATTTTGAGAAATCCAGTTTCGGCCTCCTAGGACGTCTCAGGCTCCACGTTTGCATTACCGACTTAAGGGACAATTGTTCATATTGTTTGACAATTTATATCAAAATGACCAACGTGAGATACATATGCGAGATATGCTGTCAGAAGCGGACAACTTCACTCTGGTCACCTATAATGAGCAAAACTGGCTTCCAAGTCTCATACAGACATTTGGCAATATTCCACGAAAAATGCCAATCTTGGGCTCATTAAATCCGTTTTCTCGCGTATATCGATAATTCGACGTTCAATTCGAGCCACGAGCTTCTAATGCGCGACCAACCGAGACCTGAGCTTTCTCCCAGTTTCTCCTTTTCGGCCGTGGGACCCACGGTCTGCCCAAGGGTAGCCGCCCCTTTGCCCCAAGTCTCTCGTCCTCTTCCTCTTGCTCTCTTGCACACCTAGCCCAAAATATCTAAGGAAATTGAAGACAACACTCAAGCCTTCATTAATGCTCATCAATGCTTCTTGGCTTTTCCACATGAAGAATGCATGGCTCATATCCATCCTCATCTTCATTAGTTGGCCGAAATTTGCTAAGCATGGAGGTTAAGGGCACTTGTTTTCACTAATTGTGTCATTAACTTTGCCTTTAAATTGCCAAAAGGTGATTAAGTTAATCACTTCTCCTCTTGCACAATCTCTCCAAGCTTTCTCTCTCAAAAAAAGCTCTCAACTCCATAGCCAAAGCCAACAAGCTTCAACACTTCAAAACCAAGAGAGAAAAATCGAAGAAAACCCGAAAAAAGCTTTTAGCTCTTAAGTCGGAAGCCGATGTTCATCATCCCGACTTAAGTTCGAAAATTATCAAATTCCATGGACCACATGTTTTGGACCCAAGGAGTTCATTTATGAACTTAGCATTTTGGTTTGAAGTCATTTGCTCATCATTTCAGGTCATTTAGGTGATGTCGGGTGAAGGACGTGCTCTCGGGTGAATAGTATACCCGTTGTTGCGCACAGCCGCGCGCCCGGGCACGCAGCCCCGCGCCCATCCTTGCCTGAACGTGCATCCTTTGTACCCGAGCACCCTTCCAAGCGTTCAACCAAGTCACTCAACTCTCGAACACTTCCTCGACTCTTTCCTCGTATACCGAGGCTAGGTATAATATTCTCAACTTAGAGAAGGTCTTTTTATATTTCTTGCATGTTTACGAAGTTATGAGTGGTATTAAGCATGTTTCGCTTGCAAGTTTATATTTTTATTCATTTTCACATCATACCATGCATGTTCATCCTCGATTAACGTGCTAACATGTTGGGAAACACTTGGATCATAGTCGAGAAGAATATCTCGGCCCGATTAAGGCATGGAGCTTACGGGTTACACTCCAAAGGAGGTGACCGAATGCTCTTATACTCTTTTCGGGCAAGGAACGATCTTCTTGGCCCAATCCAAGTTCGATTCCCGAGTTTCATCTTATTTTTCCACGTGCATGAAGTCGGAATTGTTTTATCGATTCCTTAAATAACATGTTTGTGCATGTTTGCATGTTTAAATGTGTTATTAAATCATTGCAATACCGGCTTTTGTCAAATATGTAATATTCAACATGTTTGTTGTTTGAGCATGCGAGAAATGATTCAAAACAAGACGTGGAAACCTCGTGGAACCTAATACGGGCCATGAGATCTCTCGGCTTTCTCCAAGAAGAATTGGCCAAGCGTCTCATGGAGTTATTCAGGCTCCATGAGGCTTCCTCCTCCCATTTTAAGTCTGTTCTCGGATTCCGTGCAATTTGCAAGTTCCTTTACATCAAGAACCTCGCATGAAGCGTCTTTCAAGCAAACATGCATGGATTCGCGAATTGGTGACTTATTCGGGTTCATTCGGTTATGAGGGTATTTTTGATCATTTTGACCAAATTATCATCGATCTTTGTGAAACCGTCTCGGTCATCGAATCACGAATCGTTTTCATAATTACTGCATTTGGCAATAACCTTAAGCATTAATTCCATGAACGGGTTAATCGGGACACTCACACAGTTAATTCATTTAATTTAAACAACTTTGAACGAACTGGATATTAATTTGTAACTCGCGTCGACGAATTACAGAACAGTGTTAATGCCCTTTTCAAAACCCACATACTTTCAAATCCGTATTGTGTTGTTTCCCTTTTCTGAAAACAAATTTTCAAATCAAGGGCAAGAACATCATTTTATGATTTGGCGCCATCCTAGCGTAGTTAGGGTGCTAGTCGGGCATTCTGTATCAAAACATGATCACCTGACTAATCTTTTCATTCGATCTAACCAAAACGCTAGAAAATGGTTAGGTGGAACTCTAGGTTCCAAATCTAGAGTCAAAACACAAATTTGGATAAATTCAGTGTAATTTCAGTGTCACACCACCGAATCACTGTAAAAGCAATCCACACACACGAAACTTGACTTCGGACACCCGACATGTCAGGTTCTCAAACCAAAGCCGAATGCTAAAACATTGGCACGCGTTTGTTTTTCTAGGGTAGGATTTGCATGCCAAAATGCCCTGGATCAATAAACTTGTTAATCCACGTACATTCGGTGAATACAAACATATTGTCTGTTATTTACCTGTTGCTTGTTATCTTTTCGCACATGTTTGCCATGCGGGTCGAGCTTGATCCCTAGGCCGAATAATATTAGGGTTCAATGCCCTAATCATCAATCACAAGGTTCAACGCCCTAATCAACACTCACAGGGTCCAACGCCCTATTTAGTGTGAGCACTTGAATTTCAATTTTCGGTGTTTCCCTAAACTCTCGGTGAGTTATAGCGGAATAATAACCGAACGCGAGTCAACTGGAATTCGGCCATTTGTAATTTGTATTTATTATTTTTGAGAGCATTGTAAGGATTTTATTCTGTATATTCATTCTGTAAGAATTCCAGTCGGTAAGTGAACGGTCCAAGAGTCGAATTAATCGAATCGATCTAATGCTTGCCCAAGGAAAAGAAAATCTAAGAACTCGCGGTTTTGGTTCACGCAGGGATTCAACCTCCATGGTTCGATGAACTGTAACGCAAGATTGTGAACCAATTCCCCGACACACGGGTTTACTTCTCCCTCGGCTTCTCCACCGACATCGTTTAGTTCACCGAATCTCCGATGTCAAAACGTGCGAGCCGAGTGCAACTTCATTCATGCGGTAAATAATAAAACATGCAAGCCTAGCAAACCAGAGTACTGAAAGGGCGTACAGGATATAGGCCCGCAAGTAACATGAACTCCCGAACTCGGACTTTCCAATTCCGCACAAATCAATGTCTTAATAATAACTAGGTGTTCCATACCCCTAGACCCCGGGTAACTTATCGGCCCTCGACTTTCTGGTCGTAAAATGATAAGTGGCGACTCCTTCTCATGCGTGTCCATCACGCGTCCCCACGGGAAGGTGGACACCCCCAAGTCGCGCGATGCGGGCCTCGACGGGAGTCCACATTCGGGTCCGTACACCTCCATTCAAGTAAAAAAGCTCTCAAGCCTCCTCCTAACTCCCGCAATTCGTAACAGCCCAGCACAGCCCGAGCAAAGGCCAAAATTATTGGAAAACTCAACCGTTTTCCGACTACGGCCCACCCGACTTAACGAAACTCAACCAAACTTCATACCCCACATGTATTCGACCTTTCGAGTCCATTTCCGGTGTTAGTTTTAGCATTTGAAGCCTCCAGCCCACCATTCCAGGCCTGTCAGTACCCCATTTTGGCTCACCAATTCAGGCAATGCCTATCAACGGCAATCCAAACTACGACATGAGCATCCATGTAGAAGAAAGCTCGACAGAGCAGCAAATTACTATTCATTCTCAAGTCAACACAGATAGGCAGATGATTCAAGCACATGACAGAAGAACATACAGAATCATCCTGCAACATACAGAGCAAACAGGGAGCCTAGACAGTATCCAAACCGGTGTTTTCAGAGTACATCGCCGACAGTGCTATTTTCTGCTGGATCGCTCGATCATTAGAAAATATCCAATATTGGACTCCAAAAATCCCTCACAGTACCAAACAGATGAAAAGTGTCTTCAAACATATTTCGCAGATCATCTGCTCTACACAGAGCAATTTTATGTATACGGACAACTTTTCAAGGGAAGTCCGAAAACACTAGTTCACCAGAGAAAAGTTAATGCCTGATGTCAAATGCAGTCACATCCAACAATTATACAGACCATGAGCATTGCTTCAGATTGTTTTTCAGAAGTCACGCAGACACCTCAAACGACTCCCGAATGATAGAACAAACATACATTTCAACGGAAAACCATATCTGAAGACTAGTCTGATAGAACATCGGCAAACCAAGTTAGCCATGCATTGCCCCAAAAACTACAACGGACATACGCAATTGGGCAAATCAGATTGCAAAATCCCTTTCAGTTTCCCGAATGACCTCCGAATGGTAGAAAATGCCGTTTTTAACGAAAATTCATAATCGGAGGTCATTTTCGCGAAAACTTGACTCCAAATGATTGGCCAACCCAGTGCCGCTTATCCTAACGCTTAATGTGAAATCCTCAGACGGAATCTCACAACCCATCTAGGCCCTCAAAACAGTGCTTTTAGGGTTTCAGATGCACTTTTTCAATCTTTCGGAATCTGTTCTCAACGAACAGAGATCGCAGCAATCTCCAGATCATCCAAGTAACTCTGAAAGCATTATGAGAAATCTGGCTTTAGACTCCTGGGATGTCTCCGGCTACACATTTGCAGCACCAGCTTAAGGATCGATTATTCAGTCTGATTGACAATGCACGTCAAAACGACCAATGCAAAATGCAGGCACGAGATATGCATTCGGAAACAGCTAACTTTGCTCTGATCGCCTGAAATGAGCAAAACTAGCTTCCGAGCCCAAAAACCACACAAACATTCTTTTGGGCAAAATGGATGATTTGGGGCTCATTTGAACTGTTTTCGCGCGCACAATGACAATTCGACAATCGTTTGAACCACGAACCTCGAACACACGATCGATCAAGACTCGAACTTCGTCCCGAACTCACTGCCGACCCAAGTGGGACCCACGGCATCTTCTTCCCCTTGCTCAAGACAAGCTTAGCCACCATTGCCCACTTGTATTCAAAATATCTCAAGTCTTCCATTCAAACACTCTTCCATCAACATCCATGCATTAACTCCTTTCTATCTTCATTCAATCAAAATCCCATGCTAATTGCCTCATCCTCCTCTTAAGCCAACCGAATTTCATTAAGAAAGCCACCAATTGCACTTTGTTTCACTAATCTTGTCATTAAGCATGCATATATATAGCATAAAGCATCTTCAAGCTTACACACACTCACTTGCTATCATCACTTGCATTTCACTCAAGCAAAAAGCTCTCAAGCTCCCTTAGTTTTCAGCAAAATCGCACAGCCACAGCACAGCCACAAAACAAGGCCAAAATCGTCGGAAAACAAACCGTTTTCCAAGGACCGCCCATCCGGATTAACCAAGCTTCAAACAAACTTCATACCGCACATGTATTCAACCTCCCGAGTCCATTTCCGGGGTTAGTTTCAGCATTTACAGTCTCCAGCCCACCGTTCCAGGCCTGTCCAGAATCAGGTCCCTTTCAAGCTTTCCCAGTTTTCTGGCAACCATCTTTCCGATTTAACTCGGAACTTGACCAAACTTCATATCACACATGTTTTCAACCCCCTCAGTCCATTTCCGAAGTTAGATTTGAATTTTGAAGCCTATAAGCCATAGAATCAGCTCAGTACAGAACCGAACTCAGTTTGGTCCAATTCGGGTCAGATTTTTCAACCCGGATTTCTCACATTTTCGGGTCGGTTTAAGTTGCCAAAACCCATCAAACACCTCCCCACACAACCCTAGGGTATCAAGGAGTCGAGAAATCCAAGAAAAACCTGTTGGTTTTAGCCCAACACGAAGAAACAGCCCGAATGCCCAGTCGGGTCGAATTTTCTGCCTGACTTGCGGTTTTTCTTGCAAATCAGGTCAATCCGAGACTCTTTTCACAAAACGACCACCACAGCCACCTCTAGGGGTCAGTTAGGAGTAGGGAGCCGTTGACCTTGCCTTAAAATTCCATCGGGAGACTCCGTGGCGACGTCCGACCCGAAAACTGCCCAGTCGGGTCTGTTTCCAGGACGTGCTCTGTTTTCCGTGATATTTGTAGGGCTGTACGGGTTAACCCGATAACTCTGGAACCAAACGACTACCACAGTCACCTCCGGGGGTCAGTTAGGAGTCAGAAGCCATTGACCTTGCCTCAAAATTCCATCGAGAAACACCGTGGTGACCTCCGACCCAAACACTGCCCAGTCGGGTCGAGACACTCCCAGCCGGGACCGTCGGTGCAATCCGAGGTCTGTGCAAGCAAAAACAGCCCAAACCCGACCCACCAACGGTCCAACCCGACTTCCAACAATCCCATCCCGCATCTCGGGACTAGGTATGACCATTCCCGACTTAGAGGAGTTAGGACTTTTACATTTTTGTTGTGTTTATGGAGTTATAAGTGGTTTTATGCATGTTCTACTTCCAAGTTTTAATTTTTATGCAACGTCAATGATATATCATGCATGTTTATTATCGTTCAACGTGTTAGCATGTCGAAAAATATTTAAATCGAAGTCGAGGAAACCATATTGACCCGGAAAAGCCGAGATACCTCTCGGATTAACCTCTTGGAGAGGTAACCGAGGTGTATTCTTGACCTTTTCGGGTCAATACTGTTTTCCTTGCCCCGATTTGAATTGTTTCCCGAATCTTTATGTTTTCCCGCATCCATGGAGTCGGTATTGTTTTATTGATTCCATAAATAACGTGTTTGTGCATGTTTTTATATTTAAATGCGTTTTTCAAACTCATGGCTATACCGGCTTTTGTTAAATACGTGTCATTTATCGTGTTTAACATTTGTGCATGCAAGAAATAGTCGAAATTGGGTTAAAGAGAACGCTTGAAACCCGAAACGGGTCAAGGAAACCCACAGCTATTCCTAAGAGGAAAGGGCTGAGAGTTCTTTGACCTTATTCGGGCTAAAAACGGTCTTTATACCTCGATGAAATCAATTTCTCGGATTTTGCGCAAAAATTGTAATTTCAATATTGTCGCAAATTCCGCATGCTAACAACTTTAAAACATTATTTTTAAAGCAAAAATGCATGAATTCATGTATCGGTGACTCTTTCGGAGCCATTTGGGTTCCGAGGGTATTTTGGTCATTTTGACCAAATTATCCTCGATCTTCCTGAATTCGTCTTGGTCGCCGTGTCATGAATTGTTTTCATTAAATTTAGCTTTTCGGGTACTCAGACTTCATTCAGTGGACCAATTCATGATCTGTCTGATTGTCTGTAACCCGCACATTTACTGCATTTGGCATTTAATTTTAAGCTGTAAATTCACAAACGGGTTAATCGGGACGCTCACACGATTAAATCCACTTGGCACTGATAAGTTTGCATGAAATTAATACTTAACTAATAACCTACGTCGATGAGTTGTCAAATGACGTTAATGTCCTTTTCAAAACTTGTCTATTTCAGAACCCGAAACGCGAAGTCCGATGTAGCACTCGACCGGTTCTTTGGCTTTTTCAGGGTTTTTGCACAACCCTGAAAGATTCAGGGAATTGGCCAACACCGGCTACAAGCCAAGGTAGCCTGCACTGCGATGTTTCCCTTTTTTGAAAACGATTTTCAAATAAAGGGCAAAATTGTATTTTCACAATTCAGCGACACCCCTAGGGTTAGCTTGACAGAAACACTACGGTATCAAGATAAGAATAAGCTACATCTGCAAAGCCTTTTCTTATTCACTGATGAGTTTCTGTCATCCTAGAGTAGACTCAGGTAACTAAAACGGTTATCTCTGTCACAAACATGCAAAAATGCTGATTAATCATCCACTCGACCTAACCAAACACTAGACAATGGTTAGGGGAACTATAGGTTCCAAATCTAGAGTCAAAACACGAGTTTGGCTAATTCAGTGGAATTTCAGTGTCACAATATAGAATAACTGTAAAAGTAATCCACACATACGAGATTTGACTTTATTTGTCAAGTTCTCAAAGCAAAGTCGAATGCAAAAATGTTTTACACGATTGTTTGCTTAGCATGTGGTATTTGCTTGTAAAAATACCCCTGGGTTAATAATCTGTTAATTTACATACATTTGGTAATAACAAACACATTGTATGTAATATGCATATTGTTTGTTACTTTTCTGCTATTGTTTGTCCATGCGAGCCGAGCTCAACCCATATGACGCATTGCACTTGGGGTTCAATGCTCTAACTATCAGTCACGAGGTTCAACGCCCCATTCACTGAGAGCGCATTTGAATTTCAGTTTTTCGGTGTTTCCCTGAACTCACGGTGAATCAAAGCGGAATAATAATCGAAAGCGAATCAACTGGGATTCAATCATTTGTAATTTGTATTTTATTGTTTTTCTGAGAGCATTGTAAGGATTTTACTTTGTACATTCATTCTGTAAGAATCTCAGTAGGTGAGCGAACGGTCTGAGAGTCTAACTAATCGAATCGGTCTAATGCTTGCCTAGACAAGAGTAAACCCAAGATATCGCGGTTCCAGTTCACGCAGGAATTCAACCATCACAATTTGATGAACTATAACGCAAGATAGTAAATTGATTCCCCAGCATACGAGCTTACTTCTTTCTCGGCTACTCAACCGACATCGTTTAGTTCACCAAATTTTCGGTGTCAAAACGTGCAAGCCGAGCGCAACCTAATTCACGCGGTAAATGAAATAAAACTTGCAAGCCTAGCAAACCAGAGTACCGAAAGGGCATGCAGGATATAGGCCCGCACGTACCGTGAACCCCCGAACACGGACTTTTCGATTCCACACAGACCAATGCCTTAGCAAAACTAGGTGTTTCATACCCCTAGACCCGAGTAACTTATCAGTCCTCGATCTTCGGGTCGTAAAATGATAACTGGTGACTCCTTCTCACGCTTGTCTGTCACGCATCCCCGGGAAGGTGGACACTTCCAATCCGCGTGATCCAATAGCGCATGCGGGCCCCGACGAGAGTCCACATTCGGGTCTGTACAAGGCCTGACTAGAATCGAGTCAAAATTGCCATTTCCCGGTTTTTCGGCAACCACCTTTCCGACTTAACTTGAAACTCAACCAAACTTCATACCCCATCTATTTTGGACCCCTTAAGTCCATTTCCGAGGTTAGATTTTCCATTTGAAACCTCTAAGCCTTCGAATCAGCTCAGACCAGAATCGAGATAGTTTTACTTTCTCAAGTCCAACTTGCTTCTCATGGTGTTTCCTAGCCATGAGGGCCACCTCGAGCCACCACGACCACTGAGCCACCTCTAGCCATGTCTTAGGAGGTTCCAGGAGTTGAGAGGTCCCGTGCACAACTGCCTATTTCAACAGAAGAGGCTGATTTATCCCAACTGCCCAGTCGGGTCAACCTTTCTGGACTATCTTCACTTCTTTTTGCAGATCGGGTCGACCCGAGGCTCTTCTTGCCAAACGACCTCCACAGCCACCGACCTTGCAACCAAAGATCACCAGGAGCCTCCCGTAGAGCCATTTCTTTCCAGATGTGCAGTCGAGTCTATTTCTGCCCAATCGGGTCTTCTTCTTTTTTACTAACCCGACTTTGCTCTTGATTTCGGGAAAATCTAGGTGTGCACTCCTCCTCTTGGCTACCCAAAACATCCAAACACTTTTTAGGGTTCTTGCATAACCTTAGAAGATCAAGGGAAATGGTCAACACCGGCTACAAGTCGAGGTGGCCCGCATCGCGTTGTTTTCCTTTTCTGAAAATAATTTTCAAGTCAATGACAAAACCGTCTTTTTGCAATTTAGCGACACCCCCTAAGGTTAGCTTGACAAAAACACTATAATACTATGATAAGAACGGGCTACCTGTTCAGGTGCAGGTTCATCTACATAGTCCTTCTTATTTGACTGATGAGTTTATGTCATCCTACAATAGTTTTGGGTATTTATTCGAGTATTCTTGACCAAAACATAATTACCTGACTAAGCAGGCATTCGAATTTAAGCATACACGGGCAGTAGCGGGTTAAGGCATTAAATTTTAGGCTTTCAGGCAAAAAAACATGTTCTGCAATAATCTGTAAATACTACAGTGTCGCAATACATAACAACTTTAAAAGTAATCCACGCATATGAGAAGGTGGACATTCCTAATCTGCGCATATAGGAGCGCGCATGTGGGCCCCGACGAGAGCACGTTCGGGTTCGTACCGTTACGATTAGCACGGGGTCCAACGCCCCAAAACATCGATCACGGGGTCTAACACCCCTATATACATTAAGCGCATGCAACCCGAGTGCGGAATGGGGCCTAGTCTTGAGTCACCACTTTACTCCGAGTAGTGTCTAAGTGGAAGACGACTCGGATTGAGTGTCCGAATCGTAGTTAGACAATCGCCCGAGAGCTCAACTGGTCCTACGGCCGTCTTGAGAGTCAATTGACTCTTTCGCTATCCATCGGTCCAGTTGGACCCGACCCCCAAGCTCTTTGAGCCCGCATTGCTTTAATTTAATTGTCAGTCATTTAAAATCGCACAGTGAGCCGAAGCGGAATATTGGCCCAATGCAAACCAATCGGGATCCATCTATTGTATTTTTATGTATTCTGTTATTATTTGAGAGTACAATGTAAAGATTTTATTTTTACATTTAATCCATTCATTGTAAGGATCCTCGGTCGGCGAGCAAGAGGTCCGAGAGTCGAATCGATCGAGTCGATCTAATTACCCGAGAACGAGTAAATTCAAGGCTTCGTGGTCTTGATTTGCGCGGGGAGTCTACTATCATGGTCCGAAGAACCGTTGCGTGAGGATAGCGAACTGATTCCTCGACGTGCGAGCTTACTCCTCTTTCGGGTTCATGGCCTGAAGCGATTGTTTCATCGAATTTACGGTGTCAAAACAGGCGAGTCAAGTGCAACCCTAAATCGCGCAGTAAATAAATAAAATGGCAAGTCTAGAAAGTTAGAGTACTAAAAGGGCGTGTGGGATATAGACCCGCACGTAATATAAACCCCGAACTCAGAATTTTCGGCTCCGTACAGGCCTATGCCTTAGCAAACTAGGTGTATCCCATACCTTAGACCCGGGAAACTTACCGGCCCTCGACTTTCGAGTTGTGAAATGGTAAGTGGCGTCTCCTTCTCACGCGTGTCCGTCACGCGTCCCCAGGAAGGTGGATGCTCCCAAGCCATGTGCATAGGCACGTGCATGTTGGTCCCGACGAGAGCAGATTTGGGTCCGCACGGGTTGAAAGGAAGCATTGGCATATCCTAAATGTTGCTAGGGTACTCATGTTTCAAGCTTCATTACCGGCAACGTTCTGGGGCGAATGTGTTTCGACAACCGTTCATTTAATAAATATCACTCCAACGCCTTTACTCAATATTAAAAGCCCGCATGAGGTACTTTTTGATAAACCACCTAATTACTTGAATTTACAAGTTTTTTGGTCATTATGCTAAGCTCACACAGGGACTAAGGATAAATTTGAACCAATGTCTCGTAAGTGTATTTTTATCGGATATCCTCATGGAAAGAAGGGTTGGAGGCTTTATGATTTGGAGAAGCAATAGATGTTTATATCAGGGGATGCGAGGTTTTGCGAATCAATTTTTCCTTTTGCCACAAAAGATGGAAAATCGAAGCAACAAGAAGAAGGTGGGCCACTATTTCCAGACGGGAACACTCCAGCCAATCCAAAAAAGGCTATCGGGAGTGTACGGACCACCCAAATGTGAACTCTCGTAGGGGCTCGCATGCACGCTTTTGAATCGCTCGGCTTGGGGGTATCCACCTTCCTAGGGATGCGTGACGGACATACGTGAGAATGAGTCGCCACTTATCATTTTACAACCCGAAAATCGAGGGCCGATAAGTTACCTGGGTCTAGGGGTATAAAACACCTAGTTTCGCTAAGGCACTGATTATGTGGAATCAGAAGGTCTGTGTTCAGGGGTTCACGTTACGTGCGGGCGTATATCCCGCACGCCCTTTCGGTACTCTGGTTTACTAGGCTTGTTGTTTTTATATACAAAGTGAATTAGGCTGCGCTCGGCGTACACGTTTTGACACCGGAAATTCGGTGAACTAAATGATGTCGGTTGAGAAGCCGAGAGAGAAGTTAACCCGTGTGTCGAGGAATCAATTCACAATCTTGCGTTACAGTTTATCAAACTATGATATTTGAATTCCTGCGTGAACCGGAACTGCGAAATCTTGAGATTACTCCTTTCTAGGCAAGTATTGGACCGATTCGATTGATTTGACTCTCAGACCATTCACTCACTAACTGAGATTCTCATAGAATGAATGTACAAAGTAAAATCCTTACAATGCTTTCAAAAACAATAAATACAAATTACAAATAATTGAATTCCAGTAAGTTCGCGTTCGGTTATTATTCCACTCCGACTCGTCGTGAGTTTAGGGAAAAAATCGAAAACGGAAATTCAAATGCGCTCTCAGTGAATGAGGTGTTGGACTCCGTGACTGATGGTTAGGGCGTTGAACCCTAAGTGTGATGTGTCCTATGGGTCGGGCTCGACTCACATGGACAAACAAGAGCAGAAAAATAACAAACAGCATGCAGATTGCAGACAATGTGTTTGTTATTGCCAAATGTATGTGGATTAACAAGTTATTAACCCATGTGTATTTTTGCAAGCAAATGTTATATGTTAAACAGACAAAAGTGTGTAAAGCATTTTGCATTCAGCTTTATTTCAAGGACTTGACAGACATGCTGTCCGTAGTCAATTCCTTTGTGTGTGGATCACTTTTAAAGTTGTTTTATATTGTGACACTAAAATTCCACTGAATTAGCCAAACTCGTGTTTTGACTCTAGATTTGGAACCTAGAGTTCCCCTAACCATTATCTAGTATTTGGTTAGGTCAAGTGAAAGGTTAATCCGTATTTTACATGTTTTGTGAAAAGATAATTTTGCCATTTATTTGAAAATCGTTTTCAGAAAAGGGAAAACATCGCAGTGTGGGCCACCTCGACCTGTAGCCGATGTCAACCAATTCCCTAGATCGTCCAGGGTTATGTAAGAACCCTGAAAAAGCCAAAGAACCAGTCGATCTAACCGGAAGTGATCTAGAAAGATCTTCTGTATTCTGACCTAAGTTACTTGAAATCAGGTAAAAACTCAAGTTGAGACACAAAAGTTCTTTCTAGATGTCTGTGCTACATCGGACTGCGCGTTTCGGATTTTGAAATAGACAAGTTTTAAAAAGGGCATTAACGTCATTTGACAACTCATCGACGCGAGTTATCAATTAATTGTCAATTCATACTAACTTATCAGTGCCAAGTGGATTTAATCATGTGAGCATCCCGATTAATCCGTTTGTGAATTTACAGCTTAAAATTAAATGTCGAATGCAGTAAATATGCGAGTTATAGACAATTAGACAAATCATGAATTGATCCACTAAATGAAGTCTGAGTACCCGAAAAGCTTAATTTAATGAAAACAATTCATGACACGACGACCAAGACGGGTCCAGGAAGGTCGAGGATAATTTGGTCAAAATGACCAAAATACCATCGGAACCCAAATGGCTCCGAAAGAGTCACCGATACATGAACCCATGCATTTTGCTTAAACAATGTTTTAAAGTTGTTAGCATGCGGGATATGCGACAATGTTAAAATTGCAATTTACACAAAATCCGAGAAATGGATTTCATCGAGGTAAAGAGATCATTCTTGACCCGAATAAGGTCGATGATCCTTCGGCTCTTTCCTCTTGGGAATAGCCGTGGGTTTCCTTGACCCGTTCCGGGTTTCAAGCATTCTCTTTAACCCAATTTCAACTATTTCTCGCATGCTCAAATGTTAAACACAATAAATGACACGTATTTAACAAAGCCGGTATTGCCATGAGTTTGGAAAACGCATTTGAACATACAAACATGCACAAACACGTTATTTATGGAATCAATAAAACAATATCGGCTCCATGGATGTGAGAAAGCATAAAAATTCGAGAGAAAACTTAAATCGGGGCAAGGAAACCGATTATGACCCAAAAAACCAACAAAAGAGTCACGGTTACCTTTCCTCAAAGGAAACCTGTGAGCCTCTTTGGTCGTTCAGGTTTAAATCGGTCTCCTCGACTTCGATTTAAACATTTTCCGATATGCTAGCACGTTAAATGATGATAAACATGCATGATATAACATGAAAATTGCATAAAGATTAAAACTTGCAAGTAAATCATGCTTGAAATCAACTTATAACTCCATAAAGACAACAAGAATTGTAAAAGTCCTAACTCCTCTAAATCGAGAATGGTTATACCTAGTCCCGGGATGTGGGATGTGACTGTTAGAAGTCGGGTTGGACCGTTGGTGAGTCGGGTTTGGACTGTTTTTCATTGACCAGACCCGAATTGAGGCAACAGACTCGACTGGGCACTGGTCGACCCAACTGGGCACCCGGGAGAAAACAGGCTGGTTCAGACAGCTCGAGAGGCTTCTCGGAGAGTGCTCAATTGTTCTGGAAAGCCAAGAGGATGCTTAATGTCACTGCGATGGCTTTAGGAGGAGACGCGCGTAGATTTTCCGAAAATCAAGAGCAAAGTTAGGTCAGTAAAATAGAAACGGACTGGACTGGGTCAAAACAGACCCGACTGGCAGTCCGGAAAGAAACAGCTCTCCCGGAGGCTCCCGATGGTATTTTGATGCAAGGTCGGTAGCTCCCGACTCCTAAGAGACCCCTGAAGGTGGCTGTGATGGTCGTTTAGTTCCAGAGTTATTGGGTTGACCCGTATATCCCTGCAAAGATCGCGGAAAGCAGAGCACGTTCTGGAAATAGACCCTACTGGGCAATTTTCGAGTCGACATCACCACGGTGGCTCCCGATGGAATTTTGATGCAAGGTCAGTGGCTCCCGACTCCTAACTCACCTCTAGAGGTCACTGTGGTGGTCATTTTGCGAAAAGAGTCTCGGATCAACCCGATCTGCAAGAAAACCGCAAGGTAAGGCAAAAAATTCGACCCCACTGGGCAGTCGGGCTATTTCTTCGTGTTGGGTTAAAACCAACGGGTTTTTCTTGGATTTCTCGACTCCTTGACACCCTAGGGTTGTGTGGAGAGGTGTTTGATGGGTTTTGGCAACTCAAACCGACCCGGAAGGCCTTGAATCCCGGGTTGCCATCTTTTACCCGAAAAGACAATTTTTCTGTTCGAATCTGTGGTAGGCTATCCCGATGGGTTGGATGCTTCAAACTTAAAATCTTAGCCCAGAAATGGATAGAGGGGGTCGAAAACATGTGGGATACGAAGTTTGGTGAAGTTTGGATTTAAACCAGGATGGTAAATACCATGATTCCGACTTAAGTCTTTAAGGGTTTTACTTGGTTCCTATGTGCTGAAGCTTGCTACGGTTTGCTATGGAGCTTGAGAGCTTTTGAAGAGTGAGAAATGCTAGAGAGATGGCATGAAGTAAGTTGTGATTAGTTTAATGACAATAATGCAATATATAGGCAAAGCCTAATGACAATTAATGAAAGCAAAGTGCCATTAGCCTCTTGGATTAGACTTGGGCGGTTTTGAAGAGAGGATTAAGGAAGGATTTTGATTGAATGGAGATAGGATGCATTGATGAAGAGGTGACAAGAGCATTGATGAAGATGGAGTGTTGGTATAGTATAGTAGGCTTGATATTTTTGAAGAAGAGAAGGCAAGTGGGCATGGGGAAAAAGCCAAGGGAAAGCTGCGGTTTGAGAAGGTTACGGCTGGTCATGGATGAGCCGTGGGCCCCACGGTCATTGAGGGAAGTTCGGGACAAAGTTCGAGTCTTGATTGATAGCGTGTTCGAGATTCGTGACTCAAACGAACGTCGAATTGTCAATGTGCGCGCGAAAACGGTTCAAATGAGCCCGAAATCATCCATTTTGCCCCAAGGAATGTTTGTGTGATTTTTGGGCTCGGAAGTCGATTTTTCTCATTTCAGGCGATTGGAACAAAGTTAGCCATTTCTGAATGCACATCTCGTGTCTGCATTTCGAATTGGTCGTTTTGACGTGCATTGTCAATCAGACCGAATAGTTGACTATTAAGCCGGTATTACAAATGTGAAGCCGGAGACGTCCTAGGAGTCCGAAGCCGAATTTCTCAGAATTCTTTCTGGGTTGCTCAGATGACTTGGAGATCGCTATGATCTCTGTTCGTTGAGAATAAACTTCGAAGGATTGAAAAAGTGCATCAGAAACCCTAAAAGCACTGTTTTAAGGGCCTAAATGGATTGTCAGATTCCATCTGAAAATTTCATATTGAGCGTTGGGATAAGCGGCATTGGGTTGGCCAACCATCCAGCGTCAAGTTTCCGCAAAAAGGACCTCCGGTTATGAATTTCCGTAAAAAACGGTCTTTTCTGTCATTCGGAGGTCATTCGAGAAACTAAAAGGGATATTACAGTCTGATTTTCCCAATTGCGTATGTCCGCTGCAATTTTTGGGGCAATGCATGGCTAATTTGGTTTGCTGATGTTTTATCATACCAGTCTCCGGAAATGTTTTTCCATTGAGAGGTACGTTTGTTCTGCCTCTCGGGAGTCATTCGAGGAGTCTGTGTGACTTCTGATGAGCAATCTGAAGTGATGCTCATGCTCTATATAATTGTCAGATGTGACTGCATCTGACATCGGGCATTAACTTTTCTCTAGTAAACCGACGTTTTAAGACTCCTACAGAAAAGTTGTCTGTATTCAGAAAATTGCTCTGTATAGAGCAGATGATCTGCGAAATGTGTTCTGAGACACTTTTCCTCCGTTTGGCACCGCTAGGGATTTTTAGATTCTAATATTGACTATCTTCTTATGGTCGAGCAAACCAGCAAAAAAATAGCATTATAGGCGATGTATTTTGAAAACACCGGCTTAGATGCTGTCTGTGCTCCCTGTTTGCTCTACATGTTGTTGGATGATTCTGTATGTTCTTCTGTCATGTGCTTGAATCATTTGCCTATCTCTGTTGACTTGAGAATGAATAGCAATTAGCTGCTATGTTGAGCTTTCTTCCGTATCAATGCTCAAGTTATAGTCTGGATTACTGTTGATAATTATTTCCTGAACCGGTGAGCCAAAATGGGATGCTGACAGGGAGCTCTCAGCCCAACACAAGGGGACTGTCGGTGGATCGTCATCAAGCCAGTTCGAATGTTGGGTAAGGCCCAACCCCACTCGGCAGCAACAGCCACGCCATGAGGGAGAAGAAAGGCCTAGCGATGCAGTTGGGCCCAGTCTAGCCTAGCAGGTTCAAGAAGCGGATCAGACAGGAGAACGAGTGAGTCGAGGCCAAAGAGGAAAGGAAGGCGAAGGGCCCAGTAAGGGTGATAGACTTCTAGATGCCTAAGAAACTCCTAACTCGGGCCGAGCCGGGAAGTAGGCAGACCAAGTTCTGGAAGAGAGAAAGGCGAGCCGAACAAAACAGGGCTTGAGTCGTACCATGGAAGCAAGGGGGAGTACTATGGGAACAAGGGGAGTAATTCGAGATTTAAAGAGGATGGAGACTCATCAGAAAGGGAAATTTCTTTTGGGAATTCCGAGGTGAATAAGGAAGTGACTTTGCGAAGATCTGAACGAGTTTCTAATCTTCCTAAACATCTCAAGGATTTTATTATTCACACTGCTTACTATAATACCCCTTTTCCTTATTCATCCACTCATTCGGACTCTTCAGGTATGTCCTATCCCATTGAGAGATTTATTGATTATTCAAATATCTCTAATCAGCACAAAGCATTTTTAGCTGCAATTGACTCTGACAGAGAGCCCACATCTTATCGGGAGGTCGTCCGAGATCGAAGATGGAGAGATGCAATGGCAAAAGAAATTCGGGCTCTCAAATTGAATAAAACATGGACGATTGAACAGCTACCACCTGGAAAACATCTTTTCGGCTACAAATGGGTATATAAGGTGAAGCTCAAGGCAGATGGAAGCGTAGAACGATATAAGGCTCGACTAGTTGCGAAGGGTTTCACCCAGGTCAAGGGGACTGACTACCATGAGGCCCTTGCACAAGTGGCCAAGTTGGTGACTGTATGAAGTTCATTGATAGTGTCAGTAGCAAAAGGGTGGCACATGCATCAAATGGACGTCAACAATGCCTTTTTACATGGGGACTTAGAGGAGGAACTATATATGGAATTACCTCCTAGTTTCTTTGTTTTGAAGAACGTGACTGTATGCAGGCTCCTTAAGTCTTTGTATGGACTTCGTCAGGTATCGAGAAATTGGTTTTCGAAGTTTGCTGATGCACTTCGGCAATACGGGTTTATTCAATCAGGTGCAGACTATTCTCTTTTTACTCTTAATCGAGGCGACACATTCCTTGGTGTGTTAGTCTATGTAGATGATTTAATCATAGTGGGCAACAGTCCTAGCCATTGTGATTCATTTAAGAGATCTGGATAAGTGCTTTCGCATAAAGGATTTGGGGCCCTGAAGTATTTTCTTGGCATTGCAGTCAATAGATTGGGTCTGGTTTTTCCTCAATCAACGAAAGTATGTTCTCGACATCTTGACTGAGTGTGGCATGTTGGCATCACGACCATCGCCATTTCCCATGGAACAGCGTCATCGATTATCCATGAGTTCTAGTGATTTATTATCAAATCCGGGGAAGTATAGGCGTCTGATTGGGAGGCTTAGGCCCCGTTTGAAATTTGGATTTGATTTTAAAATCGTGATTTTGATTTTAACTCTACCCACTAAACAACAAAAACACACGTTTCCCAAGTCAAATTTATAATACCATCTCATTTGTCTTTTTCCACAATCAAAATCAAAGTAGTTACTTTAACTCTGAAATCAAACACCCCCTTATATATTTAACCATTACAAGGCCATAAATCAGTTATTCTCTTCATATTTTGGCGCATTTCATGCAAGAGCCACGTCAAGATCATTGGGATGTTGTTGTGCATGTTCTTCGTTACTGGAAGCAATCTCTTGGTCAAGGGATTCATATGCGGCCTTCATCTTTGGAACTTGAAGCTTTTTGTGATTTAGATTGGGCAAGCTGTCCCCTGACCCACCGTTCTATTACGGGATACTTTATTATGCTTGGAGGGTGTCCGGTTTTATGGAAGACGAAGAAAAAAACCACATTTTCTCGCTCTTTAGCTAAAGCAGAATATCGAGCAATGGCAGCATCTATCAACGAGATTATCCGATTGTGAAATCTTCTTTCTTCTCTTGGAGTACAAATGAACACACCGACTTGATTATTCTGTGATAATCAAGCTGCGCTACACATAGCGGCTAATTCAGTGATTCACGAGCGAACTAAGCAATATTGAGATCGATTGCCATTTCGTACGTGAGCACATCAAGTCTGAAGTCGTGACTACCGACAATTTGCCTACGAGGCTACAGTTGGCAGATATCTTCACAAAGGCACTAGATCGAGATCGCTTCCGCTTCATCCTTTCCAAGTTGGGCATTCGTGACCCTCACGCTCCAACTTGAGGGGAGTATTATAATTGTACAGTTGTACATTAGGAACTTGTCTATTTAGTATTTGATAGTTTCAGTAGTCATAGATACTAGATATATAACATTTATTATTTTCCTTCTATGTAAAAGCGCACGGGCTATTTAGAGCTTTGATCGTTTCAATGAAACTTGAGTCGGATTATTTCAATCTTCACAAATATAGTGTGAGCATTAGAGAGGCCGTATCCATATACATCAATTTGCAAATTTTAAAACAAGTTCGTTTGAAATAACTCAACTGAAAGATTGTAGCTTCGGTGAAAGTTTCAATGCGTGGAAGACAATCGGAATACCAAATGATATTATCTCTTCGGCTACCATACGAAGGACAATGCCTCATCGCTTTTCTCAGGCAGAAAAATGGATTTCACGCTCATATAAAAAAATTAAAAAGAAAACGTGTCGATCAAGGAATGTATGATACTCTGAACTGCTGAAGGTTTGGCTTCTTCGTCTTGTTTAGCTTATCTTAAAGTGTCTGCCAAAAAATCATTAGCAATTAGATGATAATTACACATTGCCTAGAAAAAATTTGAATTCCAAAGTACCTACATAATAGATTTATCCAACTTCAAGAATTTTCTGTAGTGCAGATAAATCCCGTACCATACCTATCTCTTACTTGTTAAATGGAGCAGAGTCCTCGTCGATACATAATCACAGATCACTAACAATTTTAAGAACTCGTCATCATCAATAACTCAACAGGCTTCAATAGATGATTAGAATTATTTAGGGAATGCCAAGGAAAAGGTTGTACTACAGAAGTTAACCCAAGGGTTTTACCAGGTTAGCAATTCAGGGTCATGAGGAATTTTTAGAGGATCATCTTTGTTAAGTTTCAAAGCGCTCCATTCTGTTGGCAATTGAGGGTTAGATGACCTAAGAAAGGCTTCATTGTGAAATCTCCAGTCTGTACATCAAGAATATCCTCAGAACTTCTAGTTGCATTGTAGGAGTTTGCTCTTCAGAGAGGGAAAAAAAAAGAAAACAGAAAGAAAGCAAAACCATTGGCGAGCGAAAGAATTCAGTTTCTGCAATAAAAAAACTTACAAATCGCTGCACTATTTTACTGGCCGCCAAGAAGGATATGCAAATCTTGCCCAGGAAAGACGATATGGTTCTAATTGCCATATTACCATATTTCCTAAAAGATGAAGCTCCATTGCAGGCTAATTTACCTCATCAATCTTAATGAAATAAATAAACCTTACATGGAAGCTGAGTTCACAAGGACTGTAAAACTGGTGTTCTTCTGAGTGGTCACGTCATACACCATGACAAGATTGATAGAATACATCACTCTCAAAAAAACTCATATGTGCCTTATTAATTATTTGCAAAGATGATGTGCCTTTTACCAATATAACCAGAAGGATTCACCAAAAGCAAATTCAATTCGAAGAAACTGCATTTCCTAAAAGGCTAGCCGTCTTCACTTCATAGAAATAATAAGCCAATAGAAAGTCCAACCACAATACTTGAACTGGACAGGCACAATTTCTCTTTCTTTTCTAGAATTCTACAGACAAAGTTAATATTGAGAGGCTTGTAAACCAAAATCAGATAAAGGGATCCCATCCTTACCACGACTAACATTTGTTTCCAATAATGAGACGGACAGGGATATGAAGAGAATCGCTCTGGCGTGACGAGTAAAGGGAGAAATGGTTAGGAAAGCAGTAGTGGTCGACGGCGGGGGAAGCACCTTAGCCTTGAAAGGATGCCCATTTTAGGAGATCACCAAATAACTACCAACCAAACGAGTCAACAGAATTTCCCAGAGCTCTACACTCATTCGCGACGATAGAAGTAAACTAATAGACTCATCTAAGTGCATATTTCATAAGTCACCTGAAGGATTCAACTTTTTTCCATCTTTGGGTGTCAAATTTCACTTATTTTTCCAAGTTTACAAAGTAAAAAGATGAATATCATTTCGGTGAATAAATTTTTTTTACTCATCTTCCAAAAATATTTTTTCCCCCAAATGACTTAAAGTCAATCGCATGGTCCTTTCATTCTATCAAGACAATAGTTATGAATTTGATAAACCGTGTTATAGATAGCTATAAACAATAAGAGACATTTTTCTTGATTAAAACACAAAACATCCCAACTACAGAGTTTTGGTCACCAAAACAGTTCTATGTGTACAGATATATGGTGGTAAAAGAGATTGTGAAGCTAACTATCGAAAAAAATAATAATAATAAAGAAAGAATGTGAAGCTAGAAAATTTTATGGCCACCAGAAAGTTTCATATTAGGTACCAAATTCATCTGCTACAAGAGCTTTAGTAAACAGGTAGTGCTTTGAAAGTATGAGTAATTTGTCTTAAGGTTGACATGTAATGGTGTGGGTCAGACTTTTTGTGGCCCTTGGATAATCTTTTTGGGGCTATCAGTACAATTTCTTTTCCCATTAGTTTTTCAAAAATTACACCAGCCAACACCAAAGAGGACATTCTAAAAAGTCAAATGAACAGGCAAATATAGTTAGTATAAAGTAAAACAGTTATGAAATAGCAGAAATTGAAGCAAAGGGAAGTACATATTAGATAGCAAAGCATATTAGGTTCTGAAAATGTAATTGAAGTGCGAGAAAAGGCAACCAGGAAAATAGGCAAGCAGAAGAATGATTTAAGAGAAAATTAGGGCGACCCAAAAAGGACGTATGAGGAATCACAAGCCTAAAGTCAGAGCTACTTGTAGGCGAGCAATAGTCGAAATAGCACTGTAAGAATCACCTGATCGCCAGGTAAAGGGAGCGCTCCTCTTCAAAAATAGTAATTGCTTCCTTCGAGTCCTTGCTTCATGGAATTTTGGACAAGTCTTCGACAGAGTGACACTGCTCTGCTGCAAATTAATACCATGCGCCAACAATACAAAAGGAGCAGCAAGAAAGTTGATTCATGATGTAAGGGCTTTTCAATGCAAATGCACCCTAAATGCATGGGAATCAGATCAAGGTCCTAAGGATCTTATGCAGATGAATGGAATTTGAAAATGAATACCCGGCTTCAGCGAATTGTGGTAAGTGGGGGGCCAATGAAAAAGAGCCAGAGTGGCAAGCATTTCAACAAGCAGTTTGGAGACGCAGAATGGGGTGAAATGTATAAGAATAAGGATTAGGAACGCTAGGAGCAGAGCAATGGAGAGGGGAAGTTATATGGCAGAGAGTGTAGCAAAGCCATAGAAGAACAAGGGAATAGACTATGCAGCGTGCGGTTTTGGGGTAGCCGAAGAGGTATGACGGAGTTTGTTCAGAAGGCAAGGGGGAAGGGGTGGGCATGGGTGGTGAATTGCGTGCGAAGACTGTCGTTAGAGGCTACGCGCAAGGGCATCGAGACCACGGTGGAGGTCAATGACAGGATTGGAACCGGGATGGGGGAACAGAGCTGGCGGCGTTGGCAAAAGCAAAGGGCTCGGGATGGTCGGATTCCCAGGGAGCAGGCTATGAGTGGGGGCGAGAAGGAAACTGCGAACTGGTGGCACGGTTCTTGGGGCTAGCGGACGGTGAGGCTGGTGGTGAGGGCGGCTGATAGGGCGGTGGCAAGGCGGGCGTCGACGACTTAAGGCTGAATGGCTGGTCGGGTCAGAAGACAAAACGAAGCGACAATCGTGGAGAAGGCGTCCCGTGACTGCAGGAGGAGGCGAGAACCGAAGGTCTAATGGCAGTGCAAGGTGTGAGCGGCATAATCGGTATTCGCTTTAGTGTGGGATTGCTTTCGCACCTTGGAGCAACCTCGATCATTGTTTTACCAGCCCAAGTCATTGCAATATTGCTTCTCACATATTAATAGCAAGAGAAAACTATTAAAATGATCATTGAAAAATTTTAAAACTAACAAATTACTACTTAAAAGATTTTTTGAAATAAAATGATCACTGATAGACCAGTATCCATAACATTTTAGTACCACCGTTAAAATTCCGTAAGTGCGGTTAAGGAAAAATGATATGAAAGCTTATGTGGCATTTAGTAGACAAACGGACCCGATTAACGTTGCACTTCATCACATACAACATCGTTTTTGTCGTCCCGTTTATTTAAAAAAAAATCTGTAGATGCAGAAGCACCACTGCTGAAGCACGGGGAGGATTGCTAGAACTACAAAGGGAGAAGTGGCAGATGTAAATGCAAAGAGAGGGTTGATTCGGTTGAAGAGACTGCAGATGAACTCGTCTGGATTGCAAGAAAGGCTGCAGATGAACTTCAGCTAGGGCTGTAGGAAACCACAAATCGGACTTAGGGCTAGCAAATCGGACTTCAATCGAACAATCTATAGTCGAGAGAGACTTTCAAGACTTACCAATTAGCTCTAATAGCTCCTACGATAAAATCCACCTCCTTGAGACCATCGAAGACAGAGACTCGATACAAAGTTAGAGTTGGCGGAGTCCAACTCAAGTTCGATGAGTCCATGTGTCCACGACCTTCGGCGCAACGGCTCCAACGACTCTTCTGATGGGGGGCCACGTTGGGTTCGTCTGGTCTGAATCCATCCGTCTGTCAGTCATTGTGTGTGTCATGTCTGCTTCTATGTTCCGTGTTCTCTATTGTATGGAAGACGAAGATTAGAGAATAGTTTGCCCTAATTTTGATTGCAGATGGGGGAGTGAGGGATGATGGTGACAACGTCATTCGATGGGGGGAGGGGATAGGAAGGACGACGTCATTCGGTTGGGGGAGGGCATAGATAGGAACGACGGTGTCGTTTGGGCCAGATCTTTTTTTTTTAATAAACGGGAGGACAAAAACGACGTCGTACGTGATGAAGTGCAACGTTAATCGGGGCCATTTGTCAACTAGATACCACATAAGAGTCTATATCTTTTTTTCGTAATGGCACTTACGGAATTTTGATGGTGGTACCAAAATGTTATGGATACTGATCTTTCAATGATCATTTTGTTTCAAAAAATCTTTCAACTAGTAATTTGTTAATTTTAAAATCTTTCAATGACCATTTTGATAGTTTTCTCTAATAGCTATATCCCTCTGAATAGAAAAATCAAACAAATTGAACGCAATCAGCAAATTCTTTAAATCTACTCTAAACGAATAACTTGCGCAAATCGCGTTGCTGCTTGGCGATTTGTTTGATTTTTCTGTTTAGAGGGATATAGCTATTAATATGTGAGAAGCAATATTGCTATGATTTGGACTGGTAAAACAACGATTGAGTTTGCTCCAAGGTGCGAAAGCAATAGCACACGCGCAAAGCGCTTGCATGAGAGCTAGTGTCTCTTTCAAAGAATAAATTGTTATGATATTCCATGTTCTATGTCACTTAGTTGATGCACGGACTGCATACGTACATCTCGTGGAGGTTAGGCTTTCGAGTTTACTCCAAGACGTGAAAGCATCGCGCATGCATGACAGCTAGTGTCTGTTTCAAAGAATAAATTGTTATGATAATCCATGTTCTATGTCACTTAGCTGATGCATGGACCACATACATACATCTCATGGAGATTAGGCTGCTGCATTAGCCGTGCCGTTGTTATTTTCAAGGTCTCCTTGCGATTGCAGTTTCAAAAGCCAATTGATATTGCTTGAGATTTTGTTTTGTATAGAGGGTCATATCAGATATAGAAAGCATGAGAGGACATGATCACTCCTAGAACTTTTTTTTTTTTTGGCGATGTAAATTTTTGATAATTCTTTTTAACGGGTTTAGTAGCAGAAAATGCAGAAAGGATGATACTTCACGTAAGGAAATTTCCATCAATAACTTCCGTAAAATGGTCTCTTGCAGGAGAAAAGGAATGGAAATTGTAGCAGGACAGGATAAAAAAGAATCGTGAAGATGTAAATGTTGAAATGAAATTAGAGAGCAGGAGTGAAAAGTACTCGTATGAATATTTTTCAATACCTGCCATTTCAGTGATGAGTGTAAGTGTGAAAATTTATATGATCAGATGGCACAAAGTTTTGTCGAGTTATGGAGCCTGAAGTACTGTGAATCCGGGACGAGATCGGCGACCCATATTGTATTCGGCCCATTGGGGATGTAATTAGGGTTTGTTCCCTTTAAAACAGCAGTTTATATCTCTTGTAACCCTAACTCAAAAAAAATAGTGGATATACCTGGCTTGGCGGCGCCCCCAGACGTAGTCAGAATTACTGACGAACTGGGTAATCAATTCCGTGTGTCACTTTTGCTTTTTCGTTCATATTGTCTTCTACTATCGTACATCAGTCGCAACAAGTTTAACCATCACTAAGGGAAAAGAATAATGAAATTGCAATGTCCAAATACAATTATTACTATGTCGATATTCCTGCAATTTGGTTTAATTCTCCTTGCAGCTTGACCTTAATCCTACGTCCCTCTCTTCAGCCAAGATTCCTGATGATAATACTCGCTTGTTAGACTCGGAGCACTGGACTCTTACTGGATATAGAAGTTAAGATTTTTGGAGGACCTGATAAAAAAGATAAGATTCATGAAGATGTAAATGTGGAAAGGAAATTAGAGAGCGACAGCGAAAAATACTTGAATGAACAATTTTCAATACCTGCAATTTAAATTAATACAGTGAAAGTGTATGAATCTATATAATCAGATGGCCCAACAATGCCTCCCTTTGGATATCATGCTGGTGTTTCAAAAACTCAGATTGTAGCACAACAATTATCTTAATTGAAAGGATTCCAACCTCAACAAAGTCTGGCCAAACAATATATCTACAAACGTTGATGTGCGTGCTGGTTACCTCTATAATGTGCTATGCCGGTTACCTATATTTTCAAACTTTGCAAAAATTTGAGTGTGACTAAGATCGCCAATATTTTAATAATATGATAAATTTATGGGTATGCATCATACTACACAGAAACGTTCTATGAGGAGATGCCATACCATACCTTAAATCCATTAAAAATTGAAAATCCAAAGCAATTGAAGATAACCAATTTAATTATTCAATAGCCATGACGGCAAATCTATTTTGTGAAATACTCACATGGTGATCAGCCTTAGCATTACTCCATTTTGCTATGAACTCCCCGACTGCTTATAACCTGAGACCGAGATTTGAATTCTTAAAATGTGAGAAAGAAATTACAATTAGAACAGAAATAGCATATCATTGAATACATTTTTGGTGATGCAGATTATCTTTCTGAACTAACATATTTGCAATTAGGAGAAACGTCTTATGACCCTATTGAAAGCATTCACTCACTAAATGTGCAAATTAAGATAAACAAAACCCATGGGAAGGACGAAAAGTGGATAGGAACCTGAAACATGAAATAGTTAAAAGTAAACACAGAATACACTGAACAAAAACCCAATGTTGGTAGGCTACCCTACATAAGAAAGGAGCTGATATGGACGTCAAAACCTCTACACTGTTTTAAATAAGAACATTAACAAATATCTCCTGTGAATAAAATCCAGAAATTGTTGTAATAATGCTATTGGAATACACACCGGAAGAACTTCAGTAATAGTGCAATAACTCCTCTCTTCTGGGTTTCCAATTTCATCAGTGTAAAATCTTATTCAGCAATCTGTGAATAAAATCCAGTAAAAATGTTAATTCCCTTCTGCGGAGACAAAATTAACCACAAACTCTCTGCCTAAAACCTTCAGAAAGTACCAGTCATAAATCCATTTTACTATTTGCAGAATCTCTTGTGAAATTTTCAATGGATTAATCAAACCACAATGTTAAATTAAGAGTGTGAATGTGCAATTCGCACATCCCTGATGCGAAATCGGCAAATTCCAATTGAATCCCATATCCGAAATTAGCAGGAATGCTCCTCAGCAGAAGAGGAAAAAGATTACCGGGTAAAGACTTCACGGAGACGTTTTGGTTTGAGTGCTTCAAACATCAGAAAGCACATATCACTAATCAATAATCAAAACAAAGAAACACGAAGTTCAGGATAATGGGGAAAAAAAACATATATTTTCGGCACGTTCTTGCTCATCCTCAACCTGCAGTTATTCTTCTTCCAACCAAACATGACAATCAACAAACTATAGCAACAAACAAAAAGACTTGATATTATCGATATTGATAGAGAAATCGATGGGGCAAATTCTTCTATCCACATAATGAAAATTAACCTGGAAGAAAGATACGTTTAAATTTGATATTGAATAGAATTAGTATATGGAAATTACAAACTCGAAAAGACGTCAAAATCAGTGACTGAAAATACGACAAAATACATGAGATAATTAAAAATTGAGATTCAGTTGATATTCTTTCATAAACCGAACGCATATCACCGTGTTTCGATTACAATTAAAATGATAACTCATCCCCACACTTCCTTGGATGTTAGACAATATCGAAGCCTGGAAGAAATTTAAAGGCTAAGGAGAAATTAAATCAACAGAAATCAGAATCAGGATGCGAATTTTATTAGTTTCAGATCATACAGTCCAGGTTGATAAGCAGAGGGGAGGGCTACCAACAGTCGAGAAGAGGCGGTCCGTGTAAATGCAGAAGCGGTTTGGTGCGACAGCGTTTCGCTGAAGCAGCTGCAAGGGGGCGGTGAAGTAGCAGGTTGAGAAGTCCAAATTGTGATAATCAGTAGAAATGGATTCTCTCTCTAGCTCTCCTCTCTGGCCCTGAACCTTCCAGAACGTGAACCGCCCTCCTTCCTCCTCCTCTCCGGCAATGGATCCTTCCATGCTTTCTCCGCCTGCTGAAACCTCTGATGCTCCCGCAGTACCCAACGAAACTAACCCCCAGTCGTACCTCTCAAAGCTCATCGGTCACATCCCTAGAGCCTACGAAAATGTCTTCTCTTTAGAGAGAGGTCTTGATGACGATGACTCCGACGATGATGTGGCCAAGGATATGGACTACTCACAGGAAGGCCAACTTCGTGTCCTTCTCACCAGAGAAGGAAAACTAACCTTGCACCAACCATGGAGATTTTCTCTTATTGTTAAACTATTTGGCAAAGTTTTTGAACTTCAATATTTTGCCCAACGGCTCAAGTCTTTGTGGAAACCATCAGGGAATATGGACTGTGTTGATTTGGGAAATGGTTTCTTCCTTGTTACGTTCAATACCATAGCGGATTTTTGAAGGTTATCCGGGATGGTCCTTGTTTTGTGAGTCGACAATTCCTCACTATGCGAATCTGGGAACCTTGTTTTCGGCCATCAAAAGCCACCTTCTCTGCTGTGGCCGTTTGGGTCCGCCTGCCCAAGCTTCCCGTTGAGTTCTATTCTGAAAAACTTCTTAGCAAAATTGGTAACCATATTGGCCCACTGCTCCTTATTGATAGTCGAACATACTTGGGTGTTAGAGGTAAGTTTTTGCCCGACTTTGATTTAGGTCGACCTCACTCGTCCATTACCCACCTCTATCTGAATCGGAGACTTCAAACAGTCGCTTCAGTACGAGGGCATCGACCAACTCTGTTTTAACTGTGGCATCATTAGTCATATCATCTCTAATGTCAGCACTCCATTTTGGCTCACCAAGTTGAATTGCATTATTAGCAGTGGTCCATGTCACGACTTGAGCATCATCACAAAAAACGGCTCAGCAGAGCAAGAAATCACAATTCATCCTCAAGTCGGCAAAATTGAGCAGAAGACATGTACATGAGATAGAAGGACTCCAGGGGTCACCAAAGGGTAACAGAGTGACTAGAGAGCTCAACAACGTCCAAAACCGGCATTTCCAATGTACCACATGGATAGTCCTATTTTTCGATAGTTCACTCAACCGTCGGAAGATAGCCTATACTAGACTTCAAAAATCCACATCAATGCCAAACAGATGAAAAGTATCTTCAAACGCATTTCGCAAATCATCTGCTCTATACTGAACAACTTTCTGTATATAGACAACTTTTCAGTGGAAGTCCAAAAATGCCGATTTTTCAGAGAAAAGTTAATTCCAAATATCATATGCGACTATGCCCCACAATCATACAGAGTTCCAGACACCCCGAATGACTTCCGAGCGACAAAACGGGCATACCCCTCTTCGAAAGAGCATAACCGGAGACTAGTCTGATGGTATAACGGCAAACGAAATTGACCCTGTATTGCCCCAAAAACTCCAGCGGACAGACGCAATTGGGCAAATTAGACAGCAAAACCCTTTTTAGTTTCCCCAAGTAACCTCCGAGGAGCATAAAAGGCCATTTTCAGTGGAAATTCATATCCGGATGTCCTTTTTGGGGAAACTTGACACCGGATGCCTACCTTACACAGTGCTAGCCTTCTCAAGGCTCAATGTGGAATCGTCAGAATGAATCACACAACTCATCTAGACCCCCCGAACAGTGCTTTAAGGGTCTCAGATGCACTTTTTATGTCCTTAGAGGCCAAATCTCAATAAACAGAGATCACAGTGATCTCCGGATCGCCCAAGCAACTTAGAAAGCAATCTGAGAAATTCAGTTTCTGCTTCTTAGGACATCTCCGGCTCCATATTTACATTACCGGCTTAAGGGTCAAGTACCCACGTAATTTGACAATTCATGTCAAAATGACCGACGTGGGATGCAGATACGAGATATGCTGTCAGAAGTGGGTAACCTCGCTCTGAATGTGTAAAAGGAGCAAAACCGGCTTCCGAGCCTCATACAGACATTTGGCAATTTCTCACGGAAAATGCCAATCTTGGACTCATTAAATCCGTTTCCTCGCGTATATCGACAATTCGACATTTAATTCGAACCACGAGTTTCGAATGCGCGATCAATCGAGATCCGGGCTTTCTCCCGGTTTCTCTTCAATGCCTTAGAAATTTCGGCTTCTTCTTCTTCAATGCAAGAAGCCAACTTGCCAACATGCCCTCTCTTAGCCAAAATGTCTTTGAGAGGTTGAAGACAACACTCAACTCCTCATCAATGCTCATCAATGCTCATCAATGTCTTATCTCTTCTTCATTAATGCAATGGAAGAAGATGAGGCTTAATATTTTCTTAATCAAACCGTCCAAGTTTAATCCAAGGGGTTAAGAGCACTTGCTTTTGCTTAATTGCTCATTAGTTTTGCCTATAAATTGCCTAAAAGTGATTAAGTTAATCACTTCTCCTCTTGCACACTCTCTCCAAGCTTTCTCCCTCAAGAAAAAGTCTCAACTCCATAGCCAAAACTAGCAAGCTTCAACACTTCAAAACCAAGAGAGAAAAATCGAAGAAAACCCGAAGAAAGCTTTGAGTTATTAAGTCGGAAGCCGATGTTCATCATCCCAACTTAAATTCAAAAAATTCTCAAACTCCATGGACCACATGTTTTGGACCCAAGGAGTTCATTTATGAACTTAGTTTTTTGGTTTGAAGTCATTTGCTCATCATTTCAGGTTGATTTCTTCATTTCGGGTGAAGGACGTGCTCTCGGGTGAATAGTGCACTTGTAGCCGCTCGCTGTCGTGCACGCCCGCGCGTCCCCCGCTTGCTCGCACACGCCCGCTCGCCCGAGCTCCTTCTCGCGCGCCCATCTTTGCCCGAACGCATTCTTTGCACCCGAGCACCCTTCCAAGCGTTCCACCGAGTCACCCGACTCTCAAACTCTTCCCCGAATCCTTCCTCGCATCCTGAGGCTAGGTAGAACATTCTCGACTTAGAGGAGTTAGGGTCTTTTATATTTTTGCATGGCTATGGAGTGATATGGAGTATATGACATATTCCATATGCAAGATTTAATTTTTATGCGTTTTCATGTTATATTATATATGCTCGTCATCATATAACATGTTAGCATGTCTGGAAACGTTTGGATCGTCACTCGGAAGACCATCCCGACCCGAAACAAGCAAAAGAGCTCTCGGGTTTGCCTCAAGAAGAGGTGACCGAGGCTTGGGTTGCTTTCCTCGGGTTAAGATCGGCCTTCTTAGCCCGATCCAAGCTCGATTCCCGAGTTTTCTCGTGTTTTCTTACGTGCATGAAGTCGGTATTGTTTTATCGATTCCTTAAATAATATGTTTGTGCATGTTTGCATGTTCGAATGCATTATTCAAATCATGGAAATACCGACTTTAGTTTAATCGTATAATTTATCGTGTTTGTCGTTTGAGCATGCGAGAAATGATTCGAAACGAGATGGGGAAAACTTGTGGAACCCGATGTGGGCCATGAGGCCTCTCGGTTTTCTCCAAGGAGAAATGGCCGAGAGTCTCTTAGACTCATATGGGTTGCACGAGGCTTTCTCCCCCCATTTTGAGTTCGTTCTCAGATTTCATGTAAGTCGCAATTTCAATAACGCCACAAATTTCACATTAGAATTGTCTTTTCCAAACAACATGTATGTTGTTTATTGCTTTTCTGCTATTGCTTGTCCATGCGAGTCGAGCCCGACCCATAGGACGCATTGCACTTAGGGTTCAACGTCATAACCTTCAGTCACGGGGTTCAACGCCCCATTCACTGAAAGCGCTTGAATTTCAATTTTTCGGTGTTTCCTTGAACTCACGGTGAGTCAGAGCGGAATAGTAACCGAGCGTGAGTCGACTGGAATTCGACCATTTGTAATTTTGTATTTATTGTTTTCGAGAGCATTGTAAGGACTTTTATTTTGTATATTCATTCTGTAAGAATTTCAGTTGGTAAGCGAATGGTCGGAGAGTCGAATCATTCGAGTCGGTCCAATGCTTGCCCAAAGGAAAGTAAATCCAAGATCTCGCGGTTCTGGTTCACGCAGGGATTCAACCTCCATGGTTCGATGAACTGTAACACAAGATTGTGAACCAACTCCCCGACATACGGGTTTACAACTCTCTCGGCTTCTCAACCGACATCGTTTAATTTATCAAATTTACGGTGTCAAAACGTGTAAGCCGAGCGCAACTTAATCAACACAGTAAATAATAAAACATGCAAGCCTAGCAAACTAGAGTACCGAAAGGGCGTACAGGATATAGGCCCGCACGTAACTTGAACCCCCAAATTCGGACTTTCCAGTTCCGCACAAATTAATGCCTTAACAACAACTAGGTGTTTCATACCCCTAGACCCCGGGTAACTTATCCGCCCTCGACCTTTGGGTCGTAAAATGATAAGTGGCGACTTCTTCTCACGCGTGTCCGTCACGCGTCCCCACGGGAAGGTGGACACTCCCAAGCCACGCGATCCAAAAGCGGGCATGCGGGTCCCGACGAGAGTCCACATTCGAGTCCATACAACTTGACGACTCCACTGGGGACATTCTTAGTGGGTTCAGGCTTGATCTCGCTTGCTTGCTTGCATGTTCATTTATCGCTTTCTGCACTTTTACTTTAAGCACATTTATTTCTTGTACATTTATTTTATGCACTTGCATTGCATCATTCTAGAGGATTTAGGTACCAAATGCCAGAAATCCCACGGGCGCTGATTTAAAAAGCTAGGTTAGTTAGAGGTTCCGAGTAAGGGAACGGATCGAGTCGGCTCTGCCACCGAACCGGCCCCCAAAGATCCTCGCTCGATTTCAAGGAATTGATACCCTTGAATCGGGAGCTTCCATCCCTAGTTAGTGGTTTTCCCAGTAGAACACTGAAACCGTGCATAAACAGGGACCGTCATGCTGGACCAAAATAAACCTTCATGCCGTCAACCGACCCAAAGTCGAGTCTTTGAGTCGGCCCGTAGTTTTCTTTTAGGCGGGCCTTTTGCTGTTTTTTCACAAAGAATGATGTACATTGTAACAGATACAATTATAATTTATTCTTTTTGCACCTGCATGCATGTTTTCAAAAAAACTAGGACATTGCATTGGTTTATTACTTAAGTTCCCTTTTTCAAATGAACGATCTTCGTAAATCTGGGAACTTGAATCAAATCAATGCAGCGGCATTAGCTTTTGAAAACTCATACATTGCCTGCATCCGATGTTTGCACAGCAACTACCATGTCCCGCACGACAGGCGGGTTGTGCTAACCTTCGCGGGTAGACCACCCACGGTCTTCACCTCTCCACGGCGAGACGTGCTGTGACCAAAGACCGTCCATCTCGGCCACCCACTCTGCACAACAGGCGAGTTGTGCCAACCTTCGCGGGTAGACCACCCACGGTCTTCACCTCTCCATGGCGAGACGTGTTATGACCAGAGGCCGTCCATCCTGGCCACCCACCCCGCACGACAAGCGAGTTATGCCAACCTTCGCGGGTAGACCACCTGCGGTCTTCACTTCTCCATAGCGAGATGCACTGGGACCAGAAGCCGAGTCCATCCCGGCCACCCACCCCGCATGACCGGTGAGTCGTGCCAACCTTCGCGGGCAAGCCATCTGCGGCTTTCACCCTTCTTCCATGGCAAGGCGAGCTGTGGACCGAGGGCTGACCCACCTTCCCAAGTGAGACTAACCGACACTAACTTTTTGCTAACATAGAGCATCACCGCGTGATCAGATGCACATCTCTCCGCAAGACCCTGCACATCTACTAGCGACTAAGCGCGCCTCACACATGTCTAAGCATATTCACATCACTCATACATGCATGCTCAACGTATCGATGCATGTCTCTTGGTGTGCTCACACAACGTCTACCAGGCCAGTTCGCTTCCCTACACTCTTGCATTGAAATCCTGAATAATTCATGCTCCTTCATTGTTTTTTTTTCCCATTACAGGAAATTCTCAACAAGAAGACAACCGAAATACTGAGCGGCCACAATTGAGACAACAAACGTCTGTCATCTAGCTGCTTGGGATTTCAACACTAAGTCCCCATCCTTGCTCCATAGAGCAAGACCGTAAGCAAATCAGCGTCACCGCTATGCAGCGCCCTGCACTATTCCTCAGTATTGATATTTGCTTTCGCATTTCTTGCGCTTTCATATCAAGCCCGCATTTACTGCATCGGGCTTCGGCCTCACTATTGGGCTTCAGCCCCGCATTGGGCTTCGGCCCTACTTTTGGGCTTTGGCTCCGCATCAGGCTTCAGCCCCGCATTTACCACATTGGGCTTCGGCCCTGCATGGGGCTCCGGCCCCGCATTTACTGCATTGGGCTTCGGTCCCGCATCAGGCTTCAGCCCTGCATTTACTGCATGGGGGTTCCGACCCTGCACCGGGCTTCAAGCCCAACATTTACTGCTTCTAGGTTTTGACACCCTGCATTTACTACTTTCAGGCTCATCTGAAATCCAAAATCGACTTGGATTCAAATTCATCAAAGCGATACTTCGAGGAGCAAGTCTAATCCTTTCACTGCAAAGGCCGAAAGTGACAGCTCCACAAACAAAGCATAACCCTCCCACCCACAACAGTAGGCACAAGCACCGTCGCGCTTCCGACTAAAGATTAGGTCCCACCCATCCTCCGCCATCGCCGCCTACTAAACACTGGGGCAACATGCGCAGTCTTCTTTAAACTCTATTTTGCTCTAATTTAAATCCATTCCCACAAATGGGTTCCCGACATGAACAAATCCTTCAAACAGAACATTAGGACAGTCTTTGTGATGCTCTATTAGTTCTGTTGGACCTGTTCAACTCGCCTGTCCTCATGGGACCCGGCTCCTCGAGCCTTCCCTAGGACGGCTGCGCATACTTACTCGCAACCTGGGAAAATATGCTTATGTGACCCCAGTCACGGTCTAACCACTCCAGAGTGGTGATGACTAGATTCCTAGAAACAAATGTCGACTGCCCGTGGCACCCCATGGGTCGCGCGCGGGACAAAAAAGGATTTTCCCATGGGACCACCCCATATTTCTTACCACATATTCCCCCCGCATAATCGCCTAATGCGTTGTCTTCTTTGTCATCCTTCATAGGGGCACATTGACCGTAGGCGAAGAGCGATGCATGAGTTCACGCTTCCCTGAGAACTTGTCTCGGACCCTTTCCTTATACTTTGACGAGGGAGGTGTCCAACGATGAGGTACCCCCTATGAAGTCGAAAACGAGGACAATCGAGCGAATCACTCAGCATTTATGCAACCGTTTTCCTTGAACATCCAGTGACTTCAGTAGCGTGCACCCTCCAAGAGGCACATACTGTAAAGAACAACAAGAGGTGATCGGAGACATCGCACCAGGTGCCAACCATGGGTCACTTCAACAAATGAAGACCGGGGCATCCTCGTCCAACATTCCACATGGGGTAATTTGACATTTTCTTTCTAGACAACAGGGGAAATTCACATGTAATGCTTGCAAAGGCAAATGACACATAGTTCGACTTCCGAGTGCACGAGAGTCAAACTTCCAAGAAAGTCGGTCCTCACAAAATAGGGCTAGCAACACACAACAAGTCTCCATGAGGCGAAGCACACCAAAGCGGCCTCGACCATCCAAAGTCGAGGAGTTACAAACAAAGACACGGGGCACAAAACAAACCCCAGCTGCAAGAAAAAACAGAGCGAAAAGAAGCGGGAAGAACCCGCTAATGAAGAGAGAGAGAAAAAGAAGCGCGAAAAACCTACCAACCAACAAAAGCAAGGCAATGCCGAGGTTCACCAAAAGCATAGGCGCCGTCAATTCAAAGAAATCAACAAACCCAACAAAAAGGGGAGCAGCAGCTACAACTCCTCGACGGAGACAGAAAACAATGCACTCGGAGGTTGAATCATTCGAATCCTTTGCTTTTGCAAACTCGAGAGATAAAAGAATCAAGCCCGCTAGGTTGAAAACCCTTTTTGAGGGGCGGCCTAGGCAAAAGTTAGGGCAAAAGAGAGGCACGATCGTAAACCCTTTGCGGGCAATCATAGCAAAAAGAGAGCATTCTCTTTAGGTTGAGAGGTGCGGCCCCGAGGTGGGTGATCGTAGAAAAAGGAGAGCAAAGCGAGAGACAGATAAAATTGCCCCCTGGTCTCTCACACATTGTGCGGACAAGGGATCCCCAAGGGAAGTAGCCACTTTATCTATTTCAATACAATCCCCGATCAGCTCTCCAATACCATTCAACCATCTAAGAGAGAAGCTTCCTCAAGCACAGTGGGCAACTGAGCACACCTTCCAAGCAGTTCGGTACAGCCTACGCAACAGAATGACGAAGGAAAAAGGGGGTACATCTCGCTGCACGCGTGAACCCGTGTATCCTTTTAGCCTGGGGCAACGTACTCCCCAAGCTTTCTCTTTTCTCTTTGTCTTTACATAACTCCAAATGAGTCACAGTCACCCTTCAACAGGCTACCACAAAGCCAAAATCCCAGACAATCCTTTCCGGGGTCTAATCATAGCATTCTGGAAATGATCAGACCGACGTCTGACCAATTCTGAACATAAATTCCCATGCGAGTTACAAATGCAGTTGTCCCAGGGCACCTCGATCAGAAGGGTCCAAAGCCGATGGGCATGTCGAACAAACGATAGAGCTGCTAAGGCATTGTTGGGGAACTCTTGATATGACCCATGCATAGCTAACGGGAACCTCTAGAGGCCTCGCATCTTGGCCTCCGAAAACGGAACCCACTTGCACTGTCAAAGCAAAACTCTTCACGGGTTGCTCAAGCGACCCGAAACTGAAGATCTGTGCGTCACAACAATGCTTTTTTTAGTGTTTACCTGTGCCTATCTTATATTAGTATTTCTCACATGATTTACTAGTAATGCTAAAGCTACATGTACAAACCGCAAGAACTACGGCGGACTCTGATTCCCAGTTCCACGGGATACGTAGGCGCTCATCTCCAGAGCTCGAGTTGCACGTCATGAAACCGATCCTCGGTGAACCACTCGCGGTTCTTACTCTCCCATGCGACAAGGTGAGTTGCAGTTCCGAGAGTCAGTCTAAGCCTCAGCACTGCTGCCTTACATCCACATTCAGAAGCAACTTAGGGTCATCCAGCGCTTCCTGTGCAACTATAGGGTCATCACGCGCTTCCTGTGCTACATAGGGTCATCCCGTTACATAGGGCCATCCCACGCTTTCTGCGCAACATAGGGTCATCCCGTGCTTCCTGCGCTTTCTACTTTCATCCTACGCTTTGCGTACTCCAAGCACAACATGTGTCTAGCATGACAGCTGCTCTACCGATTGCCCTTCCTGTGCAACTAAAGCACGGTTCAAACCTAGCACAACAGTTGCTTACCCTCGTGCTTAGCACAACTTGCGCTTCCTGCGCACACGGGGATCATCCCCACTTTACCTTTATGCTGATACACATTCGGCATATCCGAGATCATCTCGGTATTGCTTGTCTATCAGCTTGCTACTTTGACAGCTGGGATCATCTCGACTGTTGACCTTTTACATCCGACATATCCGAGATCATCTCGGTATTGCTTGTCTATCAGCTTGCTACTTTGACAGCCGGGATCATCCCGACTGTTGACCTTTTACATCCGACATATCCGAGATCATCTCAATATTGTTTGTCTATCAGCTTGCTACTTTGACAACCGGGATCATCCCGACAATCCGAGATCATCTTCAACAGGCTACCACAAAGCCAAAATCCCAGACAATCCTTTCCGGGGTCTAATCATAGCATTCTGGAAATGATCAAACCGACGTCTGACCAATTCTGAACAGAAATTCCCATGCGAGTTACAAATGCAGTTGTCCCAGGGCACCTCGATTAGAAGGGTCCAAAGCCGATGGGCATGTCGAACAAACGATAGAGCTGCTAAGGCATTGTTGGGGAACTCTTGATATGACCCATGCATAGCTAACGGGAACCTCTAGAGGCCTCGCATCTTGGCCTCCGAAAACGGAACCCACTTGCACTGTCAAAGCAAAACTCTTCACGGGTTGCTCAAGCGACCCGAAATTGAAGATCTGTGCGTCACAACAATGCTTTTTTTAGTGTTTACCTGTGCCTATCTTATATTAGTATTTCTCACATGATTTACTAGTAATGCTAAAGCTACATGTACAAACCGCAAGAACTACGGCGGACTCTGATTCCCAATTCCACGGGATACGTAGGCGCTCATCTCCAGAGCTCGAGTTGCACGTCATGAAACCGATCCTCGGTGAACCACTCGCGGTTCTTACTCTCCCATGCGACAAGGTGAGTTGCAGTTCCGAGAGTCAGTCTAAGCCTCAGCACTGCTGCCTTACATCCACATTCAGAAGCAACTTAGGGTCATCCAGCGCTTCCTGTGCAACTATAGGGTCATCACGCGCTTCCTGTGCTACATAGGGTCATCCCGTTACATAGGGCCATCCCACGCTTCCTGCGCAACATAGGGTCATCCCGTGCTTCCTGCGCTTTCTACTTTCATCCTACGCTTTGCGTACTCCAAGCACAACATGTGTCTAGCATGACAGCTGCTCTACCGATTGCCCTTCCTGTGCAACTAAAGCACGGTTCAAACCTAGCACAACAGTTGCTTACCCTCGTGCTTAGCACAACTTGCGCTTCCTGCGCACACGGGGATCATCCCCACTTTACCTTTATGCTGATACACATTCGGCATATCCGAGATCATCTCGGTATTGCTTGTCTATCAGCTTGCTACTTTGACAGCCGGGATCATCTCGACTGTTAACCTTTTACATCCGACATATCCGAGATCATCTCGGTATTGCTTGTCTATCAGCTTGCTACTTTGACAGCCGGGATCATCCCGACTGTTGACCTTTTACATCCGACATATCCGAGATCATCTCAATATTGTTTGTCTATCAGCTTGCTACTTTGACAACCAGGATCATCCCGACTATTGACCTTTTACATCCGGTATATCCGAGATCATCTCGGTATTGCTTGTCTATCCGCTTGCTACTTTGACAGCCGGGATCATCCCGACTGTTGACCTTTAACATCCGGAATATCCGAGATCATCTCGGTATTGCTTGTCTATCAGCTTCCTACTTTGATAGTCGGGATCATCCCGACTATTGACATTTCGCATCTGGCATATCCGAGATCATCTCAGTATTGCTTGTCGATCAGCTTACTACTTTGACAGCCGGAATCATCCCGACTGTTGATCTTTCACATCTGCACATCTGAGATCATCTCGGTATTGCTAGTCTATCAGCTTACCACTTTGACAGCCAGGATCATCTCGACTGTTGTCATTTCACATCTAGCATATCCGAGATCATCTCGGCATTACTTGTTTATCAGCCTACTACTTGAACAGCCGGGATCATCCTGACTGTTGTCCTTTCACTTACGCCTTACATGACTTCAAGCCACAATTTCCCCCTTCCCGACACAATCCAAATATGAGGAGAGAAAATTGCCAGTGAAGGTGCCGTGGTAACTACCGGGGGCCAAAACGGGGTTCTTCTTCAAATATTTGGTCGAATCCTCTATCCGAGCATCCAGTCAAAGAGGGGCAAGCTGTCAGCATCCCATTTTAGCTCACCAAGTTGAACTGCATTATTAGTAGTGGTCCATGTCACGACTTGAGCATCATCACAGAAAACTGCTCGGTAGAGCAAGAAATCACTATTCATCCTCAAGTCGGCAAAATTAAGCAAAAGACATGTACATGCGACAGAAGGACTCTAGGGTCACCAAAGGGGAACATAGTGACTAGAGAGCTCAACAACGTCCAAAACCGGCATTTCCAGTGTACCACATGGATAGTCCTATTTTCCGATAGTTCGCTCGACCGTCGGAACATAGCCAATATTGGACTTCAAAAATCCACATCAATGCCAAACATATGAAAAGTATCATCAAACGCATTTCAGAAATCATCTGCTCTATACAGAACAACTTTCTGTGTACAGACAACTTTTTAGTGGAAGTCCAAAAATGCCGGTTTCTTGGAGAAAAGTTAATTCCAAATATCAGATGCAGCCATGCCCTACAATCATACAGAGCACGAGCAGTGTTTTGGATTGTCTTTTGGAAGCCATACAGACACCCCGAATGACTTCCGAGCGATAAAACGAGCATACCCCTCTTCGGAAGAGCATAACTGGAGACTAGTCTGATGGAATAACGGCAAACGAAGTTGACCCTGTATTGCCCCAAAAACTCCAGTGGACAGACGCAATTGGGCAAATTAGAAGCAAAACCCTTTTCAGTTTTCCGAGTAATCTCCGAGGAGCATAAAAGGCCATTTTCAGTGGAAATTCATATCCAGAGGTCCTCCTTGGGGAAACTTGACGCCGGATGCCTACTTTACACAGTGCTAGCCTTCTCAATACTCAATATGGAACCGTCGGAATGAATCACACAACCTATCCAGAACCCCCTAAGTAATGCCTTAAGGGTCTCAGATGCACTTTTCATGTCCTTAGAGGCCAAATCTCAACAAACAGAGATCACAGTAATCTCCGGATCGCCCAAGTAACTCAGAAAGCAATCTAAGAAATCCAGTTTCAACCTCTTAGGACATCTCCGGCTCCATATTTACATTACCGGCTTAAGGGTCAAGTACCTACGTAATTTGACAATTCATGTCAAAATGACCGACGTGGGATGCAAATACGAGATATGCTGTCAGAAGTGGGTAATCTCGCTTTGAATGCGGAAAAGGAGCAAAACCGGCTTCCGGTCCCTCACACAGACATTTGGCAATTTCTCACGAAAAATGCCAATCTCGGACTCATTAAATCTGTTTCCTTGCGTATATCGACAATTCGACGTTCAATTCGAACCACGAGTTTTGAATGCGCGATCAATCGAGACCCGGGCTTTCTCCCGGTTTCTCCTCAATGCCTTAGAAATTTCGGCTTCTTCTTCTTCAATGCAAGAAGCCAACTTGCCAACTTGCCCTCTCTTAGCCAAAATATCTTGGAGAGGTTGAAGACAACACTCAACTCCTCATCAATGCTCATCAATGCTGATCAATGTCTTATCTCTTCTTCATTAATGCAATGGAAGAAGATGAGACTTAATATTTTCTTAATCAAACCGTCCAAGCTTAATCAAAGGGGTTAAGAGCACTTGCTTTTGCTTAATTGCTCATTAGTTTTGCCTATAAATTGCCAAAAAGTAATTAAGTTAATCACTTCTCCTCTGACGCACTCTTTCCAAGCTTTCTCCCTCAAGAAAAAGTTTTAACCCCATAGCCAAAACCAACAAGTTTCAACACTTCAAAACCAAGAGAGAAAAACCGAAGAAAAACCGAAGAAAACCCGAAGAAAGCTTTGAGTTATTAAGTCGGAAGTCGATGTTCATCATCTTGACTTAAGTTTAAAAAATTCTCAAACTCCATGGACCACATGTTTAGGACCCAAGGAGTTCATTTATGAACTTAGTTTTTTGGTTTGAAGTCATTCGCTCATCATTTCAGGTTGATTTCTTCAATTCGGGTGAAGGACGTGCTCTCGGGTGAATAGTGCACCCGTAGCCGCTCGCTGCCACGCACGCCCGCGCTCCTTCCCACGCGCCTATCCTTGCCCGAACTCATCATTTGCACCTGAGCACCTTTCCAAGCGTTCTACCAAATCACCCGACTCTCAAACTCTTCCCCGACTCCTTCCTCGCATCCCGAGGCTAGGTAGAACATTCTCGACTTAGAGGAGTTAGGGTCTTTTATAGTTTTGCATGGCTATGGAGTGATATGGAGTATATGACATATTCCATATGCAAGATTTAATTTTTATGCGTTTTCACGTTATATTATGTATGCTCGTCATCATATAACATGTTAGCATGCCGGGAGATGTTTGGATCGTCACTCGGAAGACCATCCCGACCCGAAACAAGCAAAAGAGCTCTCGGGTTTGCCTCAAGAAGAGGTGACCGAGGCATGGCTTGCTTTCCTCGGGTTAAGATCGGCCTTCTTAGCCCAATCCAAGTTCGATTCCCGAGTTTTCTCGTGTTTTCTTACGTGCATGAAGTCGGTATTGTTTTATCGATTCCTTAAATAATATGTTTGTGCACGTTTGCATGTTCAAATGCGTTATTCAAACCATGGCAATATCGACTTTAGTTTAATCGTGTCATTTATCGTGTTTGTCGTTTGAGCATGCGAGAAATGATTCGAAACGAGATGGGGAAAACTCGTGGAACCCGATGTGGGCCATGAGGCCTCTCGGTTTTCTCCATGGAGAAATGGCCGAGAGTCTCTTAGACTCATACGGGTTGCACGAGGCTTTCTCCCCCCATTTTGAGTTCGTTCTCGGATTTCGTGTAAGTTACAATTTCAATAAAGCCACAAATTTCACATTAGAATTGTCTTATCCAAACAATATGTATGTTGTTTATTACTTTTCTGCTATTGCTTGTCCATGCGAGTCGAGCCCGACCCATAGGACGCATTGCACTTAGGGTTCAACGCCCTAACCTTCAGTCACGGGGTCTAACGCCCCATTCACTGAGAGCGCTTGAATTTCAGTTTTTCGGTGTTTCCTTGAACTCACGGCGTGTCAGAGCGGAATAGTAACCGAACGTGAGTCGACTAGAATTCGGCCATTTGTAATTTTGTATTTATTGTTTTCGAGAGCATTGTAAGGACTTTTATTTTGTACATTCATTCTGTAAGAATTCCAGTTGGTAAGCGAACAGTCCGAGAGTCGAATCATTCGAGTCGGTCCAATGCTTGCCCAAAGGAAAGTAAATCTAAGATCTCGCGGTTCTGGTTCACGTAGGGATTCAACCTCCATGGTTCGATGAACTGTAACGCAAGATTGTGAACCAACTCCCCGACATACAGGTTTACTTCTTTCTCGGCTTCTCAACAGACATCGTTCGATTTATCGAATTTACGGTGTCAAAACGTGCGAGCCGAGCGCAACTTAATCAACGCAGTAAATAATAAAATATGCAAGTCTAGCAAACCAGAGTACCGAAAGGGTGTGCGGGATATAGGCCCGCATGTAACTTGAGCCCCCGATTTCGGACTTTCCGGTTTCGTATAGATCAATACCTTAACAACAACTAGGTGTTCCATACCCCTAGACCCCGGGTAACTTATCCGCCCTCGACCTTCGGGTCGTTAAATGATAAGTGGCGACTCCTTCTCACGCGTGTCCATCACGAGTCCCCACGGGAAGGTGGACACTCCCAAGTCGCACTATCCAAAAGCGCCTATGTGGGCCCCGACGAGAGTCCACATTCTGGTTCGTACATCTAAATGTCCAGACCTCCAGCCTCCTACCCCAACCTCCCCACCAACGGCTGCGATGGACGCCCCATCTATTGTCAATGACCCTCTTGGTAGAGTATCAGACTCTTCATATGGACCCTGGCTCATAGTCCAGAACCGGAAAAAGAGCGCTTCTACACCAGCATTAAAAAATCAGCTTGCGCAGTCCACTTCCAAGAACCTTGAAACCGCTACCACCACAGGAACATAGCCCTACCGAGCTCCTGCTTCAAGGGGCCAAGAACAAAGTATTTCCCAGAATTTGGCCGGGAAGCTTCCGACCTTAGCCGGCGACCCTGCCACGGCAGGTGGCCCCTTATAGACCCGACACAAACTGCCACGTCATCCAATTGGGTACGATAACAACAGGGGTAAAGACAAAAACACTATTCTGATTTCAACACCTGTCATTCAGGGAGAGGTTAAACATTCGAAAAAAGGAATATCCATTCTGTCTGACACCCATGACCTGCTAGCCCGCCCTGCCAGGTTTGGCACACCTGTCGAGAAAATATCCAACAACTACCTTAAGCCCATGCAATGTACGAATGTTGGATTAGTGGAGGTACAAGTCGCGTTCTCCTCCCATACAGTAGCTCCACCCCCCTGTTCCAAAAAACTCTTACTAAGACTAACAAATGCCTAGTCACCACCATTCCTGCTTATGGCGACAAGAAGATCCACCTACCGTGCAAGCAAGAGGAGCTCCTCACCGCCAAACACCAAGACCTCATCCACTCCTAAAAGCTACTGGGATCTTCTACTGCTTAATCCGATGCAAGAATGGACGATGAATGTATTAGACTGGCAACTGAGAGTGGACGAAGAATTGATCGGGTTAGTTCCAGGACAAGCAAATCGAGAAAGGAGACCTCAGGACCTTGCTCTGGGAGACACCTAGATGGGAATACGTCAGATGACTCCACGAGATGTCGAAGCAGGTCGCCAATCCAACACCGTGGACTACCTACTGCAGGTGACTGCACCCTCTCCATGCTTCCACCGGCAAGATACACCTCGGCTCTGGAGGAGAACCTTAGCAACGGAAATATTGTCGGATTTGGTATGCTACCGCCACCAAAGGAATGCACTCTCAATGCACCAAACAACCAGGGTGCAAACTCAAACTCAGCTAATCCCAACACTCAGGAGGCTTCTCAATGTCCCGGTCATGACCACCACAACCAGCTCAGAGACGAACTTACTGATGATAATGACAAGTCGCATCGTACACTCGCTACTAATCTCAGTTACCACTTGGCCAATGGACAAAGAGGAGGTGGAAACTTCCATTCAGCTTATGCCCGTAACTGAGCCTCGACACAACTTCCCTTTCATGCCAATGAATGCAACCAGTGATCAAACCTCAAATATGACCCACCCAAATCTCTACCACATGAATGTGTTGGCATGGAACTATAAGGGAGCTCGCAACACAAACTTCTGGCGCTGTCTGAGAGACCTCATCGACAACCACCGCCCAGATATTATTATCTTACCTGAGACCCGCCTTTCGGGTGATCGTGCAACATGGATAGCCAACACTTTCCCCTTCGATGGCTTCTACTGTACAGAAACCAGAGGGCTCTTTGGCAGAATTTGGATTATGTGGAAAATAGATCAAGTTCAACTTGATATCTCAAGCTCTATAGATCAAGAGGTCTATGCTTTGGTCTAGGTGTGACATTCTTACACTGCTTCTTGGTTCCTTTCTGCTATCTATGCAAGTCCTAGACGTAGGGAACGAGAAATCTTATGGGATAACTTATGCAAAGTTTCAGAGTCTGTTACCTTTCCCTGGGTAGCCATTGGAGACTTTAATGAAGTTATTGTCAGCACCCCATTTTGGCTCATCAATCGAAACAATAGTATCAGCAGCAATTTAGGCCACGACTTGAGCATGAATACAAAAGAAGGCTCGACAGAGCAAGAAATCACTATTTATCGTCAAGTCAGCAAAAACAAGCAAATGTCATGTACATGCAACATAAGAATTTCATTGGTCACCAAAAGACAACAGAGTGACTAGAGAGCTCAACAACATCCAAACCGATGTTTTCAGAATACAACGCCGACAGCGTTATTTTTCGCCGGTTCGCTTGACCATCATAAGATAGCTAATATTAGACTCCAAAAATCCACATCAGTGCTAAACAGATGAAAAGTGCCATCAAACGCATTTCGCAAATCATCTGCTTTATACATAACAACTTTCTGCATACAGATAACTTTTCAATGGAAGTCCAAAATTGTCGGTTTCTCAGAGGTTTCTCAGAGGAAAGTTAATTTCAAATGTCAGATGCGGCCATGCCCCACAAGCGTACAGAGCACGAGCAGTGCTTCAGATTGTCTCTTGGAAGATACACAGACACTTCAAATGACTTCTGAGTGACAAAACGGGCATATCCCTCTTTGGAAATGCACAACCAGAGGCTGGTCTGACGGAATTATGGCAAATGAAGTTCATACTGCATTGTCTTGAAAACACTAGCGGACATTCGTAATCGGGCAAAACAGGCAGCAAAACCCTTTTCGGTTTCCCGAGTAACCTCCGAGGAGCACAAAAGGCTATTTTCAATGGAAATTCATATTTGGATGTCCACTTTGGGGAAACTTGACGTCGGATGCCTACCTTACACAGTGCTAGCCTTCTCAAGGCTCAATGTGGAATCATCGGCATGAATCACACAACTCATCTAAACCTCCCGAGCAGTACTTTAAGGGTCTCAGATGCGTTTTTCATATCCTTAGAGGTCCAATCTCGACAAACAGAGATCACAGTGATCTCCAGATCGCCCAAGCAACTCAGAAAGTAATTTGAGAAATTCAGTTTCGGCCTCCTAGGACATCTCTAGCTCCATATTTGCATTACCGGCTTAAGGGTCAAATGCCCACGTTATTTGACAATTTATGTCAAAATGATCGACGTGAGATGCAGATACAAGATATGTTGTCAGAAGTGGGTACCCTCACTCTGAATGCTTAAAATGAGGAACACCGGCTTCCGAGCCTCATATAGACATTTGGCAATTTTCCACGAAAAATGCCAATCTTGGGCTCATTAAATCTGTTTTCTCGCGTATATCGATAATTCGACGTTCAATTCGAACCATGAGTTTCGAATGCGCGATCAATCGAGGCCTGAGCTTTTTCCCGATTTCTCCTCTTCGGGCGTGGGACCCATGAATTGCCCAAGGGCAACTCTTCCCTAGTCATTCGTCCACTTCCTCTTGCTCTCTTGCACTCACCTAGCCCAAAATATCTAAGGAAATTGAAGACAACACTCAAGCTTTATCAATGCTCATTAATGCTCATTGGCTCTTCCACATGAAGGATACTTGGCTCACATTCATCCTCATCTTCATTAAGTGGCCGAAATTTGCTAAGCATGGAGGTTAAGGGCACTTGCTTTCACAAATTGTATCATTAGTTTTGCCTATAAATTGCCCAAAAGTGATTAAGTTAAGGACTTCTCTTCTTGCACACTCTCTTTAAGCTTTATCCCTCTAGAAATCCTCTCAACTCCATAGCCAAGAACCAGCAAGCTTCAACACTGCAAAACCAAGAGAAAAATCGAAAAGATTTCTCAAGAAAAGCCTTAGGTTCTTAAGTTAGAAACCGATGTTCATCATCCCGGCTTAAGCTTGAAATTCTCAAACTCCATGCAATATATATTTTGGACCCTTGGAGTTTAGTAGTGAACTTGGTTTTTTTATTTGAGCTCTTTAAGTTATGGTTTCAGGTGTATTTTAAGCTTTGAAGTTCATCCCTGTGCGCCCGTCCCGCGCGCCCGCCTGCGTGCCTAGCCGCCCGCCTGACGTCCTCCCGCACGCCTCATGCCCTCCAGCATCCATTGCCGCACGTTCCAGCCTCCAAACACCCATCCAAGCATACCCGAACGTTCATCTGGGGACTCCACTGAGTCATCCGACTCTCAAACACTTCCCCGACTCTTTTCTCGTATCCCGAGGCAAGGTATAACATTCTCCACTTAGAGAAGTTATGTCTCTTTACATGTCTTGCTTGTTTATGGAGTTATGAGGTGTATTAAGCATGTTTTGCTTGCAAATTTACATTTTTATGCACTTTCCATATTATATCATGCATATTTATCTTTGATTTATATGCTAGCATGTCAGGGAACACTTGGATCGTAGTCGAGAAGAACATCCCGACCCGGAAAAGACGAAGAGCTCATGGGTTTCCCTCCAAGGGAGGTAACCGAATGCTCTCTTGCTCCTTTCGAACAAGGAACGATCTTTTTGACCAGATCCAAGTTCGATTCCCAAGTTTCATCGTATTTTCCCACGTGCGTGAAGTCAGTATTGTTTTATCGATTCCTTAAATAATATATTTGTGCATGTTTTCATGTTTGAATGTGTTATTTAAATCATTGCAATACCGACTTTCGTTTAATTGTGTCATTTATAGTGTTTGTTGCTTGAGCATGCGAGAAATGATTTGAAACGAGACGGGAAAACCTCGTGGAACCCTATTTGGGCCATGGGACCTCTCGGCTTTCTCCAAGGAGAAGTGGCCGAGAGTCACATGGACTCATACGGGTTGAATGAGGCTTCCTCTCCCCGTTTTCGGTCCGTTCTCGAATTTCGTGCAATTCGCAATTTCAATAACATCACAAACATCGCATTGAAACGTCTCTTTTAAGCAATATGCATAGATTCACAATTCGGAGACCCTTTCGGGCCTATTAGGACTCAAATATGTGTTTGGTCTTTCTTGACCGAATCATCCTCGGTCTTTCTTGACCCGTCTTGGTCACCGATGCGCGAATCGTTTTCATAATAATGCATTCGGCAATAACCTTAAACATTAATTTCACGAACGGGTTAATCGGGACGCTTACACGGTTAATTCATTCAATTTAAGCAACTTTGCACGAACTGAACATTAATTTGTAACTCGTGTCGACGAATTACAAAATGGTGTTAATGCCCTTTTCAAAACCCTCATACTTTCAAATCTGTAATGTGTTGTTTCCATTTTCTAAAAATAAATTTCAAATCAAAGGCAAGAACATCATTTTATGATTTGGCGCCGTCCTAGCATAGTTAGGGTGCTAGTCGGGCATTTTGTATCAAAACATGATCACCTGACTAATCTCTTCATTCGATCTAACCAAACGCTAGAAATGGTTAGGTGGAACTCTAGGTTCTAAATCTAGAGTCAAAATACAAGTTGGATTAATTCAGTGTAACTTCAGTGTCACAACACCGAATCACTGTAAAAGCAATCCACGCACACGAAACCTGACTACGGACACTCAATATGTTAGGTTTTCCAACCAAAGCCAAATGCTAAAACATTGGCACGTGCTTGTTTGTCTAGGGTAGGATTTGCATGCAAAATACCCCGGATCAATAAATTGTTAAAACACGTACACTTGACAATAACAAGCACCTTGTCTGTTATTAATATGTTGCGTGTTATCTTTCTGCACTTGTTTACCATGCAGGTCGAGCCTGATCCCTAGGCCGAATAATATTAGGGTTCAACGCCCTAATCATCGATCACAGGGTCCGACGCCCTAATCATCACTCACAAGGTCCAACGCTCTATTCAATGAAAGCGTACACCGAATTTCAGTTCTTCAGTCTTTTCCCTAAACTCACAGTGAGTTAGAGCGGAATAATAACCAAACGCGAATCTATTGGAATTCGACCCTTTTGTAATTTGTATTTATTGTTTTCGAGAGCATTGTAAGGATTTTATTTTGTATATTCATTATGTAAGAATTCCAATTGGTAAGTGAACGGTCCGAGAGTTGAACTAATCGAATCGGTCTAATGCTTGCCCAAAGGAAAGTAAATCCCTGAACTCGCGGTTTTGGTCCACGCAGGGATTCAACCTCCTTGGTTCGATGAACTGTAACGCAAGATTGTGAACCAAATCCCCGACACACGGGTTTACTTCTCTCTCGGCTTCTCTACCGATATAGTTTAGTTCACCGAATTTCCGGTGCCAAAACGTGCGAACTGAGCGTAACTTAATTCATGTGGTAAATAATAAAACATGCAAGCTTAGCAAACTAGAGTACCGAAAGGGCGTGCGGGATATAGGCCCACATGTAACATGAACTCCCGAACTCAGACTTTCCGGTTCCACTCGACCAATGCCTTAGCAAAACTAGGTGTTCCATACCCCTAGACCCTGGTAACTTATCCGCCCTCGACCTCCGGGTCATAAAATAATAAGTGGCGACTCCTTCTCATGCGTGTCCGTCATGCATTCCCGGGAAGGTGGACACTCCCAAGCCACGCGATTTTAGGTCGCGCGCATGCAGGTCCCGACGAGAGTCCACATTCGGGTCCGTATAGTTATTAGTGGTGCTAAAAAGTTCGGAGGCCATTGTGTAAATAGGCCTAGGGTCTCAGCTTTTAATAACATGCTCAACACATGTTCACTCACTGATCTGGGCTTTACGGGACCAAAATTTACCTGGTCCAACCTTCGCTCATCCTTCAGCCTCATCATGGAGCGCCTCGATAGGGCGATGGCAAACTCAACGTGGCACCTACTTTTTCCGAATTCGTTGGTCCATCACCTCCCCCGTACACAGTTAGACCATTGTCCTCTTTTGCTCCAACTTAACCCCAATAACATACCTAGACAGAATAGACCATTCCGCTTCGAAACCATGTGGCTATCCCACAATGATTTTAAGGGGCTGGTACATCAATCGTGGGAACAGGGAAACTTTGATCATGCCCTTGCAGTTTCACTCTTTAAATCCAATATCCAACTCTGGAACAAAAATATCTTTGGGAATGTTTTCCGAAGGAAACAGTCATGCTTAGCCCGTCTGGCTGGCATTCAACGTTCTCTAGCTCATCGCCCTTACTAATTTCTAGTTGAGCTAGAAAAAGAACTCCGACATGAATATTCTAAGATTCTTATGCAGGAGGATGAGCTGTGGGCCATTAAAGCAAGAACTAATTGGATCACTGAGGGTGATAGAAACACGAAATTTTTCCATATGTCTACCATTATCCATCGTCGTCGAAACAAAATTTCGACCCTCTGCAACTTTGTTGGCGAGTGGATTTCTGACCATGCCTTGCTCTCATTGCTAATTCAAACTCACTTCGAACAACTATTCTGCTCGGAGCAAATCTCAAGCTTTTGGACCATTCCTTCCTTACCGACTTGGAGAAGAGCCTTGGACCCCTCGCGAGTTACGTCACTCATCCGGCCGATTTCACTGGAGGAAATCACCGATGCTCTGTTTTGCATCAAGCCTTATAAGTCACCTGGCCCCGATGGACTCCATGCCTGTTTTTACCATAAATGCTGGGATATCATTGATTCTTCAGATCAAAAGGTTATTCTTCAGTTCTTCGACTCCTCCACACTGCCGGAAGGACTCAACAGTACACTCATCTCTTTTATTCCAAAGACCCACTCGCCTGAAACCATATCCCAATTTAGACCTATCAGCCTTTGTAACACCACATATAAAATCATCTCGAAAATTCTGGTGAGAAGGCTGCGCCTACATCTTCCTGATCTCATATTCCCCTTTCAGTGTAGTTTCATCCCTGGTCGACGATCATCGGACAATGTGATCCTCCTCCGAGAGGTTATACACTACTTTCGTAAACGCAAGGGGATGCTGGGTAACTGTGTCCTCAAGCTAGATCTCGAGAAAGCCTTTGATCGTTTGGAATGGGGTTTTATCCGCAAATTTCTACATCATTTTGATTTCCCAACTACTTGGATTAATTGGATTATAGCTTGTGTATCCTCTACCTCCACCTCCATCATTTTTAATGGGAGCTGCCTCAACACTTTTACTCCTTCCCGTGGCATCAGACAAGGAGACCCAATATCTCCTTACATCTTCATCCTTTGTATGGAGTACTTGGTACATATCATCGAAGACAAGGTTGACCTTCAAGTCTGGAAGGGAGTGAAACCAACCCGTAGCTGCTTCCAGCTGACGCATTTACTTTTTGCTGATGATATCCTACTTATGGGAACTACTTCTTTCGACACCATAGAAGATGTTAGATCCGTTCTTCGATTGTTTTGTAGGGAGTCTAGAATGAAGATCAACTTGGAGAAGTCTAGGTAGTGTTGCGGAAAATATACGATAGTAGAAGAAAATATGAACGAAAAGCAAAAATAACACACGAAATTGATTACCCAGTTTGTCAGAGAAGAAATTCTGACTACGTCTGGGGGCACCGCCAAGCCAGGTATTCTACTACTTTTTTTTTTAGTTAGGTTTACAAGAGATATAAGCTGCTACTTATAAATGGAGTCACCCTAATTACATCACCAATGGGCCGAACTGAAAAACAAAACAAAACATGGGCTCCATAACTCAACAATCTCCCACTTGGAGACTGAACACGAATGTAATTATCTCTTCATCTTCACAATCAACAAATAACCCATAAATGACGGCGGCGCCAATCCTCGAACTCCTCAAGCTCCAAGGCTAGTTGAAGCCATGCATAGCTTCAACTTCTCTAAGGTCACAGCCTTAGTTAACATGTCAGTAGGATTCTCACTTCCACGAATCTTCATTAGTTGCAAAGCCTTATTTTCCAAGAGATGTCAAATGTAATGATACTTCAACTCAATATGCTTTGTTCTCGAATGAAAAGCTGGATTCTTAGCTAAGAAAATAACGCTTTGACTATCGCTGTAAAGAATACTGTTCTTCTGCTCTTTTCTCAGTTCACATAAGAAATTCTGCAGCCATATCATTTCTTTACTAGCCTCTGTCACTGCTATATACTCCGCTTCTGTAGTAGACAAAGCCATTGTCTTCTGCAACTTAGAAGCCCAAGAAACCGATGTACCACTAAAAGTAAACACGTACCCAGTAGTACTCTTCCTTTTATCAAGATCACCTGCCAAATCAGCATCAACATAACCATTCAAAACCATGTTCTTGCCTTCGAAACATAGAGCCCTCTCTGTGGTACCTCGCAAGTATCTAAAGATCCACTTTACTGCTTCCCAATGCTACTTACCCGGATTACTCATATATCTGCTCACAACTCCCACTACATGTGTAATAGCTAGTCTAGTACACACCATAGCATACATAATACTTCCAACTACTGAAGCATAGGGAGTTTTCTCCATATGAGTACGCTCTGAATCACTTTTAGGTGAATCCCTTTTTGATAGCTTAAAATGGCTACCCATAGGAGTACTTACTGGCTTTGCTTTATCCATACGGAATCTTTTCAAAACTTTTTCAATGTATTCAGCTTGTGAAAGGAACAGCTTTCCTACCACTTTATCTCGATTAATCCTCATACCTAGGATCTGTTTAGCCTCTCCAAGATCCTTCATATCAAACTGTTTGGACAATTGCTTCTTCAACTTATAAACCTCTTGAGCACAAGAGCCTGCTATCAACATATCATCAACATATAATAGCAAAATAATAAAGCTATTGTCAAACCTCTTGAAGTAGCAACAATGATCAACATTGTATCTGAAAAACTCGATCTCATGCATGAACCCATCAAACTTCATATACCACTGTCTCGGGGCTTATTTCAAACCATACAAACTTTTTTGTAGCTTACACACAAGCTCACTGCTACCTTCAGACAAGTATCCTTTTGGTTGCTTCATATATATGTCTTCGTTAAGACCACCATGAAGAAAGGTTGTTTTTACATCCATCTGCTCAAGGAATAAATTCTCTGCAGCAACTATGCTCAAAATTAATCTAATAGTAGTTAGCTTCACAATAGGAGAGAATATATCTGTATAATCAATACCTTGTTTCTGCTGAAAACCCTTCACAACCAACTTTGCCTTGTAACGCTTGCTTCCATCTGCCTCTTTTTTAATTCTGTAAACCCACTTGTTATGCAATGCTTTCTTACCCTTTGGAAGCTCAACTAGTTCCCAAGTGCTATTGGACATTAAAGAATTCATTTCATCTTCCATTACAAGCTCCCACTTGCTCGAGTGCTTACTCTGTATAGCCTCAGCATAACATTCTGGCTCACCACTATCAGCCAACAAAAGATAATGTAAAGAGGGCGAGTATCTTTCTGGTGCGTGATGTTGTCTTTCTGATCTCCTCAACGGAACTACTGGCGTACTTGGTTCTGCCTCAACAACCTCCTGGTCATTCTGAATTTTGCTAACACATGAGTTTGAAATATCCAATTCAACAAACTGAGGGCTTTTAACCTGAGTACCTGCACTATCAATGTCTGGTGCATCCGACCTATCTTTTTACAAAACATGCTCATTAAATATGTCATCTCGACTTGAAATTATTTTCCGATTCTGATCATCCCAAAATCTATAACCAAATTCATCACTGCCATATCCAATAAAAGTACATTTCACAAATTTTGCATCCAGTTTACTTTTGGCAGTAGCATCAACATGAACATACGAAACACAACCAAATACTTTAAGAAATGACAGGTTTACCTCTTTACCACTCTAAGCCTCCTCTGGTATGCCGTTATCCAAAGGAACTGATGGTCCTCTATTAATTAAGAAAGCAGTAGTGTTAACTGCATCTGCCCAAAATGTCTTCGGTAACCCATACTTCAATCGCATGCACCTAGCACGTTCATTCAAGATTATGTTCATTCGTTCTGCAACCCCGTTCTGCTAAGGGGTCCCTCTAACAGTTGGATCGTTGCTCTCAATCTGGAATCACAGTACTTCAGGCTCCATAACTCAACAGGTTGATGTTCTCCAAAAACACCCCCACAGCACAAAGGCAGCAAACTTGTTCTGCTTTTCACATTCAAGAAACAAATGACCTTGGGAAATATCTGGGATTTCCAATTGTTCAGTCGCCTCGCAAAGAAAAAGACTTCAATTTTGTTGTAGAAAAGGTGCGATCGAAGCTTGCGGGCTGGAAAGCTAGCATGTTGTCCATGGCATGTAAAGCTCTCCTCATCAACACAACTCGTGCTGCCATACCATCTTATTTCATGCAATGCACCTGCCTGCCTCAGTCCACTCTCTCTAGTCTTGATCGAATCAATGGAAACTTCCTATGGGGTTCTATGGCGGAAAAGAAAAAGATTCACCTTGTTTCTTAGGAGATTGCAACTATGCCAAAAAAACATGGGCGGGTTAGGCATCCCGAGTATGGACCTTCGCAACAAAGCCTTACTTGGGAATCTTGTCTCTAGAGTCACATCTTCAAGGAAGCCCTGGGCTCGTCTGTTGCTACATCAGTTTAATACTTACAACCCATCACGACTTGCCAAGGGCTCCAGTAACTAGAAAGGCCTCCGAGTGGGTATGAAAGTGTGGGAGAAGGGCGCAAAATGGCGGATTGGTAACGGAGCTTCAGTTCGGTTCTGGTTAGACTATTGGGTGGATGGGAAATCGCTCAGGAATATCATCTACGGGCCTCTTCTTGCCCATGAAGATAGTAGACTTGTAAACTCTGTCATGATGCCAAACGGTGAATGGAACTTCACCTCTTTACCCTTTGATTTACCGCAATCCATTCGAGAATCCCCAATGAGTCTCAGCCGCGATACTCCATATTCCATTATCTGGGGCCCCTCGAAGGATGGCAAGTTCATTATGATCCAAATCTGCTTACCTACTTCATTATGATCATCCTGAGCCTTCGGATGACACTTGGGATTGGTTATGGAAATGCCCTACCCTTCCTCGTATTCTACACTTTACCTGGTTATGCCACAAGGAGAGGCTTCCTACTGCCTCTCTCATTGCTTACCGTGGTTTAGCTATCTCACCTTACTACCCTTATTGCCCTTCAAAACCAGATACAGTTGATCATCTCCTTCGAAGTTGCTCTAGGGCTCGTTCCTTTTGGTCCTAGCTGCAGATTCCCCAATCAAAATTGGGCACTTTTAATACCTCTGTCAAAGATTGGTTTTGCTATAACATTGCTTCTTCACATGCTTCGCACCTCCACATTCCATGGGGTATCCTCTTTACATTCGCTATATGGTATCTCTGGAAGAATAGGAATTCCTTGGTCTTCTCTGCAAAACCTCTACATGACAACCTGGTTGAGTTCACCATTCAAGTTGCAGCAGAATTCTATGCGACACGAATGAACTCCCTCACTAAGCCAAACTCGATCATACAAGTCAGTTGGGAGCCCCCCCCCCCCCCCCCCCCCGGCTTCTACAAGCTTAACTCTGATGGATGTTCTAAAGGCAATCCAGGATTAGCGGGTGCCGAAGGACTCATTCGGGATTCGTTAGGCAGATGGGTTACGGGCTTTAGGATGTTTCTTGGCCGTACTACGAGTCCTACAACAGAACTTAAAGTCCTCAAACAAGGGTTAATTTCAGCAAAGGAATGTGGTATTGGCAGCTTGGTAGTAGAGCTTGATGCTAAGCTAGTCATTAGCTGGGTTTAGGGGAACTCCGCCAACTTGATGCTAACAAATTTGATCAATGACTGCAGGAACCTATGTCGACACTTTGACACCATCATTCCCAAGCATACATATAGAGAAGCCAACAAATGTGCTGATCAACTCGCCAACCTCGGTGCGGAGCTCCCTGATCTACTCGTTTCCTTTTCATGTCCACCTCCTTCCATTAGACAACTTCTTTTTGAGGATATTACGGGGCTTTCGACCCCACATTCTGTAAACGCTTTACGTACGACTAATAAAGTTTTAATGATTACTCTTACTTTACCAAAAAAAGAAGAAGAAGTAGCAGGTTGATCAATTAATTTTGTTGGAACCAATTAATTTTGTTGGCCCATTCTTCCTCCAACAACCTTAGCTGCCACACTCTACCTCCTCCGGGCACGACAAGGTGGAACCCCCAATTCCCAATTAATTGTCTTGGAAACCCTGTGATGGCTTATGATTTGTAATTTTGGCCAATGTTGTTTTCTGCAATTGCTTTCTAAACTCTTGAGGCTATCGAATTAGTGGACGGTTTCATAGAAAATGTGATGTGACTTTTCCTGTAAGTTTCTCGGCATCATTGGGCAATTGATTCTGCTGTCAACCTATTTCGATTTCGAGAAGACGACAAATGATGTTGTGGAATTTGGAAAATGTTCAAAGGAATTGTTAGCTAAATTCATGGCTAGCCTGCTCATTTCAAATGTTTGAACAGGGGAATAGTGCTACTCTGAACATGTGACAGTTTCAGTGCTTCCTTCGAGGCCTCGAACTGGGGATATGTTTCCTCAGTTGCTCTGAACATATATTGCTGTTTTAGCACACGAGGAACAAATGAATCTATCGGTGGCACTCACAGTGCCAGGGAGGTTTAGAAGAAGTAAACTCTTGATATTTACTTGCCTAACCCTATTTTTCTTTTTTTGTGTATGTACAACTTTATATATATATTGATTAAATTGGTTCAATGTGAGCCTCTTATCATGAAAAATCAAGAAAAGATGCATCATTAGGCCCATTAATGCATTTTATGGTAAATTGATAGGCCTCATCATTAGTAATCCTGCTAAAGTTATAAGAGAGTGACTTAAAAAAAGTAAAAGGGCATCCTTAAAAAAGTAATAGGACATTTAGAAATTTTAAAAGCATTTACAGTTCCCATGTTATTATTAAATAAAGGGTAAATTACAAAAAAAAAAACTCAAATTTTGTAAAATGTCTCAATTTTGTCCTAAATTTTGTTTTGTAACAAAAAAAACCATAAGTTTTCTAAAATGTCTCAAAAATGACCTCCGTTATAACTTCCGTCAATTTTTGCTACTGATGGTGGGTCCCTTTAACAGTCCACGTAGGTCACACGTAGGCTAGTGGGTCCCTTTAACAGTCCACGTAGGTCACACGTATGCAAAAATTGACGGAAGTTATAACGGAGGTCATTTTTGAGACATTTTAGAAAACTTATGGTTTTTTTTATTACAAAACAAAATTTAGGACAAAACTGTGACATTTTACAAAACTTGGGTTTTTTTTTTTGTAATTTGCCCTTAAATAAACTTAAAAATACCAAAAACCTTATATTATTATAAAATTATTATTTGAAATATTTTTGTATTAATTAACGTATTTATCTATGCATAAATATATTGATTATTGGCTTCTTATAATACAAATAAATATATGTATCGTTATAATTTATATAAATATTTCATATTATCTATCTATATCTATATCTATATCTATATCTATATCTATATCTATTTCTATAAAAGTAAAAAAATTGAGTCCTAAAAGCAAGCCTATTGAATGTATACAAGAGCAAGCCTTTTCGAGCAAATGTAATTTAGAAAATTATTAGTAAGTGCTAATAAGTTTAGAAATCTATTCTATAGATAATATTATACTTAGATATAAATATATATGATACGAATAACTAAAAATTGATTTATATAAATGACAATGCATAATCTCATAAATATAATAAATTTTAATTAATATTATTCAAATTATCAACATAATAAGTAATCAACTGAATGACTTCAAAGAAATTATTTTTTCAAGGACCTAAATAAATTATATAACTTTGTGATAACAATACGGTGAATTGCAATAGATAGCACGCTAAAAGATTAATTTATTATTAAATTTAAAAGAAAAAAATTATTGCAGGCAAACTAATTTAATGATGCCGATTGAAAATACAGTTATTAATTTCATGAAATTATTCTTCATAAAAATAAAAAATCTATATATAACTAACATTTGAAAATTAAAAGCCCACAAAACAATATTTTTAGAGCAAAAATAAAATTGGAAATTAGCAAATGTGTGAATGGATTATCCATGATAAATCATTGTAATATATTAATATGATTAAATAGATATATGAGTCATATTGGATAAGATACTAGTTGCAACATTATTATTGGATTTTTTTATATTTAGTGCAATATTATTGAGAATTATCGTTTTAAATTCAAATTACTCATTATTTTTATTATTAAGAAGTATTTTGTTAAAAATGTGAGTAAATCTCATAAAAATAAGGGTTTTTACCTAAAATGGCACATGGCTTATCCGTTTTGTCAAATCTATCATATGCTTTTTTTTTGTCAAATCTATCTCATGGTTTACTTTTTGCATCAAATCTATCCCGACGTTATCTTTTCCGTCAACATTTAACGGTCGTGCTGACGTGGCACGTGGAGGGATAGTGGGCCACACTTGCCATGTGGGCACCACGTCAGCACGGCCGTTAGATATCGACAGAAAAGATAACCCGGATAAATTTGATACAAAAAGTGAACCATGTGATAGATTTGACAAAAAAAACATATGATAGATTTGACAAAATTGGTAAACCATGGGTTATTTTAAGTAAATTCCCCTAAAAATAATAATAGGTATACAATAATGAACCTGTACAACGCACATGATAAAAGACTAGTATATAAGTATTATACATTACTTTAATTGTATAAGCTGTTTACTCCTCAATCATATAGAGAAAAACATAAAAACCTTCCCTTATAAGGGATCTATAAAGAAAAAATAGTATAAGAAAATTCAATCTAATAATAAAACTTAAAAACGAAGTATCAAATTTTATATGTGAGTAAGTAGCTTTTTTAAAATAATACCATTTGCTACCCAGAAGTTGGATGTTGAAAAATATGTAACTCTGTTTTAGACAAAATTTTAGTCTTTTTTAAGTGCAAAAAATTAGTTATATTTTGATATAAGATTCATGAAACAATATGCAAATGAAATATATTCAAAATTACTTTCTTTAATTTTAACTTAAAGACATTATATTGCATACATATATATATATATGTATGTACATCAAGGAATAAACTCTCAAAATAAAATGTAATAAATTCTATACTGAGTTTTTTTGTTTTAATCAATCGATTGATTAGTTATAAGCTATCAAATAAAATTTGGAGTGGCCGCAACATGAGAACTCAATTTGGATAATTCTCACCTCTCTAAATTCTTTAATTTTTTTGTTCATTTATCTTTTACAAATTATGTCACCTATTGTGTATAGGTTTTCTTGTAAATTATAATATTCCTCGATAAATATTCAATGAATTATAATTTAACTGATTTCCTTACTAATCGCACAAACCGCTAATCTGCAGCTAGTTTCTTCTTAACGATAATTTTACTCTTATATCTAAATCAAGCAAAAAAAAAACTCGATTTACTTTGGTGAAACATATTATTCCATCACTCTAATAGGAAAAGTTTTTTTTCCCCTTTATCTCCAGTTTAAGTAAACAATTTCTTGATTTCATGAGTCCTTTTTCTTGTTCCTTCAATCGTTTCATCCAAATACAGGATTAGCTCTCATAGGAAATTCATGAAATTGCTTGAGATTAAAGAGATGAATTGACCCTTTGGCCAAGAAATCAAAGGGTTGACCGTTGGAGAAGGGACCATTGCACTTCCATGATTAATGGTGCGTTTGGTTTTAGAGTTAAGTAAAGTTGAGTTTTGATTTTAATTGAGCTGTAATGATTGTGTTATTGAATTATGAGAAAAATTGTGAAAAAGTAATGAATAGTTGAAAAAAAGTAATGATTATGCTGTTGAATTGTGGAAAAAGTAATGGATAATTGAAAGAATTTAATATTAAAAATTAAATTGAATGGTTAAAAAATTGAAGAAAAAGATAAAAGTAATAATTGTGTTGTTGATTTTTGTTGTGCAGTGAATAGAGTTTCAGTTAGAGTTAAATTTTAAAAACATGATTATAAAATCAAACAGATTTCTTTGTAGAAAAATCAGTGCTTTGCACATCCTTCCCTCTAAGTACTCCCATTGTTCTTTTCTCTGATCACACCCCTTCAACTCGAATCCCACTTCCTTTTCTTTTTCTTCCTTTATATTTGTCTTCTCTGCAACCATATTATTAACAACATTGACCACAAGTGATGGGTCTAACTAGCATCATCGCCGGCACAGTCCTTGGAGTCTACATAGCGCAAAACTACAACGTGCCAAACATTAAGGCCTTGTTTGGCAAACGAAAATTTTTTTAACGCTACTCCGCTCCACTCAATTTCTATTATAAGTAATTATATTTATTTGGAGTTATAATAATTGTGTTGTTGAATTATGAAAAAAAAAGTAAGAAAAAGTAATGAATAGTCGAGAGAAAATAATAATTGTGTTGTTGAATTGTGGAAAAAATAATGAATAGTTGAGAGAATTTAGTATTGAAAATTGAATTGAATGGTAGCTAAGATGAAACAAAAATTGAAGAAAATAGAAAAAGTAATAATTGTGTTGTTGAATTGAAGATAAGTGAAGTAGAATTAGAAAAAAAATCATTAGTCAAACAAGACATAACAAACTCGCCAATTCTCTCTTTCTTAGGGCGAAGCATTACTAAGAGACATACTGGAAGAGACCACTAACACTTTAGTCCTCGAATTATTCAATAGCCACCACTTAAGTACCGAAATTTTCGAAATCAGGAATTTGATCCCTCAATTTCAATTACGTCTAACACTTTGGTCCTGACGTCAAGTCCTTGAACGAAAATCTGATGTGGAAGGCGAGTTGGCAGAAATGGCGTCAAATTTGTGCCACGTCATCACCGAAACGACGTTATTTTGCTTCCTGGACACCCAAAAATGAAAACGACGCTGTGCAACCTTGCCCTGCAAGCCAAAGATTCACAACGACGTCGTTTCAGTCCTTCCGGCCACGCAAAAATAGCAGCGTTTGGCAATTGCCCTGATGGACTTAGAAACGACGTCAACTTGGCAACCTGCAATTGTCTTCTCTGCCTCTGTCAGTGTTCTTCCTTTCGAGAGCGAAACCTTAATTTTCGGCAATTTCCTAAATTCAATCAACCTTATTCCCATAGATTCACAATTTCCTCCAATCCAACCGAAAATCCTAAGCCCCAAATTCTGTAAATCCTCCAATCGAATCCCAAAATCGTCCAATCGAATCGAATCGTGAAACCAAAAACGCTGTCGGGCAATCAGACTTTAGACATGCAAAACCGTCTTCGTTTGGCAACCTACCTATTGAAAAATGAAAACGACATCGTGGCATCCTTCGGTTCCATGCAAAAACGACGTCGTCTACTGCCTCTGTTAGTGAAGGGGTTGAAAGGCGTGAAAATCACCCCCAGAATTATCAGTCTAACCTAATTGCAAAGTTGAGTTGAAAAAGTTTCTTTTTCTGCCTAACCCACTTGATTCAATAGAGTAAAGGTGAAATCGAGGACGATTTCGCATTTATCCAAGTTAGTGAAGGTTACAATGGCATGAAGTTTGCTCTTTTTCTGCGATAGAAAATCCAAAATGTTGTTCCTATTGTTGACTAGTGGTTGTGGACCACAGATGTTGGTATTTGTTCGGTTTTGTTTATTGTTTTGGCATTTATATGTCGGTTGGTAGGTGGATAAGCATAAATGAGTTAACTTTTTTTTTATTTATGGACCATGCTTGTGTGTTGGGGTTGATGCTACTGTTTTGTTTATTTATTCTATCTCTTATTTGTTGTTTTTTGTAAATGTCAGACAATGTCAGAGGAGAATGATCGGTCGGATGGAGTTGAGACTGGTTCTGATGGGACTGAGGATGAAACATACGAACCTGGATCAAATGAGTATGAAGAGAATGAGGATGATGATGGGGAATTTCTCGCAGAAGCATTTGATTTTGTAGATAAAATTACAAGTGATGTAGCCGAGTCTTCAAGACAGAGAAAGTCAAAATGGAGAGCTAATGTTGATATTAACATTTTCTCAGAGAATGAAGTGTCAGAAATAGTTGTGAGGGCTGAACATGATGATATTGTAATACATGAGTTTGATTATCAAAGACACATCAATGAGGAGTATTAGGTATTAAGAGGGAGTGATGACGAAAACAATTGGATGATGCCTACAGATTTTGCCCAAGCACAATTTCGTGAGGTTCACCTGGAGTTAGAAATGGTCTTTCCCACTCTTAAATTGTTTAAAGAGGCTATGAAGGACTATAATATATATCTTGGGAGGGTTGTGAAGTTTAAGAAGAATGACAAGATTAGATACAGTGCCGCTTGTGTCGTGGAACATTATGAGTGGAAAATTTTCTATTCATGGGCTGAGCATGTAGGGGGTTACCAGATCAAGACTTTATATCCCACTCACACTTGCAGTAGGGTCTTGAAGAATCCTCTAGCAGACAGAAAATGGGTGGGAAAGAAGGTAGTGGATGTCATGAGTTATCCAAATATTACCGCAAAATATGCAACCAAATTCATGGCTTATAATTATCAGGTTCAATTGGTAGAGATAAGGTTGTACAGATCTTTGGAAATAACCAGAGACATTGTTGAAGGGTTTGAGAAGGAACAATTTACTGCATTTTGGGATTACTGTCAAGAGATAAGAAGGAGCAATCCTAGGTCAACTGCAAGGTTAAGTGTCGAGAGGGTGGATCAGAGTTTGCCTCATAGATTTGAAAAAATTTACATATGTTTTAAAGCAACCAAAAGAGGAGTATTAAGGGGTTGTAGACCTCTCATAGGTCTTGATGGTTATTTCTTGAAGGGATATTATGGAGGTACTCTATTACTAGTAGTGATTCAAGATTCGAACCAGGCTTTCTATGCCATTGCATACGCAGTTGTTGAGATGGAGACTAAGGAAACATGGAAGTGGTTTCTTACAAGGCTATTTGAGGATATGGGATACCCTAATGAGCATGGTTGGGAAGTGATATCTGATATGCAAAATGTGATTTCTATCTGTAATTTATGTTATTATTAATATGCCTTTATGTCTTTCACATTTAACCATTTTATATATCTGCAGGGTTTACTGCCAGCAGTTCAAGAAGTATGCCCAGGAACTAGACATAGGTTCTGTATGAAGCACTTGTAAGCAAATCTTTGGAGCCAATGGAGAAATGAAGAGCTCAGAAGGTTATTGTGGGACTGTGCTTTTTCGAAGACTATGAATGAGTTCAATGCACATTTACAGAAGATCAAGGAGTTAAATGAAGGAGCTTGGATTTACTTGAAGATTAGAGGCAAACCAATCATTACAATGTTGGAAGATATCAAAGAATAATTGACTGTGAAGATGAATAATTCTAAGAAAAAAAATTGAAAGTTACCATGGTCCAATCACTCTAGCAGCTCAGACCAAACTCGAGGATGCTAAGAAACATGCCAACAAGTGGCATCCAATGTGGGTGGGGGATCCTGGTGGCTCAATGTTCCAAGTGCTGCACATCTACAGGCCAAGTGAGAAATTTGTAGTAGACTTGAATGAGAAGAGTTGTTCTTGCAAGGAGTGGGATCTAAGTGGCATTCCCTGCTGTCATGCAGTAGCTTGCATATGTCACAATAGGATGCAGCCTGAAATGTTTGTCCATGCCTACTTCTCCAAAGAAACCTGGCAAGCCATTTACACACCTTTCATTCATCTAGTGATGGGACAAACTCAATGGAATAAGAGTGGTCTAGATCCAATCTTGCCACCATAGTACATGAGGGGTGGTGGAAGGCCCAAAAAGAAAAGGGATAAGAAGAAAGATGTAGCACCCAATCCATTTAAGGCCAAGAGGAAGTACAAGGCTACCACATGCTCGAAGTGTAGAAACACAGGCCATAACAAGACTAGATGTACTGGGACTACAGTTAGAGAGAAGAAGCGGAAAATAACAAAAGCAACTGGAAAGGACAAGGTATATATACTTACTTAACACTTATATATAGCAACATTATTTATCAATTTTTATGAATTTGCATGTTATTGCCCAAGGTAAATCTGTGGCTGGAACATAATATGGCGAGAATGCACCCACTTCAGAGTCAACAGTGCAAACACAAGAGGTATTTATCTTCTTTTTTTTTGTCATTCTCTTTTTTCTATGCATTTGTAGTGCTTATTTAATGATTTTTCACAACTGATTTTACCATGCAGAGCATCCAGGTTACAAGACCAACTCCAAGCTGCATTACTTGGATGTAGCCAGGCCAACCAGGTGAGAGCATACCAGTTTTCATCCCCACACCTAGCCTAAACTTGCAGAGAAACAATGAGAAAGTTGTGAGGCCACCCCCACGCAGGCCTCTAACACCAACAGCACCATCACCTCAATTTCATGCCTCGGTGCTCAGTCATGTTCTTGCTCCAATGCCAAGAACTATACCTACCTCAGTACCAGTACATGCTCCTGCTCCAAGGTTAGTGATTAGTGGTCATGCAGTAGAGTCTCCTCCTCCACCAACAATTCTTCCAAGGATGACTAGGAGTTTGGCAAACAAATAAACTCAGAGGTCGTCATCCAGCTCAAGCAAAAATTTGGCCACTCAAGAATCATGCTCCACGTAGGTTCAGAAGAAGAAATAGCATCAACAACTAAAGCAACAATACATTAATCATTAAGGGAAGCATTTTTTTGGTATATTTAATGATAGTACATATTGAAGTGTATACGAACTGATATTTAGTCCTCTTTTGGTATTATCGTATAGTTGATGACATGGTTAAGTTGGTCTTTTTGGTATAGTTAATGCTAATGGTATATACATGGTGAAATCAAGTACATTTTTTATAGGTGACCAAATAGGCAATTTGTAGTGGTCAGATGGTCATTTTCTGACCAGTTGTTGCCATATTTTGTGGTCTTGAAATGTTTATCTGACCATTTGTATTCTTACTTTGTAATAGAAGCTAATATATGCAACAATTATTCTCAAGAATGTTCAAAACTTTCTCAGTTGCCCCGTTGATCCATTGTCAGATTACTGTTCAGTTGGTCAGTAATATAAATGGTGTTATTAAGTTACACAATGATATAAATGTTCAATAATAAATGTTCAAAACTTTCTCATTTGCATAGTGATATAAATGCCTCAATTGGTCTTACTGCACAGTTGGTGTTAGTGCTTGGTGTTAGTACTCAGTCTGTGTTCTGTGCTCAGTTGATGTCCTATGCTCAGTCGATGTTCTATGCTCAGTTGGTATTTTGTACTCAGTCGATGCTTTGTGCTCACATGGTGTTAGTAGTCAGTGCTTGGTGTTAGGTCCTGATGCTTGGTGTTAGTACTCACTGCTTGTTGTTACTGCTCAGTGCTTGGTGTTAGTGATCACACAGAATAGTGCCCAGTGCTCAATTACCATTAGTGCAAGAATTGCTAAGTTGCAAAGTAAGATATAAATGGCATAACAGGAAGAAGATGAAACAACTGATAACAACAGCGGTTCTTCATCATATATTGCTAGAAATCAGTTACATTCAATTTATACAATGCAGCAGAGCATCCAGCAAAAACTAACTCCTAAGCACCATTTACCCATACCACCAACACCGGCAGTCCAACAAATAGATAAACTACCAACACAATGATCAACTCCAACAGATTGATCAACTACATAGGCCACTTCCCAAAGGCCACTTCCATCACAACATAACAGACCACTGCACTCCAAGCCACACCAAATATACCACAGCCAGCTTACTTCCATAATTTCAATGCCAAAACAGTAACCAAAAAAGCCAAAATCAAACACAAAATCCGTAACCTTTTCAACTATTGCTCGTTCGTGACATTCCTCCTCCTAAGCTGACTGATCAACCTCTGATCAGGAGAGGAGTTTGACAAGCCAATTTCATCTTCCCATTGAAAATAACTACAGCTTAGACTTTTGTTCCTCTATTGTAGGCACCTATAAAACGCCCTTCCAGGATTGCATTTCGTGTTGGATGTCATCCTTAGAGCTTTTCGCCGCAGTGACAGTAGATGTCTCCATCCCTCTTACTGCTCCAACTACTCTTTCTTCGCCTGCAATCACAGAACCCATCTTCATCATTGGACATGCTCGAACTGCTCGTTCTCCTGCTCTTGGGGTACACGGTTGAATCCTCTCGCAAGCGACGATGATTATCACAGCTCCACTATGACTGAGGGTTGAAACTCATGGTGCTCGAAATTGGGATTGCAATCAGCTGGACGATTTTGGGAATCTAGTGGGAATTTGGTAATTAGGGTTTACAGTTTGATTAGAGGATTTTAGGAATTTGGGGATTAGGGTTTACAATTCGATTGGACGATTTTCGGAATGGGAATTTGGGGATTAGGGTTCATAGTTCGATTTGATTGGACGATTTTGGGATTCGATTGGAGGATTTACAGAATTTGGGGCTTAGGGTTTTCGATTGGATTGGAGGAATTTGGCAATTTGGGGATTAGGGTTTCAAATGGATTTGGGAATTTGGGATTCGACTATTCGATCGGCAGGAAGAACACTGACTGAGGCAAAGAAGCCAGCGTCGTTTTCGTTCTTCAGTCTCAGGTTGCCAAGCCGATGTTGTTTTGATGTTGCCTAGGGAAGCTAGCAAACGCTGTCATTTTTGCATGGCCAAATGGAATGCACGGCATCGTTTTGCGTTCTTGAGTCTGCAGGCTAAGGTTGCACGGCGTCATTTTCGTTTTTGGGTGTTTGGGAAGCAAAACGACGTCGTTTCGATGATGACGTGGCACAAATTTGACGTTGTTTCTGCCAACTCGCCTTCCATGACAGATTTTCGTTTCAATAATTTGACGTGAGGACCTAACTGTTAGACGTAATTGAAATTGGAGGATCAAATTCCTAATTTTGAAATTTTAGGTGCTCAAGTGGTGGCTATTGAATAATTCGAGGATTAAAGTGTTAATGGTCTCCATATTGGAAATACAGTAATGTGGCCGACAACGGTGAGGATAACCTTCTAGAGTGATCAATGGTTGATCCATTTGATTGACATTAATTAGATTATTGAATTTTCGGTGTGAATCATGCTATCTGGAAGTATAATTGGGCCACGATTAATCCAGTCGAGCCTGGTCGGCCCACTAGGGGTAAAACTCTCCCATTGTGAATTTTCTGCAATCACAAAGACTCGAACCCGAAATCTTGCTTAAGTGAAATAAACGCTAAATTGCTTGAACCAAACCATGTTGGTTAGATAATTGAATTTGATTTGGGTCTTTCTTTTGTTTCCATATTCATGTATCCTGATTCACCGTAAAATATTCAATCGCATTCCATTTAGGGTTTCTTTGTCGATAGTAATATCCTTCTATATGTTTCGAAGTGGGATCTGGTTTGAGAATTCAAAATTGCTCTAGAACAATTTAATCAGGTTTCATAATTTAATGTGGACATAAATTTATATGAGATCTACAAGTACCTTCAGAGAGGTGAAATTTATTCATTGTAATTAGATCTTCCAATTAATCCTTGAGCATGTACGTCTATAAATATATACATATATGGTATATTATATATTGTGTTGTAGATATTGGGAAAATATTAGAAGGTCCTCTTGAGTTCCTTTCTAATTTTGAAAATAAGCAATTGATTTTTTATATCCTATTAATGGAAGTTTTCTCTTCCTTTGGGAGAAAAAGAGTTCACAAATATTGACAAAAAAATTTATTCGAAAAAGAAAGTTATACAAACAATATATTATGTTGTAAATATTGGAAAATATTTAGAAGGTTCTTTTGAGTTAAAATGGATATAAAATATGTAAAAAGAATTTACTTTGTTTAAATGTTTTAATTTTGAAAATTATTTAGGCATCTGATATTTTTACCCTATAAAATGGAAGCTTTTCTCTTCCTTGGGGAAAAAGAGTTCACAAAAATTGAGAAACAAATACAAATAAACTAGTTATCTAACTTGAACGTCTCACAAATTTTTTCATTTTTACGGTTTTTATTTTATGTTAATATTTTGTGTTTATAAATATTATAATAATATAAAATTTGAAAAAAATAATCTCCTCTAAAATATCTAATAGATAAATACATTGTGAAAATTTGAAAAAGAATTACTTATGAAAATATGAAAAAATCTAGGTATATGTTAATGTACAAAGAATGCGAAGGATTGGTCATTAGGTCACAAATGGAAACTCCTCATCAATCAAATTGAGAGTTCTCATGAGTTTTGATGGGAGGAGTTTACATTACATAATATATAGATATAATATAGAGTGGATCGTGCTGAAGAGGTGTTATAGAAAAGCAAAATCAATACCAAAGCAGAACTGTTGAGGACGTCGGTGACCTCAGAGATGTAATGGTCGCCACCAGCCAACGTTCTGACTGCTCCTTTTCTCTTCAGCTCTTCACCTCTTCCTTAAGCTCGAGTCACATACCATATTTCAAAAAAATTCAAAAATTGTGTTTTAAGAAAAATATTAAATCAAAATTAAAGCTTATGTCAATGTCCATTTATAGATGAAAAATTTGACATTCAAGCCAAAGTGATGAGAAAAAATAACTTAAGGACAAGATTGACAAAAATAGTTGAGGAAAAAAGTGCTCAAAACTAGGGGTGTGCATGGATACCGGGAATACCCGGAACCGGTCGAAACCTACCCGTTAGAGTAGAATCCGAGTAACTCCAATTGAAAATATGGTAGGATCTGAGTAGTAATTTAAATAACCGGTGAAAATAGGTTCCGATTCCGATTCCAATACATATGATACCCACAAAACTGGTAATTGTGACCTATATTTTTTCTAACAGAATATTTTATAATAATTGTTTATGTGTGATGTAGTAGTTACAGAATTCTAATGGGAGCTTATTTGCTTTGTCTACTAAGAAGAGTTATATCATCTTTTTTTTAAATAGCTACATAATTTTTTAGTTGCGTATTTACTTTGTCTATTATATAATCCTAAGGAGAGCTACGTAATCCTTTAGTTCTATAAATGGATGTGATCCGATTAATCTATGTCAACATTTATTTGTCGTGATTGTGAATGAGATCTTTTCGATTTTAGTTATTTATTTCATTTATTGTGCTTGAAGAGAAAAAAAATTATAGATTCCAACAGCGTACTCGGAACCTGTAGTATAATTCAAGTTTCAGGAAGATTCTGGTTCCAAGTTCCAACATGGTAAGGTTCGGTTAGAAAATCTTGAAACCTATCCCCCTACAGGGTAGAGTCCGGGTATCGTGAAAAAAAAGGTACCTAGATCGCGCACACCACTACTTAAAACCGTCAGACCAAAAATATATTTTTCCATTCGAAATGTCAAGGCTGCCACTCCGAGGACATATTCTATAAAAAAGCGACAACGTCACAATATAAATAGTTTAGGAACTGAGACCATACAGAATCACAATATGGGTCCTTATTTTAAATTAACAAAAACATTAGGGGTTGAAATGAAGATTCAGTGGCCACAGGTGGCAGTCAGGCGACTGCCCACCTCCCTGAGGGGCGGGGAAAGGTTCTCATCGGCTCATCGTCTGCTCCTGCCGCTGTTTTCTTCTCTCCTATCGGAAAATGTAAAACCCTAATCGGGAAATTTCTCCCAATCTCGCCTTGATTTCCGACAATGGACTCCTCGAAGCCTAACAGCGAAGAAGGCGGTCCGTTCTATGACGCCAGCGACGACTTCCCTTTCTACGATTGCGTCGATTTCGACCAGCCGGAGCAGCGGTCTCCAGCTCCCTCTGCAACTCTGCGGAGGCGGAGGCGATCTCGTGATTCGAAGCACAATGAGGGTCACCTCACTAGGCTAAGCTCAGATCTGGACCGACCCGGCTCGGCCCGAGCTGCCGCCACCCCGAGCGGCGATGAGAAGAATGAATCTTCAATGACGAAAACTGCTAATAGCGAGCTAGTCCTTGATACGCTCGAATCTGCCAGCTCAGTCCGAGCCGGCACTCCGGATGTGCAGACGAATGGAGGCTCTGTGATTACTGAGGCGGACGGTGAGCCGGTCGGTGAGTCGTTCGACTCGATGAGGGCGCCTGGCGACGCTGAAGCTCTGTCGTCGAGTATGCTTATCTCTCTGGTTGAGCTTATGATTAAAGCCATAGGGTTTCAAATTAATCTCATAGTTAGCATGGTAACTTTCCCTTTCTGCTGTTTATACACATTTGTTATGTTCATCATGGATCCCTTTTCGACTATGAGGCGAGGCCGAAATTATATAATTGGAAAGCTGTTAAATTTGTGGAACCTGATATGGGAGTGTGCGAGCCCCTTCCTGTATCAATGGCTGAAGGAGCACGACTCAGTGTGGAAGCTTATGTTGAGATTTGGGTGGGGACTATTTTGGGCAATTTATGTATGCTCCATTTTGTTCGGCTTACTGGTCACTGCAACTCTGATTAGTGGATTTATAATGAGGTATTTGGTCAAGGAGCCATTACGGATAGAGGACAAGTTGAATTTTGATTACACCAAACACCATCCTGTTGCTTATGTGCCATTGGTTTCTTGTGCCGGCATCGATTGTGGGGCGGAGTATAAGGAATTGGCTCAAATTAGTGGCAGTCAGCAACTGCGATTCATTCTGCCTAATAACAAGCTTGAGGCCACCGTAACCTTGGCATTGCCTGAGTCGGAGTATAACAAAAATCTTGGGATCTTTCAGGTATGTGCCTTATCAGTAAAAGTGAGATACCTTTGACAGCGGAGTGTTCTTTATGCTAGTATTGTAGGAAGTTACTGTAGTTTTGTGGACTTGGAAACGTACTTTCAGCGAAGGACATCTGACTGAAATGCCAATTTTATGTTTTGAAGATCAGAGTAGATTTCCTGTCTTCCACTGGTGAAACACTTGCAAGTTCAAGCCGTCCGTGCATGTTACTCTTCAAAAGCGAGCCTATACGCCTTATGTTGACGATGCTCAAGATTGCTCCTCTAATTGCTGGATACATATCAGAGTCGCAGACCATTAAGGTAAAGTTCCAGGGCTTTGTTGAAGGCAACGTGCCTACCTCCTGCTTAAGGGTGCTGGTAGAGCAACGAGCAGAATTCCGTCCCAGAGCAGGAATCCCAGAAATCTATGACGCAAAGCTTATCCTAGAGTCTGAACTTTCTTTACTGAAAAGGCTCCTTTGGTCTTGGAGGAAAACCGTCTTTGTTTGGACGGTGATGTTGTTTTTTACAGTGCAGTTGTTGTTTGCTCTTATTTGTTGCCGACCAGTTATTCTTCCTAGAACAAAATGGAGGAATGGATTGTCGGGGAACAATGCTACTTGAAATGATTACCTAGTGCGATGATTGGGTGTAAAGATGTTAGAGGTCCTGAGTTGTAAGCAATATCCACACACACAAATGCGGCTGGTTGGTGCCTTCTTGATTCTCTCTCTTATTGCAATGTATTCCACTATGCAGCAATACTGAGCTTGCTAATTACTTCAATATTTTTCTGCCAGAAGCATTGTCATGGAAGTTCTATTTGTAGTGTAGGTTTGTTTTGATGAAGATGGCAATGATGTTTTAAAAGCTTAGATACGGGATCTTGATTAAACTGAGGACATATAGAATGCAATGCCAATGTAAGATACTATATATGAAGAGCTTTCACTTTTAAGCTGATATTGTCAGAAACAATTCTTATATCGCGACGAGAGTTTGACTTAGCGGAAATGCTGATTATGGATTCCGAGATAAACCTTTCCTATGGTGGGTGTTTTGTTCTTAAATTTGATTATAACATTATAAAGTGAGTAGAGCATGGTGGATGTTTGCAAGAATCATGGATTGTGGAGAACCATTTAGGCTGGTTTATGCAGGTGACCTTGACTGTAGGCGGTTTTACTATTACAATGGTTTCATATCTTTTGAGCCTTTTCTTTATCTAAATAAGATTGCTTATCAAAGTTATGAGCATCTCATATTCTTGGAAATACCGGTCTAAAATATTTCTGACGTGTTGGGGGGATTTACATCTTCTTCTTGTAATTTATTGCTAATGTAGGTGCTCTTGCTAGAATTCTTGCACATAATATGCTCTGTTGGGAGAGGATGCTGAAGAACATTCCGTCCCTGGAGCCTCAACATGCTACAAATGACAAAAAGAAAAGGTATGGCTTCTGGATGGAGAAGCTTTCATGCCTTTGCAATACTCTTGTGTTTGTCAAGAAAGGATTAACGAGACCTCGACTATTTTTTTCATAAAAAAGAAAAGTGACCTTGATCGTGACCTCTGTTTTCTTGGGAAATTATCATATATATTTTTTGCATTCATCAATGCCGTACAATGACTGATAGGAGATTGCTTAGTACTCCACTACTTATATGATGCTACTCTGTCTTGGTGTTTCTCCATTTGTCGATATATACAGTACATTTAATGCATATGATACTTTGTAAGGGAGAAGAGTGGCTCTAACCTTTTCTTTCTGAAGTCACAATGACAGGAATCGAATTTGTAATATTTTAATTTTAGGCGAGATCATGTGTAACTATTTTTTTTTTTACTTTGAGGCAGTCACTCAAATCTATCATGTCTTTTCAGAATAAGTATGGTAGCAATCGCACGAGCTAAAACGGTGCAATAATTATGGGGTTTGAACCCCTCTTATGGCATTAATGATCTATTATGGGACTACTAGATCCAAAATTAATAAGATAACGTATTTCCATTACATTATATATAAGTATCTATCGGTATGCTTATCCAAAAATATATATATCCGTCGGTACATTGAGTTGCACAGCCATCGCCTGAGGAAATAGAGATTATCTGGTATCGAATAATCGGAATCAGGTGGAGCCGTTACGATTATGGGAGGCATTCCTGAGGAAGGAGGTGGACTTGGTGATCTCGCGTGCCGGCTTGTCTGAGAGCCTGATGGAATTATAAACCCATGCTCCCGCAATGGCTCCGAGCGTTGGGGCCGGGAGGTAGATCCATATCCCCGTGTAATTGCCCGACACGATCGCAGGCCCCAGGCTTCTTGCTGGGTTCATTGATGCTCCCGTCACGGGCCTAGATCCCATAAGAGATGGCAAGTTAGTAATTTTAGTTCACAATTGTCTTGTTTTGAGAAGTGTTCGATCTCTTCCTTTCTTGAGAGTTAAATCTCCAAAGTAATATAATACGTCAAGGGTACAAAACAAAATATAATTACGTGTCCTTAGTTTGTCCAATTTTGTGTATCTAGCAGATTGCGTATGTCATTATGTAAAGACGGATTTGCGGATTTGTCGTTTAATTGTAAGAAAATTGATAGGCAATATTTTATATATATATATACACACACATATATATGTTTGTCCTGTAAATAAATACAAAACAATAATAATGACAGAAGAGTACAGAGAAGTCTTACGCGGTAAACATGACATTGAGCAGAATCGTTGCGCCAATGGCAAGACCAGCAAGTTCTCCTATCTTCACAAATCAACAAATGAAAAATGACATTATAATCTTTTTCATGAGGAAAACTATATCATTAAATGTCGTATTCTCACAGTATCCCTTGGAATAAATTAAATAAACCCCTTGGCTATATGCGATATCGTTGTTCTCACTATTATTTCTCAGTATTGGATTGGATGATGTTGTGAATAATTGGTTTGTAGTTTGTTGCTGGGTGAGGATAATCGGTGGCACTTACAGCTCTGTTGTCGGTAGCGACGCCCGAAATGACGAACATGAGGTAGAATGTAATGATGAACTCGATCACGAATGCCTGCATGTCGGAACCGGTAGGCAAGGTGCCAGCAAACTGGTCATGCCTCCCAGTGAATAGCAATCGCAGGGTCCCGCTCGCCAGCAGCGACCCTAGCATTTGTGCTGCTACATAGGCCGGAACCTATAGTACGTATTATGTCAATGATTAGCAGTATCAAACAACTGGCTGAGGAGCGAGTGACCCCTCATCAAAGATCTTATAAGACAGTTGCAATTTTATTAGGGTGCGCTCTTTCTAAAAGCTATCGGATGTGAGGTATCAAGTTATCGAGCACTGGATGATATGCCACCCCTATTTTGGGTAACCCATCACCATCTATTGAAGCATCGAGTTTTTCTTTTTCTTTTTTTTTCTCCATTAAATACGAGGTACCCACAATTTATTGGCTAAGACTAATCCAGTTCAAACATTGTGTTAACTCTAATCTTAAAAAGCTTCCAATTAGTTTTAGACTCTCACTGCACGTAAAAGGCCATCCAGTCACAACGCAATCTGTCATCTGCTTAGAGATCCCGTGGTTATGCAGTTGGAAGAAAGATCAAAGAGAGGAAGGAATTATACATGTTTCCAAGGGAACCTCTTGCAGGTGGCAAAGGCAATGGTGACGGCGGGGTTGAAATGGGCACCGGAGATGTGACCGACGGAGTAGACGAGGACCAAGACGGCGAGCCCCCAGGTGATGGCGATCCCAGGCTCAGTCACGACCTTCTCGTTCCTGTTCACCACAACCGAACCGCACCCCGCGAATATCAGGAAGTAGGTCCCGCACACCTCCGCTATCATCTGTAACAAGAAGTGAACTTCATCTGTCTTATGGAAATGGAACAAGAACTGGAAAACGACATTGAGGTGTGATCGATTAGTCATTAGATCACCTTCTGAACGAAAGTCGGCAGGACAAAGCAGCATGCCCCGGTTTCTTGCTCATCCATGGCGGCCTTGGCGGAAGCATCAGCTGCTTTCACATCCAAGGCCACTCCTCCGTTTCTTCCTGAGATCTCTGCCATCTCTCTCTCCATCCCTCTTAATGAGGTTTTTGGGATTAAGAGGACGGAAGGCAGACACCCAAATTTATAGGTGACAAACAGAGAGCCAGAAACGGGGGAAGGAAAAAATGAGGGAGAATTGTTGGACTTATTGAGAGATTGACCATGTTGCCTCATCTGAATTAGTTTAATATATAGATAGATTACAATAAATGGTTTATTTATTTATTGGGTATGAACTCATAGGAGATATCGTTGAAAAAAGTGACCCCTAAGAACAGGGGAGGGAGTGTGAGGCTGTGAGCATTGAAAGCTTCATGACTCCTTCAACCACCCACCGGAAATACAGACATCCCGAGAAACTAACCAGCCGAGCTATGTGCAGGCAAATTCAGCTCTAAATGCGCATATTTTACTGCAAATTATTGTTGACAAAAATAATTTATCTTTATTTTATTTGTCTGGTGATACAGCGTCACGTTGTAAATCCCTTACACACAATATCTTCTCACAATTTAGAAATTTAAAACTTACTTAAAACATGTCGTAGCGAGGCTTGAGAGGTTTTCAACGAGAATAGTCTTAATAAGTAAGTTCAGAATATTCAGTGATTTAACAAAAAAAAAAAAGATGTAACACTGTGGCACATACTTTCGCTTAGTAACTGATAGATTTCAAGTTCGATACTCAATGAGATTACTTGTGTTTTTTATTAGCTATTGAAATTTCTAGTTTTATTATATTGGGTTAATAGATCTCCCTTGTAACCAACAAAAACATAAATAAATAAATAAATAAATTAGAGGATTAACTTCAATATATACCCTGTAGTTGGAGGACCTTTTTAGAATACACCCTATAGCTTAATGTCTCAAAATACTCCCCAGAAGTAGTTAAACCCTCTCAATATGCTCCAAGCTGCTAACACCGTCAGCATTCCGATTGGAAGAGGTTCATGCGCAATTGACGTGCTTGATCAGGGGCAAACCTTGAATCAAACATTAAAAATAGAGTTCGGTAAGGTGATGCATCTATTTTATTATGTTTTATTCATCTCTCCTTCACATCTCAATCCTATTTCTTTGTGGAAGACTGAAACAACATCAATCTCTTTGGTATCTCTTTGATGCTGCCGAATGTCACATACTGTTAGCAGCAGAGTCATCGGTCTCCTTGATCTCGTAAGACCATGAATATGTACTTTTGATTACCATCAATAAACTTCCTCTAGAAAGGGATATCGATCTAAGAAGAAATAATTTATTTAGCAAATGGGGCAATACTAAAAAAAAAAAAATCCAAATACCTCGAGATAATTCTGCCATCAATTTAGGGTAGGTTCTCTAATTTTAACATAACCTAGTTGCCAATGGAATTCTTCCCATCCAAACATTAAAGGTGTTAGCAGTTGTCGAACCCGCTTGTAGTAGTACCTTGATTATGGACTTGTGAATGGGTGATGTTTCTCTGATACTTCGTTGAGATCGCGGTAACGAGCTCAAACCCTCTAGTCCTGTGGTAGCTATGGCTCAAATTGGACATTCTTCGGTCGAGTTCGGACCCATATAGTTACATTCTATGGTAGTTGTTGCATCAGTCGCCTCCAACCCCTTTAGTTTAGGGGAAAAAAAAAAGAATATCTCTAGGTAGTATTTTAAAACAAATTAAAATATAGGGTGTATCTTGAGACTATCCTCGTACAGTCGTACTACAGGTAATATATTGAAATTAATTGACCTTAAATTGGAAAAAATGAGTTTTAATGCAGTGGCATTATTCTCGACTGATAACTAAGATCTTCCAGACTCGATTTTCGTTATGAGATTACCCGTACTTTTTCATAAGACTTTTCATTTCCTAGTATTAGACCATGAATCTCCCTCGTAAACGGAAAAAAATACATAAATTCTGTTAGGGGAAAAGAAGATTGTCCCTCTTCTTAAGGGTTGATACAATAAAGAGCCGCCTCCGATGGGGCACCCTATTGGATATTTGACGTTATTGCTATGTTGGGTGTCCATTCGATAATTATTGGTTAATATCTTTATGCTGTAGTATTGATTAATCATAACACATGCATATGATGAGCAGTTACTGAACTAAACTGGCAGATTAACTCACCGATGAACTGTGATGGCAAAGAGCGCAAGGACGACGTGAAAAGTTAATACATGTATAAACATATATCAATGCATATATAGCCTTAATTGAACTTAAAAATTAATGTAATGTACACAATTCTTCTGAACATGACGTACGAGGGGATCAGGACCCAGTCTCGACCTTTTCTGTCTTCCTGACATGGGAATCCTTTCTGTTCTTTCTTTTTAGGCCAACTTAGAATGTACTTTCGATCGCAATATTTTCTATAAATGGGATTGAGGCGGCCGAGTACTAATTCCATGCTAAGTAACTGCTTGACAATAATAACAGCATTAGCATATTATCATTTGAGGCAGCCATACAGAAGTTAATAGAGTCTGAAAATATTCGGACTGCCGAAGAAGGAACAAGAGGATCAGTTTCTGGATAACATACAAAAGAGCACAATATTTGACATGAAAAAGTACAACTGATCAAGTCAATTTTGGTCGTTTATTGGGTGGATACTACTATAAGAAAGCTTAGGGTTTTAAGTTTGATTGATACGGGAATATACTGTTCCCTAGTGGTGATCGTCCTGTGTACGTACTATCGATATGAACTATCTCTAATCATTACTAGACATTTTTGTAGTAATGTGCAGTGGTCATTAGTTTATAATACATGCATGTACGTGCATATGTAGGGATGGATTTAAGGGGTGCGCAAGAGTGTTCCACACTTTCACTCGATAAAGCTATAGAATTTCTATTATATTTTATTGAGTTTATTATTTTTCACATTATTTCATCCTATTTCACCCCTTAACTTTATGATTTTACTATTTCTTTATCTCCACTTGAACTTCGCTCCCTTGAATTGAATTTCTAGATCCACCACTACGTGTATGCTGATATTTTTTTTTTATCATTTCTTTGGGTGAAATTTATCAATTTTTTTGATAAGCAAGTATATTCTATTGTCAGAGGCATGAATTTTATTGATTATCGTCATGAGACAGTCAAAACTTAACATGCCTTAAACAGAAAGAAATGCTTACTTTTCCATGCAAGTTTTGCTGGCTCTCGACTAAGTTTATGCATCCCCGAGTCAACTATACTCATCATATTTAAATAAAATGAGCACAATGATTCTTTTTTCCTTTTAAGTAACCAGACTAGGTACAAAGAGTTCTAGCTAATTTGATAAAAGTTAACTTGGTAATCGAATGACATGACTTTCTTCTAGGTTCCGTTTGATACGCGAGAATGGAATGAAATGGAAATGAATGAATTCTATATAGGGAAATGGAATAGTATTTAGTAAAAAAATGTGATTTTTTTAATGACCATCACAAAATGAACGAATATTATTATAATATTAGACTTATTTACCAAGATATTATGTTATATATTCTTAGATACATAAATTAAAAGAACATATATGCTCACAATATATAGCATGAAATGAGGGAATAACCATTCTCTTTCTTAACTGAGGGAATGTTCATTCCAACAAAATGAAGAAAAAAGATGATAATGAAGGAATGTCTTTTCCAACTTATATAAAAAACATTAATAGGAAAATGAGGTACAATGAAGATATGAGCAATCCATTCCAATCCATTTTATTTCCGCGTACCAAACGGACCCTATAGCTTAACTGACTTGTCTCATGAGATGCTCACATGCCGGAGATTACCCGGATAAAATCCAAACCATTGTTATCAGAACCGGATCGGACCGGCCGGTTCGATCGGTCGGACCGGGAATCGGCACCATGTCCGGTCCGGTTCCCCTGAAAACTGAAATTGCAGCTTTGAACCGTTAGATCCATTGAACCGGCCGGTTTAAAGTAAAATTCCATTGAACTGGCCGGTTCTATGAGTTTTATGGGTTTCCTATTTAATGTAAAAATTGGTTGGTCATGTAAGGATTTGAATTCATGACCTCTTGCTTCTCATACTAGAATACTACCAACCAAGCCACCACCACTTTTTTGTTCTTTTAACTATACTTTTAAGTACTTATTAAAATAAAATATTTATTTTGAAGTAAGAAATATTAAATATAGATACTTTCTTATACTATTGTTATATTTCTTTAAAATCATCATACTTTTATCTTAATTATCATAATTTTTTTAATAATATGAATATTTATTTTATTTTAAATAAACGTGCGGTCCGACCAATCGAACCCTCTGTTGGACCCATAAACCCATGAACCCGTACCCCTTCCGGTTCATTATCCGGTCCGGTTCTGATAACACTGATCCAAACCCCTCGATATATACATATATATAGAAAAAAAGAAAAGAGGGCTTGTAGCTAGTTTAGTCGTCTTAGTAATTGCTGATACAAGTTGATGTGGACAATACCCTAGTTGATAGAGCACTGCTATTTGATGTGGACAAAACCCGAGTTGATCATTGCAATTTAATTGTGAACTCAAATATTAAAAAAGATATAACGTAGTAGCACATGCCCTCTACTGGTAACGAAGAGGCTTCCAGTTTGATACTCATGTGGGACTGTTTGTGTCCCTTTATTAAATATTTAAATTTTTATTTCATTATACTGGCTCATGTGCCTTCCTTGTTACCAAAAAAAAAAATTGTGAACTCAAATTCTAGTTCATTTCTAAACTAATTCGCTTCAATGTGCGAGTTAATTTCACTGGTTAAAGCTAAAGGAATTCCAATGGGAAACTCTCCTTTTGTTACATGTCAACCAATGAAGCATGTTAAAAAGAACTATTTCTTTGATTTCAAAACTTTATTTTTTCCTCTTTCTTGAGACACAAGAAAGATAAACTTTATCAAGAGAAAAAGTTTTGAGTTCAGAGTTTCATCTTAGCACTCAATTATCAGTATATTCAAATCGAATTCTTTTACATGTCACAATTTTTTATGTGCCTCTTTTCTGAAAGCATGGCTTATATTAAAAAATGAATAAAATCAAATATATATTAATATTTTGTATTTTATGGCTTACTGAAATTTAAGGGATTTGTCCATCCGCTTACCGAAATTTAAGGACATTTTTGTTTCTAAGATTGCTTTTCTACGGGTCGTTATAGTGTATATACACAATAAAAATTTCTTGTCACGCAGTTCAGATATATAGGACATTAGTTCGGGTAATGGTTAAAAACACCAAGTTTCATTTATATTTGTAAGGGGACTTATCATAAGAAGACACGTAAAATAAGGTTATCATTCTTTGCCTCCATGCTATTTATATATTGGGTATTGACGTGTGATTATTTGGTTTTATCTAAACTTATTTGACAAATTAGTCTTTTATTGTACATTGTCCAAATTTTGGATTATATTAAGCATTTTTTGTAACTTTTTGCATATGATAATGGTCTTTATGACACCTTCATTTTGTAGTTTATCGTACATGTTCATTGTTGGTGTTATCTGATAATCCGTAATCCTAATATATATGCCATAAGATTTCATATAAGGGTTAATAACAAAAAAAAAAACTCATATTTTCACAATTTAACAATTTTAGATCGAATTTTTTTCTTTGCACAAAAATCACAAACTATCAATTTGATAGCAATGTTAGCATGCGACATCAATATTTCCATTAGTTTTAACCGAAGTTGTTGACGATGCCACGTGACTCACGGTGATTGACCGACTGGGTCCCAAATTTTTCTAAAAATAAAAATTATTTTGAAAATTTTTAGAAAATAACAAAAATAAAAAAAGAAGCCTTAAGGACGAAAACTTAGGGAGGAAGAGGGGAGGTGCCCGGTGTTGGGGCCTCCCCGCTGGCCACCCCCAAATTGGGGTTGCCGGTGACCTTTGTTGTCATTGATCACCCTAATTGAGAGGTTGGTGGCCTCTAGGGAGGCCTAATGATCGGAATCAAAGGACCACAAAATGACAATATACTAGACACAAAATAAGATAAATAGTTGGTGATTTTCTGTGCAATTTTTGAGACGCCGTGTTAGAATTAGAAAATAAGTGAAAGTCGTGCTTTTATAGATCATTAACAAAAAAAGAAGGTTTAGAACAAAAATAAACAATACTCTAAAGATTGAGGCCTAAAACTGCCATTTTCTTTGTTAAATAAAAAACTAAAAAATAAAACACTTCCCCTGAAAATATGCTTGAAGAGAAATGCTATTGTGTCTCCAATTTCAACAACTTTAATAAAGTATTGGTTGAGTGGTATGCAGTTCTCTCCCTGTAAAGGAGAGAGCATAAGTTTGAGCCTAGGTAAGCACATTTATTGGGAGAGAGAATTACCTTTAATCCCTGATCTTTCAGAATTACGAGAGTAGTATCTCCCATAATTTTATCTTTTATCCCAAAAGGGAGTAGCGTGGAATACGCCATCGCCTGTTAACTAAGAGGCTCGAGGTAGATACCTAGTACGACTATTTAAACCCCTTTATTAGATATTAGGATTTTTATTTCATTGTACATGCCTATAAATCCCCTTGTAACTGGCAATATCATACTTATTCTGAAAAACATAACCATTATTTTCTTTATAGTGGCAAGTTGGAGCAATTAATTTCCCTTGAAATAGTCAGTCGGAAGACCAATTCCTCAATTTATTAAACATTTTCAGAGCTCCAATGGAAAGAAAGACCTAATAAATGTAGCCAGTTTTGCAGAGCTCCAGTGCCGGTCCAAGCGCATACTTTATGTCAGGATCTGGCGACATGGTTATAGAGGATTACGAAGGAATGGGTTATACAGAGATGATAATAATCCATGTATGACTTTTAAAATTTTTAAGAGGGAAAAGATTATGGAGGGATAACTAATCTCATCATAACCTTTCATAACATTTATATTTTAATTCCATCAATTTGGATTGTTATGGAGGGATGACAAGATCAATCATTGATATAACATTTTAAAAGGCAATTAAGGGTCAAGATCTTTTCTAAATTTTCATATCATTCCACCCTACTTTTTAATGAAACTCATCCAAACATAGGTTATGGAGAATTAAAAAATCATTTCATAGCTATGTCACTGAATCGGAGAGATGGAATTGTGAGCGGATTGCTTCCTGGCTGAACAATTCATCACTGCTGCGCATTGCTAGTGTGGTGGCCTCGGCTTCGAGTGTCCACAGAGATGACGTTCCATTTTGGCGATTGGCGCCGTCTAGGAACTACACGGTAGCATCAGCATACAAGCTATTAACTGTGGGCTCGGGGACTGATCACTACTCCAAGCTATGGAAGAATATTTGGAGATGGGAGGGTCCACAGCGTATCCGATTCTTCCTTTGGCGCTTTGCCGGGGAGAGCTTGCTCACGAACGAGGCGCGTTACCGAAAGAGCTTGTGTGACACCCCTAGCTGCCCCCATTGCGAGAGTGGAGCTGAATCTACCTTACATGTCTCGCGAGATTGTGTTCTGGCGAAGCAAATTTGGTCGAGGCTTGTTCCGATCGATGCTCAACCAGAATTCTTCACTTTGGACCTATTGGATTGGCTTTGGCAAAATTTGTCCTACCCGTATTATCAACACTGGTCAACTACTTTTGCTACTAGTTGCTGGCTGCTGTGGTCGTGGAGGAACAACGAGTTATTCGAGTCGGATTTCAACTGTCCCACCTTGGCGTGTCGGACCATCTTACAGACTGCTCGGTCTTTTCGAGAAGGCTGGGCTTTAGTGGAAAAGGTGATAGGTACCACCTCCAAACGCTGGGTCAACATCAGTTGGATTCGGCCCCCTGAGGACTTCTTCAAGCTTAACACGGACGGTTCTTCAAGAGGCAATCCCGGGGCAGCCGAAGCTAGTGGCCTCCTCCGTGATGCAGATGGTAGGTGGATCGTGGGATTTTCCCAAAACATTGGCATCGCTATAGTCACCATGGCGGAGCTTTGGGGGGTACTCACGGGGACGGAGATGGCTTGGAAGGTGGGATGCCAAAAGTTAGCTCTCGAAGTGGACTCATTAGCGGTCCTACGGATCATTTCAGGGGACGGCCCTGCTGCTTCTTGGCTATAGACTCTCCGAGGTCGGATTCTTGACCTTTGTAGTCGAGATTGGGAGGTCCGGATGCAACACACTTATCGAGAGGGCAACTCTTGTGCGGACAAGCTTGCAAATATGGCTGTGGAGTACCCGCTCGGCACGAATATTATTCACTCAGTTCCTAATGGGGTGTTTCAGCTGCTGTTAGGCGACATTGTAGGGGCCACCATGCCCCGCCTTATTCCTGTTTCATTGTAATTGGGACCATGCCCCCGACTTTACCAAAAAAAAAAATCCTTTCATAAACCACATAATTCCATCCCTCCATAATCACAATAGACTTACGACTCGATAGTGAAATTGCGCTCTAAAATTCAAGAAGTAATGTTAGGTTAACCAGTATGCTAATAGTTGAGGAAATAATATGCAAATAAAACTTACATTCATCGGGACGAACTACCAACTCAGTTAGTTTATGCCTATTTTCATTCCAAGTCGATGAAGGGTACAATTTGCATGGATTAGGACGTGAGTTGTACGAAATTCACTATTGGATTTTTATGTCCCAAACATGTTTTGTTGTACGTACAAAGATACCATTGGAATATGCATTCACAATGACGAAAAGTGCCCTTACTAGTATTTTAAGGTTTTAAAAATCAAACGAAAAATTTATAAATTAGAACAAAAACCCAATGAACTGAAAAACAACGAAAAACGCCCAGAGGGAAACAGGGGAGTCGTGGCTCAAAGTCGCCCTCGCCGCCTTGGCGAGGTAGTAATCTGGTGATTTTAATAATATCATTTCTCATTTCGTTTGGTTATGTTCTCAACAAATAGAACGAGATAATAATTCAGAGCGGATCATATGCTTCCGTGCACTCTTGTGAACTTGCACCAAGCCAAGTTGAATGTCTATTTGTGGGGTAGCCAAAGTGTGCCCGTGTTGGTCTGAGTATGGTCTAGTCCAGTTTCGATACAACTAAGAGTACGTCTCATGTTAATCGTTTCAAGTGTGGAACTCGTGGTCAGTTTAATTTGTTCCCCTTGCCCAACCAATGAAAGAGGATGTTCGGCTTGTAGTCATCTGTTGAAGGCATGTGTTTAAGGGTGGGTGTTTAAGGATACGTAGCACGTGATGGACTATACGTTGTCATGTGAGTACGGGTACTGAGAGTTAAAAATGGTCACATACGGAATAATTAAATAGTATACCTAAGTTTATAAGAGATTAGGTTCCACAACTTATCAGTTGAAGATGAGTCTAGTCGCGTATAGATCCACTGAAATTTTACAATAATAATATGTGGTGTTCCCGCTAGCCACCATTGCATAGATTGAGGTTTCCGACAACCTCAAAGATTGGGTTCTATGAGCCTATATTAAATTGAGTTTCACAATTTATCAGTTTAAACTGATAAATAGGAAATGAATTCAATCACTTATAAGCCCAACGAAATTTTACAATAATAATATGCGGTGGTCCCGCTAGCCACCATTGCATAAATTGAGGTCTCTGACAACCTCAGAGGCTTCCTACTCTCCTCCCTTTTCTCTCTTCTTCTTTTATCCAGTGTCGAGAAAGAAATTTTTGCCTAATAAATAAACATGTTCAATCCGACTCTTCACGTTCAAGACACAACGCAACACAAGACGTGTTTTCAGAAATCTTTATGCACCTTAAATTCGATCGATCAAACGCAGTGTTTTTTTTTCCCCTCACTTTTTAAATTTGCACCACCTGATATTTGAAAGCTCAATTAGATCCTAAGTAATCTAAATTTGAGTGGAGTCGGGACACTAAGGAATAATGTTCTCCAGGCCAATCGTGAATTCTCTCCTTTCATAAATCGGTATTTCTTCTAGAATTTAATAGGCGTGGATCTCACTATATCAAACTATAGAAATTTCATCAGACGTTAGTCGACCTATTCCTTTTAACTACATTAACGACCGGCCCACCATTGAAACGAAGACGAGACTAGAGTGACAAACTAACAAGTAGAACTTATTTTCAATGCGCATGCATTTAGATCCACCCTCCCACTACACTCATACTATTATTATTTCTTTTATGAGTGTTTGACATTAATGTGTTGCACGGCATGCCAACAATCTATGTCTTCATCATCGAATTTGACTATATTTGTATTATCTAGTGCTTTATGTAATCTTTGTTTTTCACACCACTATGAAAGCTTAAGTTATTAACTGGAGTGATTTCATGAGAGTGCATGCTCGGGAGTTGCCGAATTTTCTTGCATTAACTTGTAGTTGTCCAATAACTGAAAGTACACGCATAATTCTATGTGTAATTACTAATTTGACTATTGTAAATTAACTTCCCTTCTATCACCTTGTAATTACGTCACAAAGTTTTATACCCGAAACAAATATCTCTAGATATCTTTGTGATGAATAAAAACGATCCTACTTAGACATCGGCTTGCCCCTGGTCATGATCAATAACAGCTTTGATAGCTTGTGCATGAATTTATGCCCTTCTTTGTAGTTTGGCGATCAGTTTACTCGTCTATGAAGTGAATACATAAACTACTTATACAATAGAGTAATAACATCTTCTGTTATAACAGAATGTTCTTTATTTACTTTATTTCAGAATTTTTTTGTCCTGTTATTCGAGACTTGGTTTTTCTTATTGGAAAATTTATGGTCTCTGTTCTATTTATTTAAAGTAATTACTTATAAAATCACTTACTTAAAATTTTTATGTAAAATCACAATGTTTTAGGGTGTGCTTGTTTTTTAAAAAAATTTCAACTCAACTTAACTCGATTCCATTTATCTTTAATTCAACAACACAATCATTATTTATTTTTAATTTTTAATTTTTTTAATCATTCAATTCAATTTTTAATATTAAATTCTCTCAACTATTCATTACTTTTTCATAATTCAACAATACAATCATTACTTAATTATTACTTTCTATCAACTATTCATTATTTTTTCACACTTTTTTTCATAATTCAACAATACAATTATTACAAATCAATTAAAACCAAAACTCAACTCAACTCAACTCTAAATCCAAACGCACTCTTAAAATTGATCCAACTCCAGCACGTGGTGACAGTCCGTCAATTCACTAACTTAAAATGCTTATATGGCTGTCAAAATTAACGGCCAACCAGACTAAAATTTTGTGGCTACGTAAGCATTTTATGGCGGTGAATTGACAAATTGTCATAGCATGCTAAATCTCGATCAATTTTGAAACATTGCAATTTTATAGGAAATTTTTAAAATACGTGCAAAATCTGAAGCAACTTGAAAAGTACGTAAATTTTATAAGTAATTTACCCATTTATTTGTTTATAATCCACATCGTAACAATGATTTTAATAAGTCTAAAGCAAGAACCTAATACCTTTCGACTTTTTCTTTTCCAGATCAGGGGAGGCCCAAATGGGCTCAGTACAAATAAATTGAAATTTTAATATCAAATAAAAGAGTACGGATAGTCTCACAATAAATATCGAACTTGAAACCTCTTAATTATTAGGTGTCAGTAACCCGTTTTGGTCCACCGGCACTTGAGGACCATCGACACATTCACTGCTTTTGAACTCAGGGGCATTTCCTTAATTTGACTGTAATTTTATATTTTCAGAAAAATATTTCCGAAAATTCGAATTTCAAAATTGAGAACAAAACTCGAGATTGAAAAATATTTTTCTACATAATATTGACCATTGAATTTTTTTTAACACAATGGTGGTCCCGGATCATTTTTCGGGTATCCGATTGAAAATACAAGAATTTTAGGTCCTATGTGCATTAACTTCGATTTTTTTCAAAATTCTGGACAATACTGGAGATTGAAAAATATTTTTCTATACAATATCGATTCTCGAATTTTTCTAAACACAAGGGTGGTCCCGAAACATTTTTAAGATATCCGATTTTAAAGATTAAATTTCGACAATAACAGTGCATAGTACGATTGACGCGCGTCAAAGATTCAATACCGATTTTTTATCGAGATTCGATCTCCGACGAATGCAAATTGAAATTTTCATGAAGCAGATTATCTTTTGAATTTCTCAATTTCAAGTTTTTTATTTGGATAATGTCGACAGATATCGAGAAATTGAATTTTGCCCGAACGACGCCCAAACGAATAAATAAATAAATAAAAGAAATAATTTTTTTAAAAAAAGCAAAGAAACGTGTCAGGAGAGTTGGCCACAAGTGGCCAACTTGGGGCCCATCCTTTCACCGTTTTCTCCTCCTCTTTCCCGATTCTCTTTCCTCATTTTTTTCCATTTTACTTTCCGCAACCTGCAAGTTCATCAGAGAGACCCATGCTCTGCCTCCACCTTCTTCAACTGCCATGCATATCTCTGCTACTCCTACTCCCTGCAACTCCTTACACCTTCACCTCCCCTCTATCACCTTCCCATCAGTGGACTGTCATCAGTTTTTTTTTTCTCGTTTTCTTCTTCATCTGCGGCAACCATCCCCATCACTAACTCCATCGAACATCACCATTTTCTTCTCTGTGTTGACAGCTTCGACAACCCCTCCCCCCCGATCCTTCATCTGTTGACCAGCTTTCCTTCCCTTCTCTTTTCTTCGGACAATAGCTGAACTTCAATCGGCTACCCTGCCATCTTCTGGAAATTTTTTCGGCTCCCGGCTGCTAGCCACCCTCCTCAACTCTTTCCTTGTCTCTTCCTCTCGCTGGCCTTGTCTCGATCTCCCTTACACACAGAAAAGATAGACCAGGCCAGCAACTCCCTCGTCTCCTTCGGTTCTTCACCCTCTCAGCCCCCTCTCTACACACATCCATACACACACACATCACCATTCAGCCTTTGTTTCCTCCAGCTATTGCTCATTCTTCCCTCACTCTCTCACTCAACTATGGCTTGCATGCCACGTTTCTCCATCCTTGTCCTCTCAACTATCATAATAGTATGGAGAGGAGATGATTGTTGTGGGGCTCAGTTTCTTGGACGTTCCCCTTGCTCCTGAAGTCGTTGAGCTCTTGTTGCCACTTTCCCAACCCTGAATAAGTTATTGACTTCCTGTTCATGCTCCTCATTGCGGCTTGCTACCCCCACTGACACTCCTCCTCAAGCTAGAGTAGCTTTGCTGCCGTTCGGATCCCCACTGAGCTCCCCGAGCTACTGCAACCTCCAAGCCCCATGAGTAGCGCCCAGCGTGATCCAGATCATTGTCGATTGTTGTTGCTGCTGGTGCTTGCTCTTGAAACCCCATGGACACCTTGCTAAGGTGCAACTCCTGTCTGGCTCCTCCCTAAGCTATGGTTGCTCTCTATCATCGCTTCTCAGTTTCCTCGGGTCCCCCTCAAGCCACTACTGTTAGTGATATGCCCTAGAACTTGATTAATGTATTTGAATAATTCCTTTTATGGCAATAAAGTTTATTCTATTATTCGTATATTGTCTACGTTTATTAGAATAAAGTCCTTAAGATATTTTGAATACTTCATTCTTAAGAGTTACGAATATGAGTGACGAAATAATTCGGTAAGAATATCTTTAAACTGTTCACGATCGTAGGAGACTTAACTGGACATTATTTCTCCAGATAGATCGTCACCTCTATCTGTTTCCATGATTAGTATACAGATACTAATGAAGATGGAGTAGTGAGTCTCATACTATTTGATAACTGTTATCATGACTGATATGTGGATACTTATATGATAAGTAGTCGAACGTGACGTGCAGATAACATTCATACGGTAATTTACTAATGTCAATGAATGTTGTCTGGATCGTATTAGTGCATATAGTCCTTAGACTTGAGATGGAACGCTATCTCAAGTATAGGTAATTAGGATTTGCTACTGCTAATGTATTTGTGCTTAGCGTGAGTATTCGGCAGATAATGGTCCTAGTTAGTTATACTTGGAGTTAGGTGTCAGATCAAGATGGGATTCACTAACCTGAGTAAACAGGGAAAATGTCCTATGGATATGAGTTTTATTCTGGATTGAGAAATCCTCGGCCAGGGTAGATAGACTTGAATAGAAAGGAGTTTTTGTTCAAGTGATACGGATCTAAGAATGAAATTAGAGAGTCCATATGATCGGCTATAGAGTTTGGCATTTACCGTAGCTCTAGCTAGATCGGGATCTTGTAGTGAAAGGATTCAGTGCATGGTATATACGATCAGAGGTTCATCAGAATGTTCCAATTATACATTCGTCATCATTTGGATTGTCACGATATGCTGCTAGGTGTCACTCGTGAACTTTGGGAACCAATGGCATTTTGGGAATTATGCTTTTGGTTACAGAAAGAGTTTCTGGTAGTATCAAATGAGTTGATACTATAATCCCATTGCCATTTGATGATGAACCTAGTTAGTCACACACATTGAGCGTGTCTAAACCGAGAAAAGAATTAATTCTAATTAAGGAAGTTAATTAGAAATTAATTATCGAACGAGGTTTGCAATGTGGTTGCAAGGGTGCTAGCACATCCTGAAACCGAGTTCAATATCAAGGATAAATCTAATTAAGGAAATACGATAGTTTCCTTATTTGAAGAGTTTCTGTAAATAGATCGTCTATTGATGGAAACTCGTGTCAAGGACTTATTTAATCTTTCTTTCTAACTATAAGGGTAAGTCATTGGATGATTTCAATTGTGAGGACTCATTTGTGATTTATTAATTAATTCGGATTAATTAATAATTGCATTTTAGTCCCCAGGGTAAGAATATATATAGATATGTTCTTACGGTTAACCCAAGATGTTTATTAATCGAAAACCCTAATATTAGAAAGAGAGGAAAGAGGAGAAACGGCTGAACAGTTGTTGCCGTGAACTCCCAAGGCTGATTGGAGTTCTTCTCGGATCCGATTCGGCGTTGCGGTGTTGTCCTTGGCGTCCTTGAAGAGATCCTTTCATTCCGTGACGATTCCGTTCGAGATCGGTGACCTAGATCGGAGTGTACGGGTCGAGAGGAGTCTAATCTCGGTGGAGACGTGCTCGTGTGGACGAGCTAGAGGCCGGACACTTGGACGGCTAATTTGATCGACTCGAATCAATAAGGTTAGTGAAAAGTTCGTAACTTTTCTTATGGATTCATTGTGTGATGTTATCTATTCGTTTAGAAGGTGATTCTTATGTCAAGATGTGATCTTGAAGTTTTTGATTAAACGAGCACGTGATAAAAATTTGATTTTTACCGTAATTAAACTTTCCGCTGCGCACGTGCTCAGTTTTCCAACAGTGGTATCAGAGCCTCCCTTCTATACGATTAGATACATGTTTTGTGCATAGTTTTGGTGATAGATTGTGATTTATTGAAGTGTTTGATAAATCGATATCGAATTGGGCACGAGAAATTATTTCTCGTGATTGGCCCTAGACAATACAATTGGATTGATTGTCTCGGCTAAGCACAGCCACTGCTCAGTAGTTAAGGACAGTCCTCAAGCAGAATTTATAGAAATTTGGTGTTGGCTATTTTTCGGCAAATTGTTCGATGCACGGGGGCCACTGGATGGTAAAAAAAAAATTGCATGGAGGATGCTGCTGTCCACTTCTAATTGTTTTTGGGAATGAAGAAAGTCTTCAGATAGAATTGGAATGATATGGACGGATCAGTGGCCGCTGGACAGAACAGACTAGCCGCTGTTCGCTATTGGACTAGGCTGTTTTTCAGCCGCTGCTAGCCGCTGAATGCTGCCCCAGGTTGCCGCTGGACTGCCTAGTCACGGACTAGGCTGTCCGTGGCAGTTTGTGGCCGGGCTGCATGCTAGTCATGGCTGTAAGGGCTGAGGTGTGGCGGTTCGTTCCGAGTCCGTAACAATAGTATAACGAGCAATTTTCGATATTTTGGAAATTAGATTTCCGGAACAATTAATTACCAAAATTGTTTTCGTAAAATTTGATTTTATGGAAATTGGATATTTGATATCCTATTCTAATGAGATTAGAAATTTGATATTTGATATCAAAAAGGAATTTTGAAAATACACTAGATATATGATATATTGTATATTTTTCAAAATTGGAAATTTCCTAATATGTGATATTTGGATATTTTGTAAAGAGTTATAAAATTGGCATGAAATTTATTTCCTTTTATGCTATTAGTTTCCTTTTATAAATTTCGAGCATGGTGTGTGATTATGGACTTTAAAAAATTTTGCTTAATTCTTGTGGCTCTAGGATTAGGCTAATAGTAAGTCCATGATCATGTTTTTATCGATTCCGAGTACATATTTATGCATGTGATGTGTGAATACGGATAATATGCAAAGTGAAACCGAATAGTAATTAGGTCACCTTAAAGAAAATCTTCCAAATTAAAATATTAAGTCGAGAATGGCATGAGATTGCGAACCTCAGTCATGGCTCTCCACCAAAGCATTCTCCAGAGAGTTTTAATTTGTTTCGTTGTTGGTCGTGGACACACGGGGGCACGAGACAGAATAAGAGATCTTTTTGCATGAATGTTAAAACATGTGATGTTTTAGATTGTCAGTTGCCAATAACGGCAGGCACCTGAGGTAGCTGATATCTAGGGTTTGGTGGGTTAGACTTAACTATGTATGATGGACTAATAACGGTAGCCACCTGAGGTCCAGAGTACTAGGAGCCGAATTGATTGAGCCGTACAGAGAGATGCACTGAACAAGGAGTTGTTCACTTGTAGAATGCTTGTTTTCATAATGGCAGGTACCTGAGGGAATTAGTATTCTATGAGAATTCAATCACCCGCTAGGAATTTTTCCCGATTAGGATTCCCGTTGCCAATTTTGGAAGTGTAGGATTCGAAAAGATAGTGGGAGACCATTTTGATTGAAAGTCCATGGTCATTATGGTTATATATACATAAATTCATTAATTTAATCTTGTTATTTTCTGCAGTCATGATAAGTATGAAATCTATGAATCCTCTCTCGTGCATACTGAATGATAATAGGCTCACTGGGCCTAACTTTTCGGACTGGCTCCGTAACCTGAACATTGTCCTAAACATGGAGGCTCTGGGATATATCCTGGAGACTCAAGAGATTGAACTCCCTGGCGGGAATGCTACGAGTGATCAGCAGGACGCATATGATCAGTGGTCTGTTGATGACACGAAGGTCCGCTGCTATATGCTTGCTTCCATGAGCAATGAGTTGCAGAAGCAGCATGAGAACATGAAGAGTTCTCGTGAGATCTTGAAGAATCTCAGGGAGCTATATGGGGAGAATAGCAGGACCGCACGATATGAGATATCGAAGGAATTGTTCCGTGCGAGAATGCAGGAGGGAACTGAAGTCGCAGCTCATGTGCAGAAGATGATCAGGCTGATTCAACAGCTTGAGAAGCTTGAGTTTCAGATGGACAAAGAACTCCATGTGGATTTAGTTCTTCACTCTCTCCCAGATTCTTTCTCAGGGTTCATTGTGAACTTTCACATGAACAAGTTATCATGTTCGTTGTCTGAGCTGCTGAACATGTTGGTCACTGCACAGAATGCTATGAACAACAAAAGGAAGGATAAGGAAATCATTCTTGTGGCTGGTACTTCTTCCAGTAAGACTGGGAAGAAGAATAAGAAGTCCAAGAAAGGCTCTGTTCCTCAGCAGTCAGCAGGGGTGTCCAAGAATAAGGGCAAGGCAAAGGTTGTTGCGGATAAGGGAACTTGTTTCCACTGCGGCAAGGATGGACATTGGAAGAGGAACTGTCAGCAGTACCTCGCCTCATTGAAGGCAAATAAGGGAAAGAAACCTTTAGAAGGTATGTCTATCTCTTGTTATGTTAGTTCCAATGGTTCATATAGCTCATCTACAGCTTGGGTTCTTGATACTGGTGCAAGCTCACACGTTTGTACCTCTATGCAGGGGCTAGCAAGCAGTAGGGTCCTTGGAAGGAATGAAGTCTGCTTAAAGATCGGCAATGGAGCAAGTGTTGCGGCCAAAGCTATGGGGTCGACTTCATTACATCTGGATGGACATGTTTTATTTATAGATCGTGTTTTAGTTTTACCAAACGCCTATCGGAACATTATTTCTGTTTCTAGTTTGACTAGGAGTGGATACTTGTTTGATTTCAGACATGATGTTTGCAACATTTATTATGGTAATAAAGTTATTGGCGTTGGTTATTTACACGATGGCCTTTATTATCTTAGAGCTAGAAATGAAACGATTCCGAACACGATTGAGATCAACACCGTATCCGAATCTATTCCAAGTCTAAAGCAACTTTGGCACCTTAGACTAGGGCATGTTGCAGATGATAGGATAAGTAAGTTGGAGAAGATGGGACTTATAGTTCCATTGGGTTCTGAACCCAATTCAACTTGCGAGTCTTGTCTTAAAGGCAAGATGACTAGGACTCCATTTGTGGGACAAATGGAGAGGGCTAAGGAAGTTTTGGAACTCATACATAGTGATGTGTGTGGTCCATTTAGCGAAGTGGCTAGGGGTGGATATTCCTACTTCATCACCTTTACCGATGATTATTCTCGTTTTGGGTATGTTTATCTTATGAAGTATAAACACGAATCCTTTGAAAAGTTCAAGGAATTCAAAGCTGAAGTAGAAAAACAGAAAGGGAAGAGCATCAAGACTCTTCGATCAGATCGAGGAGGAGAGTACATGAGTACTGAGTTTGGTGATTTCCTGAAGGAACACGGTATTGTTTCTCAATTCACTCCACCAGGAACACCACAATTGAATGGAGTTTCTGAAAGGAGGAACCGTACCTTGTTGGACATGGTTCGGTCGATGATGACCTATACAGATCTCCCCATTTCGATGTGGGGATATGCGTTGCAAACCGCGTGTTACTTGCTTAATAGAATTCCAAACAAGTCGGTCTCTACCACTCCATATGAGATATGGAATGGTAGGACACCTAGTCTTAAGCACGTTAAGATTTGGGGTTGTCCTGCATTCATTAAGAAGCAGAAGACCGATAAGTTGGAAACCCGATCCGAGAAAGGCAGGTTTGTTGGTTATCCAAGTGACAGCCTTGGATACTATTTTTATTTCCTTACTGAGTAAAGGGTTGTTATTAGTAGAGATGCGATATTTTTGGAGAAACAGTTTGTCCAGGAAGGTGGCATGGGAAGGCAGATAGTGGCGTCATCAGTACCACAAACCGATCAGATGCCCATTTCGATGGACATTGATAAACCAGTTGAGACACCTATTCAGATTTAGAATATCACAGAACCTCGAAGGTCTGGTAGGGTAACTCATACTCCCGCGAGATACCTTAATCTCCATGAGAACGTACAAGAGTTGTTCGTTCATGGAGATAATGATCATAGGGATGATCCTACCACTTATGAGGAAGCTATATCAGATATAGATTCTTCTAAATGGCTAGAGGCCATGAAGTCCGAGATGGACTCCATGAGCAAAAAACCAAGTCTGGGATCTTGTTGACCCTCCTGAAGGTATAGTACCTATAGGGAACAAATGGATTTTCAAGAGGAAGATTGGTGCTGATGGAAAGGTAGAGACCTATAAAGCTAGGCTAGTGGCGAAGGGTTATCGCCAGAAGCAGGGAGTCGACTATGAGGAGACTTTCTCGCCTGTAGCCATGCTGAAGTCTATCAGAATAATGCTAGCAGTTGCTGCGCACTATGATTATGAGGTTTGGCAAATGGATGTCAAGACCGCCTTCCTCAACGGATACATTGAGGAAGACATATTCATGGACCAACCCAAGGGTTTTGAATCCAAGGATAAGTCCAAGGTGTGCAAGCTTAAGAGATCCATTTATGGTCTTAAGCAGGCTTCGAGGAGCTGGAATCGACGTTTTGATGAGGCCGTAAAGTCCTTTGGCTTCATCAAAAACGAAGATGAACCATGTGTGTATAAGAAGGCTAGTGGGAGCATGATTGCCTTTCTTGTATTATACGTGGATGACATTCTGCTGATAGGTAATGATATTGGTATGCTCACTTCTGTAAAGGTCTGGTTGTCTAATACTTTCTCCATGAAGGATTTGGGAGAAGCAACCTATATTCTAGGTATTCGGATCTATAGAGATAGACCGAAAAGATTGATAGGTCTATCCCAAGCTCTATATCTGGTAAGGTGTTGAAGAGGTTCAACATGCAAGATTCCAGAAGTGGATTGCTCCCTGTGAGACACGGTATCCATCTCTCTAAAGCGATGTCTCCCAAGACTCCTGAGGAGAGAGAGAAGATGGCACAGGTGCCTTATGCTTCGGCTATAGGTAGCCTGATGTATGCTATACTGTGTACAAGGCCGGATATTGCGTATGCTGTTAGTATGACTAGCAGGTATCAATCCAACCCAGGACTTGATCATTGGACTGCTGTCACGAACATCCTTAAGTACTTGAGAAGAACTAAGGATATGGTTCTGGTATATGGAGGAGGTGAGTTGAGACTAGACGGGTTTACAGATTCTGATTTTCAATCAGATGTGGATGATAGAAAGTCTATCTCTGGTTATATATTCACCTGTAATGGAGGTGCAGTTAGCTGGAAGAGTTCTAAGCAAGAGACGACTGCAGATTCCACTACAGAGGCTGAGTATATTGCTGCATCTGATGCAGCGAAGAAGGCAGTTTGGATTCGGAAGTTTGTGACTGAACTCGGTATTGTTCACTCCATATCGTCACCAGTAGAGCTGTACTGTGATAATACTGGAGCAATTGCTCAGGCAAAGGAACCGAGGTCACATCAGAAGTCCAAACACATTGAGAGGAGATATCATATTATCAGGGAGGTTATCGGGAGAGGCGATGTAGCTGTGCAGAAAGTAGCTTCAGCAGATAATGTCGCTGATCCACTCACGAAGGCCATGACGCAGCAGCAACTAGAGAAACATCTTGAGAAGATGGGTCTTAGATACTGTACTGAGTGGCTCTAGTGCAAGTGGGAGATTGTTAGTGATATGCCCTAGAGCTTGATTTATGTATTTGAATAATTCCTTTTATGGCAATAAAGTTTATTCTATTATTCATATATTGTCTAAGTTTATTAGAATAAAGTCCTTAAGATATTTTGAATGCTTCATTCTTAAGAGTTACGAATATGAGTGACGAAGTAATTCGGTAAGAATATCTTTAAACTGTTCACGATCGTAGGAGACTTAACTGGACATTATTTCTCCAGATAGATCGTCACCTCTATCTGTTTCCATGATTAGTATACAGATACTAATGAAGATGGAGTAGTGAGTCTCATACTATTTGATAACTGTTATCATGACTGACATGTGGATACTTATATGATAAGTAGTCGAATGTGACGTGCAGATAACATTCATACGGTAATTTACTAATGTCAATGAATGTTGTCTGGATCGTATTAGTGCATATAGTCCTTAGACCTGAGATGGAACGCTATCTCAAGTATAGGTAATTAGGATTTGATACTGCTAATGTATTTGTACTTAGCGTGAGTATTCGGCAGATAGTGGTCCTAGTTAGTTATACTTGGAGTTAGGTGTCTGATCAAGACGGGATTCACTAATCTGAGTAAACAAGGAAAATGTCCTATGGATATGAGTTTTATTCTGGATTGAGAAATCCTCGGCCGGGGTAGATAGACTTGAATAGAAAGGAGTTTTTGTTCAAGTGCTACGGATCTAAGAATGAAATTAGAGAGTCCATATGATCGGCTATAGAGTTTGGCATTTACCGTAACTCTAGCTAGATCGGGATCTTGTAGTGAAAGGATTCAGTGCATGGTATATACGATCAGAGGTTCATCAGAATGTTCCAATTATACATTCGTCATCATTTGGATTGTCACGATATGCTGCTAGGTGTCACTCGTGAACTTTGGGAACCAATGGCATTTTGGGAATTATGCTTTTGGTTACAGAAAGAGTTTCTGGTAGTATCAAATGAGTTGATACTATAATCCCATTGCCATTTGATGATGAACCTAGTTAGTCACACACATTGAGCGTGTCTAAACCGAGAAAAGAATTAATTCTAATTAAGGAAGTTAATTAGAAATTAATTATCGAACGAGGTTTGCAATGTGGTTGCAAGGGTGCTAGCACATCCTGAAACCGAGTTCAATATCAAGGATAAATCTAATTAAGGAAATACGATAGTTTCCTTATTTGAAGAGTTTCTGAAAATAGATCGTCTATTGATGGAAACTCGTGTCAAGGACTTATTTAATCTTTCTTTCTAACTATAAGGGTAAGTCATTGGATGATTTAAATTGTGAGGACTCATTTGTGATTTATTAATTAATTCGGATTAATTAATAATTGCATTTTAGTCCCCAGGGTAAGAATATATATAGATATGTTCTTACGGTTAACCCAAGATGTTTATTAATCGAAAACCCTAATATTAGAAAGAGAGGAAAGAGGAGAGACGGCTGAACAGTTGTTGCCGTGAACTCCCAAGGCTGATCGGAGTTCTTCTCGGATCCGATTCGGCGTTTCGGTGTTGTTCTTGGCGTCCTTGAAGAGATCCTTTCATTCCGTGACGATTCCGTTCGAGATCGGTGACCTAGATCGGAGTGTACGGGTCGAGAGGAGTCTAATCTCAGTGGAGACGTGCTCGTGTGGACGAGCTAGAGGCCGGACACTTGGACGGCTAATTTGATCGACTCGAATCAATAAGGTTAGTGAAAAGTTCGTAACTTTTCTTATGGATTCATTGTGTGATGTTATCTATTCGTTTAGAAGGTGATTCTTATGTCAAGATGTGATCTTGAAGTTTTTGATTAAACGAGCACGTGATAAAAATTTGATTTTTACCGTAATTAAACTTTCCGCTGCGCACGTGCTCGGTTTTCCAACAGTGGTATCAGAGCCTCCCTTCTATACGATTAGATACATGTTTTGTGCCAAGTTTTGGTGATAGATTGTGATTTATTGAAGTGTTTGATAAATCGATATCGAATTGGGCACGAGAAATTATTTCTCGTGATTGGCCTAGACAATACAATTGGATTGATTGTCTCGGCTAAGCACAGCCACTGCTCAGTAGTTAAGGACAATCCTCAAGCAGAATTTATAGAAATTTGGTGTTGGCTATTTTTCGGCAAATTGTTCGATGCACGGGGGCCACTGGATGGTAAAAAAAAAATTGCATGGAGGATGCTGCTGTCCACTTCTAATTGTTTTTGGGAATGAAGAAAGTCTTCAGATAGAATTGGAATGATATGGACGGATCAGTGGCCGCTGGACAGAACAGACTAGCCGCTGTTCGCTATTGGACTGGGCTGTTTTTCAGCCGCTGCTAGCCGCTGAATGCTGCCCCAGGTTGCCGCTGGACTGCCTAGTCACGGACTAGGCTGTCCGTGGCAGTTTGTGGCCGGGCTGCATGCTAGTCATGGCTGTAAGGGCTGAGGTGTGGCGGTTCGTTCCGAGTCCGTAACAATAGTATAACGAGCAATTTTCGATATTTTGGAAATTAGATTTCCGGAACAATTAATTACCAAAATTGTTTTCGTAAAATTTGATTTTATGGAAATTGGATATTTGATATCCTATTCTAATGAGATTAGAAATTTGATATTTGATATCAAAAAGGAATTTTGAAAATACACTAGATATATGATATATTGTATATTTTTCAAAATTGGAAATTTCCTAATATGTGATATTTGGATATTTTGTAAAGAGTTACAAAATTGACATGAAATTTATTTCCTTTTATGCTATTAGTTTCCTTATATAAATTTCGAGCATGGTGTGTGATTATGGACTTTAGAAAATTTTGCTTAATTCTTGTGGCTCTAGGATTAGGCTAATAGTAAGTCCATGATCATGTTTTTATCGATTCCGAGTACATATTTATGCATGTGATGTGTGAATACGGATAATATGCAAAGTGAAACCGAATAGTAATTAGGTCACCTTAAAGAAAATCTTCCAAATTAAAATATTAAGTCGAGAATGGCATGAGGTTGCGAACCTCAGTCATGGCTCTCCACCAAAGCATTCTCCAGAGAGTTTTAATTTGTTTCGTTGTTGGTCGTGGACACACGGGGGCACGAGACAGAATAAGAGATCTTTTTGCATGAATGTTAAAACATGTGATGTTTTAGATTGTCAGTTGCCAATAACGGCAGGCACCTGAGGTAGCTGATATCTAGGGTTTGGTGGGTTAGACTTAACTATGTATGATGGACTAATAACGGTAGCCACCTGAGGTCCAGAGTACTAGGAGCCGAATTGATTGAGCCGTACATAGAGATGTACTGAACAAGGAGTTGTTTACTTGTAGAATGCTTGTTTTCAATGGTGGCAGGTACCTGAGGGAATTAGTATTCTATGAGAATTCAATCACCCGCTAGGAATTTTTCCCGATTAGGATTCCCGTTGCCTATTTTGGAAGTGTAGGATTCGAAAAGATAGTGGGAGACCATTTTGATTGAAAGTCCATGGTCATTATGGTTATATATACATAAATTCATTAATTTAATCTTGTTATTTTCTGCAGTCATGATAAGTATGAAATCTATGAATCCTCTCTCGTGCATACTGAATGATAATAGGCTCATTGGGCCTAACTTTTTGGATTGGCTCCGTAACCTGAACTTTTCGGACTGGCGCCGTTGCTGCTCTTTGTCCCTGTTCCTCAGCTTCCTCGGGTTCCCTTTGAGTTACAATAGCTACTGTTCAAGTCTACTTTACAAGCCCAAATCCATTGCAGCCATCATTAGGTTGTTGCTGAACTGTCCAGGCCTTTTCTCCAGCCCCTCGGTCGCCATTATGCCGCCGTTGCTGTTCAAGACCCCTACGAGCTTCTCTAAGCTTCTAAGCTGCTACAACCCCTTTCCTTGCTGCTGTGGAGGGCTTGAACTACCAGTTACAGCCGTGGTTCATGGACAACTTGAAGCCCCACGTGTTCTTCCCGACAATAGCTCGAGAGAGGTATAATTCCCTGAATTTAGTGCCATGTTTAGGGCCTACTTTATTGGTTGATTTGATGAGTGATGAAATTTGTAAAATTATGCCTCGATCGAAAATAGCAAGAATCGATGTAATCATTGAATTCAGATTTTTAAAATCGGGACAGATAGTTTAAACCGACTCAAACAGGAACATTGACTTTCAAAGGTTCAGCTTTAAAATTTGTTGTTTGAATAAAAGAATCAACCCACATTAATTGAATTTCATGATTATTCGGCCCTAAATATTAAAATCGACTAAATACATTAAATTGACTTAATCGATCACTTGAGCTTAAATCGGTAATTAAAACATCGATCCGGTTTTGTATATTCAAGATTCGTGTGTTTGAAGTGTTCCTTGTCATTTTAATTAACACCTCACACAAACTCGGATTAATCACGTAAAGTCGGCTTAAAAATCAGTCTTAATCTCAGGATGGTTGGGAATTAGAGCTCTTATTGGGTGGTCCACCGATGGCCGTCTCGATGGCTCGAGACCCGCAAACCAAAGCATTCGGCAAATTCTAATTAGTTTAATAATTCCGCAAACGGGGCAATCAAGACGTTCCATTTAGCTAATTAACTCACTAGGTTTTTTAATAACTTGCATAAATTGGTTAATAACCGGTAACCAAGTCGATAGGTCATGAACTAGTAATTGTGCCCTTTTCAAAACTCGTACTTTAACAAACCCCTGAGACGCGCGGTCCGATGTATCATAGATGTCTAAGAAGGACTCGCATGTCCTCACTTGGGGCTTTGCCTGACATCAGGGACTCAGGTCGGACATGGAAGTTTTTCTTATCACTTTCGAGCAGATCGACCGATCTTCTAGCTCCCTCAGAGTTCCCATATAACCTTGAAGGATTCAGAGAATTGGTCAACACCAGCTACAGACCAAAGAGGCCCACATCGAGCGATTTCACTTTTCACAAAACAAATTTTCATATCTCAAGGGCTAAGTTATCTGGTCATGACTTACCGATAGTCCCTGGGTTAGAGTAGTCGAAACGCTTTGAGTTAAGGGTAAAGATAGGGCAGCCCACGCGGGCGCATGTTTCATCTGCATGGCCCTATTTACTCGATCCGGGTGTTTCTATCATTCTAGCACAGTTTCGGGTATTTAGATCGGGCATGTTTGTCATAAAATACAATACCTGACCAACACTGCACCCGACTTAATTAAACATTAGAAAGATGTTAGGCAAAACGTTAAGTTCCAGGTTTTAGGCCAAAACACACATCTGTCATAATCTGTAAGAGCTACATTGTCACAATACAGAGCAATGTAAAAGCGACCCAGACATTCGAGATTTGACTACAGACGTCATGTCTGTTAGATTCATTCAAATATTACCGAGTACTACATACCCTCCCAGGGCAGTCCATGACCGATTCACATCGAATACATCATCTCGTTTATCTGTTTAGGATAGGAACTTGTCTGCCAAGAAACCCCGGTTCATAATTTGTTAATCATGTAAATCCGGCGATAGCACACAATTTGCCTATTTTCTTCTGTCTTGATCTATTTTTTTATCTATTTTATATGTTTTCATACAGTTCGAGTTCGTACCCATAGGATATGATGCACATGGGGTCCATCGCTCATTTACTGTCGATCAGGGGGTTCAACGCCCTTGAGTGTGATATGGGGTCTCGCCTTGAGTCACTATCTTGACCCTTTTAGTATTCATGCGGAGGATGACTCGGGTCAGGACATGTGAAACGAGGTTAGATAATCACTCGGGAACTCGGTCGATCCCATGACTCTCTTGAGGACCACTCTGTTCTCTTAGAAATTCGTCGGTTCGGTCGAACTCGATCTACGACTCTCACGAGCCTGCGTCGCTTTAATTTTAGTTTTGGTTGTTCAAACCACATGTTGAGCGTGAGCGGAATATTGACCGAACGTGATTTAACCGGGATCCTTTTGTTGTAATTTGTATTTATTTATTCGAGAGTATATTGTGAGGTATTTATATGTACATTTTATTTATGTAACGATCCCAACCGGCAAGCGTGGAGTCTGAGAGTTGGAACCGGTCGAATTGGTTCAATGGTCCTCGAGACGAGCGGGACCACATGAGTCACGGAACTGGTCCACACGGTGAACCGGCCATCACGGTTCGGTTACCTGAGATGTGAGGATGGTGGACCGATCCCCTAACCCAAGGATCCGCTTTTCTTTCGGCCTCTTAAACCGAACCGATCGCTCCTACGAATTTACGGTGTCAAAGCGGGTAAGATGAGCGAAACTTAAATCAAGCAGTAAATGAATAAAAAACGACAAATCCTAGAATGAGTAGAGTACCGGTAGGGCGTGCGAGATATAGGTCCGCACGTAACAGAATCCCGATTCAAGACTTTGGGTTCCGCAAGACCATATACCTTAGCAAACTAGCTGTATACCGTAGCCCTAGACCCAAACAACTCATCGGCCCTCGACCCTCGGGTCGTAAATCGGTAGTAGCGACTCCTTCTCACGCGTGTTCGTCACGCATTTCCTGGGAAGGTGGACACTCCTAAATCGTGCGATCAACCGCACACATGCGGGCCCCGACGAGGTGAAATTCGGTTTCGCACAGCTTGGCGACTCCACTATGGACACTTAGAGGTTTCATGCTCGATTTTGTTTGCCTGTTTGCTTGTTTATTTATTTACCGCTTTCATTTAATTTTTATTCATTTATTTCTCGTGCGTTTATTTTCAGCACCTGCATTGTATGTCATACTAGTTTTACGTACCTATGGGTTGCATCCCACAACCGGTACTAAGAGCATAAGTTAGATAGGGGTTCCGAGTAAAGGTATAATGCTCGACTGGGTCGACGATACAAACCCCAAAGATCCTTACCCGGTTTCAAAGAATTCACAGTCTTGAATCGGGGACCCCCATTCTTAGGTAGCACGGTCTTTGTAGCACCAAACCATGCATCGTGCTATGCCTCCACGCTAGCCTCCAATCAGCTTCATCGACAGTCCATTGAGTTGGCCTACCGGTTCTTGAGTCTTTTTCTATTTTGAGAGAGATATACATGTAACAATTCTTTAAGCCGTGTGCATTTTCTTCTGTATTATTTTTCTGTCTATGCACCTTCGCGGGTAGACTACCCTGCAGTCTTCCCCTCTCCACGGCAAGGCACGCCGTGACCAGAGGCTGTTCATCCAGGCCACTCACCCCTTATGACAGGGGGTCGTGCTACCTTTCCCAGGTAGACTACCCGCGGTCTTCATTTTTCCTTCAAAGCAAGGCAAGCCGTGGCCCAAGGGGCGACCTACCTTCCATGGCGAAGTTGACCCACACTAATTCCCGCGTGACCAATCGCACCCTCTATATGTCCCAGCACGTTCCTTGGTATGTCCCGTACACGCCTAAAAGCGCCACCGAGCGCGTCTCTTCGTGTCGTGCGAGCACATCCCATAGTGCCCGTGCACGCAACCTCAGCGCACCCATCGCACATTCTTCGGCGTGCTCGCATGACGCCTACCAGGCCAGTTTGCTTCCCTACGCCATTGCATTAAAATTACAGACAATTCTTGTTACTTCATTGTTGTTCCTTTTCCCATTGCAGGAAATACCCAATAAGAAGATAGTCTGAATCTCGAGCGACCAAAACTGGAATAACAAACACCGCTTATCTAGCTCCTTGGAATTTCAACATCGAGGGCCAACCTTCCCTCCATAAAAGATCACAAGCAACAACTCCGATAGATAGAGAATAGCCCAGCCCACCCACCACGAGAGCTTTCTGGCATGGTCGCACCTTCGACCGAAGAACTGGCCCAGCCTGCCCTCCGTTGTGGCCACTAATTAGCCGCCGAGGCAACACGAACAAACTCTTTCCTAAACTCTCCATTTATCTTATTTTATTTCAATGCATTCCCAAAAGGGCTCCAGGACAGAACACACCCTTCAAAAGGGCATTAGGACGGTCCCAAAGATGCCCCATTAGTTCTATAGGTTCTTATTCGGTCCGCCTATCTTCATGGGACCCAACTCCTCGAGTTTTCCTTAGGACGACTGCGTCTGCCTACCCGCATTTGGGAAAGTACAGTTATGTGGCCCCCAGCTGCGGGCTAACCACTCCAAGGTGGTGATGACCAGATTCCCGAAAATGGATGTCCCCCACACACGACGCCCCATAGATCGCGCGCTGGACGAAAGAGATTTTCCTTATGGGTCCACCCTACATTTCTTACCGCATATCTCACCGCATAATCGCCTAATGCATTATCTTCTTTGTTATCCTTTACAGGGACACGCTAGCCACAAGCGAAAAATGATGCAAGGGTTCTCGTCCCCCCGAGGACTCTTCTTGGGCCATTCCCTTATATTTCAATGAGGGGGGTGTTCGATGATGAGGTGCCCCCTATGAAGCGGAAGATAGAGATGATCAAACAAAGAATCGACGCAACCATCTCCCTTGAAATCAAACAACGCCCCAGTGCAAATTAGGCTTTAACCACCGCAAAGGCCCGTCAACGATCATCAAGCGACGTTGAACCTTGAGGCAAGATACGCCCATTGGCTTCAAAAGCGCATACCCTCCAAGAGGCATCCGCTACAGGAGCGACAAGACACAGTCGGGGACGAAGATTGTGCAGGACACTCGCCATCGGCAACATCCGCATACCTCAAGGCATCCTTATCCAACGTTCATGCTGGGGCAACCTCGGTCACCCAATCCCTAGGGCACAATTTTGTATTTTTTCTCTTTCGTAGATAAAAGGGAAAAATTATTTGTGAAGTTTGCAAGGGAGAAGAAACACTTGATTCGACTTTCGAATGCAAGACAAGCTCCAAAAACTAGGTTTCACCAACAAGGCCGAGGCAAGAACACATCAAGTCTCCACGAGGCAAAGCGCATCAAAACAACCATGATAACAAAAGCCGAGGAAATTCAAGCCAATGCAAGGGTCACAAATAGACCCCCTTCCTCCAGAAAGAAGGATAGCGAGGCAATCCCGCCAATAAAAAAAAACAAAAACAAAAACAAAAACAAGGTAGCACCAAGGTTCACCAAACACCCTGATAGCGCTAACCCAAACAAAAAAAAAATCAAGAAACCCAGTAAAAAAAAGGGAGGGCGACAAACGCGGCTCCTCGATGGAGATAGAATGGAAAACAACGCCAGCACGGAAGTCAAATTCTCCAAGCCCTTTGCCCTTGCAAACTCGAGAGACAAAATAATCAAGCCCGCTAGGTCAAAAATCTCTATGGGGCGATCTAGGCAAAAGTTAGGACAAAAGAGAGGCACAACCGAAAATTTCGAGGTGGGTGGTCGTGATAAAAGGAGAGCTTATCTCCTTTAGGTTGAGAGCTGCGACCGAATTTCGAGGTGGGCAACTGTAGCAAAAGGAGAGCAAAATGAGAGCAAAATGAGAGCAAAATGAGAGAATGAAAATAACCAAACTGTCATTCTAAGCCTCACACATCGTGCAGATTGGGGATCCCCATGGGAAGTCACGAGGTTGTCTACTCTAACACAATCCCCGATCGGCTTTCCTCGCGCACAGTGGATAATAGAACACGCCATCTGGAGCAGTTCGGGGATAATCTACATGACACAATGGACTGGAAAGGAGGGTGCATCTTGCTGCAGACGTGAACCCGTATATCATTTTAACCTGGGGCAGCGTGTTCCCTAACCTTTCTCTTTTCTCTCGGTCCATTTCGTAACTCTAAATGAGTTACAACCACCCTTTAATCGGCTACTATATAGCCAAAATCCCAGACATTTATCTTTGGAAGTCTAGTTATAACACTCCGGAAATGACTAGACCGAGGTCTGATGAAATCTAGGCAGAAATCTCGCTGCGGTTTATAAATGTGGCCGCCCAATGGCACCATGATGAGAAGGGTCCAAATTTGACGGGCGCGTTAAACAACCGATAGAGCTGCTAGGGCATCGTTGAGGCTGTCTCAAGATGCCCATGCATGGTCAATAGGAGCCCTAAGAGGCCTCGCGTCGAAGCCTTCGAAAATGGGACCCCATTCACACTGTCGAAACAATTTTTCACGGGTCACTCAGGCGACCCGACACTGAAAATCGCGCGTCGCAACGACGTCATTTTTACAACCTTCATGTGCTTACACATTGTTAGTAACCCCATGACTTACTAATGATGCCAGGATCACAAGTACCAAACAGCAAGAACTACAACGAAATATGATTTCCGGTCCCACGGGGTACGTGAGCGCTCCTTCCCAGAGCTCCAGTCCCTCATTACAAGACGTCGGCCTCCGGAATTACACTACTGCCCCAGCAAAGAGGCCGGTCTCCAACAGACCAAACACACAACCACCCAATGGCGAGATCAGCTTTCGACAAGTCGCATGACCATCCTAATGGTGAAGCCGAGCTCCGGCAAATCAGCATCCTTAGGACGACCTGCTCCCCATGCATGCTCAGCACAACTGCCATCCATGCGACTAACGGTGAGTCGTAGCCACCTTTGCGGGTGAACCATCCGTGATTCTCACTCTCCGCCGAGATAAGACGAGTCACGGTCTTGAGATCTGGTTTAACACACAACACTACCGCCCTGCGGCCACATCCAAAATAACCAGGGCATCCCCGCCAAGCGTAACAATGGTTAATCTCCAATAGACCCAACAACGGCCCCAGCAGCCACTTCCAGGAAAAGCCGATTCCAAATCAAGCTAAACTCACCTCCTCCTCCACCTCGCGTGGATTCTTAGTACTTTTCGCGCCTTGCATGGCTCCCTAACACGCCCGCGTTTCCCGCACATTCATTATGTAGAAACACTTTTGCCTATCCTATTGGATCGATTTGGAATTCCCTTTACTTTTCTATCAAATTGACCCGGCATTCTCGTCAAATCCACCCCGACTAGGATTTACTTTTCTGTCGGATCGACCCCGGCTGGGCTTTACTTTTCTATCGGATCGGCCCCAACCTTGCATTCCCGTCGGATCCATCCTGACATGGGCTTTACTTTTCTATCGGATCGACCCCGACCTTGCATTCTTGTCGGATCCACTCCGACTGGGCTTTACTTTTCTGTCGAATCGACCCCGACCTTGCATTCTCGTCGGATCCACCCTGACTGGACTTTATTTTTCTGTCCGATCGACCCCGACTTTACTTTCCTGTTGAATCCACCCCTACTATATTGCTTTTAAGGTTTCACACCCATTTTACTACTTTCAGGGTTTCACACCCGCTTTACTGCTTTTAGGGTTTCACACCCGCTTCCACTCCAACTTTACTACTTTCTTGGTTTCACACACACACTCGATCGCTTTCAAGGTTTCACACCCGCTTTACTGCTTTCAAGGTTTCATACCCGTTTTACTGCTTTCAGAGTTTTACATCTGTTTTACTACACAAAGGGTTTCCTACTCGCTTTATTGCTTTCAGGGTTTCACACCCGCTTTACTACTTTCAGGGTTTCACACTCGCTTTACCGCTTTCAGGGTTTCACACTCGCTTTACCGCTTTCATGGTTTCAGACTCGCTTTACCGCTTTCAGAGTTTCACACCTAGGGTTTCACACCCGCTTTACTGCATTCAGGGTTTCACACCCGCTGGACCGCTTTTTGGGTTTCACACCTAGGGTTTCCCACCTACTTTACTGCTTTTAGGGTTTCACACCCGTTTTACCGCTTTCAGGGTTTCACACCCGCTTTATCGGTTTCAGGGTTTCACACCCTCTTTACCACTTTCAGGGTTTCACATCCATTTTACCGCTTTCAGGGTTTCACACTTGCATTACCGTTTTCAGGATTCCACACCCATTTTACTGTTTTTAGGGTTTCATACCCATTGTATACTGCTTTTGATTTTCGACACTCATTTACTGTTTTCGAATTTTGATGCCCATTTTGCTACTTTTGGGTTTCAATTTTTGCTTTTTGCACCTTCCCTTGTTCTCCTGCTACAATTCCTTTACCGTTACTGCCCGTCTACAACAATAGGTCTGTGCACCTGCATGATCGTCTTCCCACATATCCGAAGACGAGGAGAAGGAACGGCCAGTGGAAGTGCCATGTTAATCGCCAGGACCAAACCGGGGTCCTTCTCAAAGTCTTTGGTTATATCATCTACCCGAGCACCCAGCCAAAGAGGGGCAAGCTGTCAGCACCCCGTTTTGGTCCACCGATACTCGAGGACTGTCAACACATTCATTGCTTTTGAACTCAGGGGCATTTCATTAATATAACTCTAATTTTATATTTTTAGAAAAATACTCTACGTGACGTTTTTAGGCCTACGCACGTCAAATTCTAATTTCAAAATCTGGAACAAAACTCGAGATTGAAAAATATTTTATGCATAATATTGATCCCTGAATTTTTTTGAACACAACGGTGGTCCCGGATCATTTTTCAGGTATCCGATTGAAAAGATAAGAATTTTAGGTCTTAAGTGTATTAACTTCGATTTTTTTTCAAAATTTGGGACGATACCCGAGATTGGAAAATATTTTTCTTGTCGATCCTCGAATTTTTCCGAACACAAGGGTAGTTCTAAAACATTTTTTTAGATATCTGATTTTAAAGATTGAATTTCGACAATAACTGTTTATATTATGATCGACGCGCGTCAAAGGTTCGATATTGATTTTTTTTTATCAAGATTCGATCTCCGTCGATGCAAAATGGAATTCTCATGAAGCCGATTATTTTTTGAATTTCTCAATTTCAAGTTTTTTATTTCGAGAATGTTGACGGATCACGAGAAATTGAATTTTGTCCGAATGACTCCCTACAAATAAATAAATAAATATATAAAAGAAATTAAAAAAAAAAAAGAAAAAAGAAAAGAAACGTGTCAGGAGAGTTGGCTGCAAGTGGCCAACTTGAGGCCTACCCTTTCACCGTTTTCTGCTTCCCTTTCCCGATTCTTTTCCTCATTTATTTCCATTTTACTTTTGGCAACTTGCAAGTTCATCAGGGAGACCTATTTTCTGCCTCCACCTTCTTCAACTGCCATGCATATCTCTGCTACTCCTACTCCCTGCAACTCCTTACGCTTTCACCTCCCCTCTATCACCTTCTCATCAGTGGACTGTCATCAGTTTTTTTTTCCTCTTTTTTTCTTCTTCATCTATAGCAACCCCTATCACCAACTTCGTCAAACATCACCATCTTCTTCTCTGTGTCAATAGCTTCAACCCCCCTCGATGCTTCATATGTTGACTAGCTTTCCTTCCCTTCTCTTTTCCTCGAATAGCAGCTGAACTTCAATCGGCTACCCTTCCATCTTCTGGAAATTTTTTCGGCTCTTGGCTACTGCCCACGCTCTTTAAGTCTCTTCCTGTGTCTCCCTCTCGCCAGCAACTCTATCGTCTCCTTGGCTTCTTCACCCTCTTGGCCCCTTCTCTACTCACATGCATACACACACACATCATGATTCAGCCTCTATTTCCTCCAGTTATAGATCATTCTTCCTTCACTCTCTCACTCAGCCATGTCTTACATGCCACCTTTCTCCATCCTTGTCCTCCCAACTATTAGAATAGTATGGAGAGGAGGTGGTTGTTGTGGGGCTCAGCTTCTTGGACGTTCCCCTTGCTCCCGAAGTCGTCAAACTGTTGTAGCCACTTTCTCGACCCCTGAATGAGTTACTGACTTGCTGTCCTTGCTCCTCTTTGCAGCTTGCTACCCCCACTGACACTCCTCCTTGAGCTAGAGTCATTTTGCTACTATTCGGATCCCCATTAAGCTCCCCAAGCTATTGCAACCTCTAAGCCCCATGAGTTGCGCCCAGCGTGAGCCAGATCATTGTCGATTGTTGCTACTGCTAGTGCTTGCTCTTGAAACCCCACGAACACCTTGCCGAGGTGCAACTCCTGCCTGGCTCCTCCCTGAGCTATGGTTGCTCTCTGTCGTCACTTTTCAGTTTCCTTGGGTCCCCCTTGAGCCACTACAGTCGTTGTTGCTCTTTGTCGCTGTTCTTCAGCTTCCTCGGGTTCCCCTCAAGTTACTGCAGTTGCTGTTCAAGTCTACTTTACAAGCCCAAATCCGTTGCAGCCATCACCCTGTTGTTGCTGCACCGTCCGGGCCTTTTCTTTAGCCCCTCGATCGCCATTGTGGCGCTGTTGCTGTTCGAGACCCCTGTAGGCTCCTTTGAGCTTTTAAGCTGCTGCAGCTCCTCTCCTTGCTATTGTGGAGGGCTTGAACTACCAGTTACAGCCGTGGTTCTTGGACAACTCGAAGCCCCACGTGTTCCTCTCGACAATAGCTCGAGAAAGGTATAATTCCCTGAACTTAGTGCCATATTTATGGCCTACTTTATTGGTTGATTCGATGATTGTGATGAATTTGTAAAATTATGCCTCGATCGAAATAGCACGAATCGATGTAATCATTTAACTCAGATTTTTAAAATCGGGACATATAATTTAAACCAACTCAAACACGAACATTGACTTTTAAAGGATCGGCTTAAAAATTAGTTGTTTGAATCAACCCACGTGAATTGAACTTCATGATTATTCGGCCCTAAGGATTAAAATCGACGAAATACATTAAACCAACTTAATCGATCGCTCGAGCTTAAATCGGTAATTTAAACATTGATCCGGTTTTGTATATTCACGATTCGTGTGTTTGAAGTGTTCCTTATCATTTTAACTAAAACCTCACACGAACTCGGATTAATCACGTAAAGTCGGCTTAAAAATCGGTCTTAATCTCATGATGGTTAGGAATTAGAGCTCTTATTTGGCGGTCCACCGATTGCCGTCTCGATAACTCGCGCGAGCTGAAACAATTTGAGTTAAGGGTAAAGATAGGGCTGCCCACGTGGGCACAGATTTCATCTGCATGGCCTTCTTTACCCGATCTAGGTGTTTCTACCATTCTAGCATAGTTTCGAGTATTTAGATCGGGCATTTCTGTCATAAAACACAATACCTGACTAACACTGCACCCGACTTAATTAAACATCAGGAAGAGGTTAAGCAGAACTTTAGGTTCCAAGTTTCAGCTGCATTGTCACAATACAGAGCAATTTAAAAGCGACCCAGACATTCGAGATTTGACTGCAGACGTCATGTCTGTCAGATCCCTTCAAATATTGCCGAATGCTACATACCCTCCCAGAGCGGTCCATGGCCGATTCACATTGAATACATCATCCCGTTTGTTTGTTTAGAGTAGGAACTTGTCTGCCAAGCAACACCGGTTCATAATTTGTTAATCATGTAAATCCGACAATAACACATAATTTGTCTGTCTTGACTTACTTTTTATCTGTTTTGTATGTTTTCATGCGGTTCGAGCCCGTACCCATAGGATACTATGCACATGGGATCCAACGCCCCCTTCCTGTCGATCACGGGGTCCAACGCCCTAACACACCGAGCGTGCGCGACCCGTGTGCGATATGGGGTCCCACCTTGACTCACTGTCTTGACTTGTTTTGTATCCATGCAGAGGATGACTCGGGTTAGGACGCGTGAAACGAGTTTAGACAATCAACTGGGAACTCGACCGGTCCCACGTCTATCTTGAAGACCACTCTGTCCTTTAATTTCGGTTTCGGTCGTTCAAACCACATGGAGAGCGTGAGCGAAATATTGATCGAACGTGAGTTAACTAGGATCCTTTTGCTGTAATTGGTATTTATTTATTCGAAAGTACATTGTGAGGTATTTATTTGAACATTTTACTTGTGTAACGATTCCAACGTCAAGCGTGGAGTTTGAGAGTCAGAACCGGTCAAGTCGGTTCACGGGTCCTTGAGACGAGCGGGACCACACGAGTCATGGAACTGGTCCACACGGTGAACCGGCCATCACGGTCTGGTTAGTCGAGATGAGAGGACAGTGGACTGATCCCCTGACCCAAGGATCCGCTTTTTTTTCGGCTTCTTAAACCGACCCGATCGCTCCTACGAATTTATGGTGTCAAAATGGGCAACTTAAACCAAAAGGTAAATGAATAAAAAATGGAAAACCCTAGACAGACTAGAGTATTAATAGGGCGTGTGAGATATAGGCCCGTACATAACAGAACCCCCGAATTTGAGACTTCAGGTTCCACAAGACCATATGTCATAGCAAACTAGGTGTATCCCTTACCTCTAGACCCCAGCAACTCACTGGCCCTCGACACTCAGGTCGTAAGCAGGTAGTGGCAACTCATTCTCATGCGTGTCCGTCACGCGTTCCTCGGGAAGGTGGACACTCCCAAGCTGATCGATCGGCCGCACACATGCGGTCCCCGACAAGATGAAATTCGAGTTCGCACGGCGGGCGAAAGTGCACGACACTATGCTACACCCTCTTTGATGTACTCTTCGATTTTTAATGTCATGAATCATGTTGAGAATATCGCTGAACTTGATGATCTAGTGGTTCAAATTTTATTCAGATGTAATTTGGTAACCACAAGGTCTCGAGTTCGAATCCCTATTATATATTTGTGTCAAAACATTTGTTAGAAGTATGCTTAGGGGACAACAGCTTCTGTGAACTTCACGAAGCCTATGTTGGTGCTACGCTAATTGGGCCAGTGCTTGTGTTGATTATTCAATTCGTTTGATATGTTCGCAGTTGAACCCAAGAACCGAACATTGCGTAGCGCGGGGCAACAAAATTGCCATCACTGCCGCCCATCATATTATCCAAAAGAAAAAAAATCATGTTGAGAATTGATTATCCAATATTGGAAAAGCATAAAAAGAAAAATCCTATGAATATAAGGAAAGTGAATTTCACACCTAATAATATAAACTTTTAAGTTGTAAAAGGATCAAATCATTTATAGAACGAGCTGAAATTTCCAAGAATTATTATAAGATCTCACATATGCTAGAACAGAATTAGCTCGTGATAACTCAATTAAATTGGTTGATGGTTAAAAAGCATGACATTCTTGAGAAAGTCTCTCCAGTTCAAATTCCCCAAAAATCATGTAAGAGAATACTATCTATTGGGCTACTTACGCGGCATGTGACAACAACAACAACATGGTTTTGCTTTTATCATCTTTGCACAAACATAAATTTATATAAACAAAACAAACATACAAAATACTAGCTCCCATGCACACAATGTGCGATTGCTTTTATTTCATTATTTAATCTCAATTTAGAATTTTATGAAAAATTTGTTAGATTTATATGAATTATCATTTATTTTTGTGGATATTTGTTTAGAGTGGGTTTATTTTTGTAAAAATAGGATAATAAGTAGGAATTATTTTTTTCATAAAAAATAGGAGAACATGTAGAGTGGGATATTATTTCGTGAAAATAGAAGAATAAGTAGGAGCGGAGTTTTGTTCGTTGTGAACCCTAGTATTTGGAAACTTAATTGGCCCCGACTAATCCAATTTGAGCAAGTTAATCATCTAAGGAGTAAAACTTTCCCAACATAAATTTTTTTCATTTACAATATTTGAACTCGAGATATTATTTAAGGAAAATAAGTGTCGGATCACTTGAACCAGCCTAGAATAGAGGTGGGGTTTTACAATAAAATCAAACTATAGAAAAATAAAAGCGGTTACAAAATGAGACTTTTCTTTAATTGATAATAAGTATAAGATATAAGATAAGATGAAGGCGCAACATATATGGTTTGATCTGTGAAAAAATTGAAATGACCACAACGGTTTGTTTCAAAGAATTAATATTTTTAGCTATGCAGAGTATGTTAGTAAAAAAACGTTCGAGTAAAAAAATTGTTGAAGATTTATCGTGTGCAATTAGTTAATATGGTTAATGAACGCGTTGAGCCTGCGTTTTGATATCATATAATATTGTGCCACTTGTGAAATGACTATTGATGATTAGACGAATGATTACGGAAGGAGAAACCTCATTCGTCCTACATGACATTTCCCGACACTTTGATCCGGGTGTTAGTATTTTATATAGATAAATATGGTTTCAAGTTTGAGTCTTATGAATAAATCAAATTAATGTTAGATTAGTTTTATCCAGTTAATGGGTTGATCCAATTTGAATTGTATTAGTCAAGGTCCGTTGAACTTCCAAATATAGGATGCTGACGAAATAGGAAAAAGTTACTTATGATGTTTCTCTCACACTAAATGATTGTTAAGTTGTTAACAGATTACCCACATTATGGGATTCCTCGTGTCTTGACTTACTTTTTTTTTCAGCGAACTCGTGCCTTGACTTATTGTCTCGTCATAGAAGACAACCACAGATAGCCCCTTTATATGTCACTCTTACGTACACAATTATGGCATAGTCTCTTGGTCTTGACTTCAATTATCCAAACCAGCCAAGGTCCCCACGTTCTTCCAAACCCCTAAGTTGAGGCCGGCAATCTCGAAATGCCCCTTAAAGTCGAAGATACCTCCTAAGATTTGCAAAGTTTGCCCCCAAAACATTATTTGTTTCCTGCATAATTCCATCGAATAGACATTATGCGATTAAATGGCTCTAATAGTTAAGAAAACGTTCGAAGATTAAGGTCTTTACGGGCAGAAACTAAAAAAGGATTTTCTTAAATAAAAAAAAATGCATCTCATATCTAGATTGTTAAGAATAGGATGAAACGGAAAGCCTTATCTCTAAATTTTTTAGTGAAATTATAAGATATTATCTATTTATCTGATGAAAAGTTCCCGTTTTAAGCATCGATTTTGCGCCAGCAATGATGTGCTTTCTAATGGGGTTCAGACCCTTACGCTTCAAGTAGAATCTCCTCATATGGAGCTCAATTTGTCGCTAAATCAAATCGTTGTGGTTAATTAGTGCGTTCATTTTGGAGCAATGAGATGCTAGACTAGATCTTACGAGACATTTTCGGAGACAACTCAAACTATGATAAGGTGCATCCTGAAACTACTTACAACAATTCGTAAAGACCAAAATCAAAATATCGATCCTATAGATGATGTAGACCTATCATGATAAGCCCATTCTGGAGAATTAATGAATCCCAGATAGCATGGTCGTGACTTTGCACCCAGAAATTGGAAATATCTTCGCCTTCAAGATTGGGGACATTCAATTCGTTTACTAACCTTGGAGGGGATAAAAGAAGCAAATCACCTGGAAGTTCATGACTTCGGCTCCATGTATTTATGAACCTTAAAGACTTCATTCAAATGGCTGCAACAATACATAGAGATGGGCCTCCTTCTGGATGGTGAGTGGGATTGATTGACCCTACCACAGCCCATCATGGTCAAGCCCAACGAATGTACAACCATAAATACAAATAAATATAAATTGGCTTAATCCCAAATAGATTAAAACTATTAGAGCAGCCTTAGTATTGGTAGGATAGGATTTACATGTTGCCTTGGGTCTTTATACAAAACCAAGAAAACGAAGTCTAGGGACATTGATCTAAGCGTAACTATGCGGGTATTCTAGTGCTAATGTAATTCCTCGCGCCTCAGCCAGCGCCTTACACTCCATATTCACTAGACCGGTGCTACGCAGCCCCGCTTCCCCCAGAAGATGCATTGCCCTCCTGACTGTGCCCATATCCCTTCAACCTCTTGGTTTATCAATCATAGTGGCTCATTGTCATGGTCTGTCCTAGTCGTATTCATGCCTATCCAAGTTCCTGGTCCATTAGGCCCCAGGCGTATGGGCCCATCTCAGGAAGATAGTCGGGGCCGTTTGGTTCGGGATAATGTTTGCGGTTTCCCATGAATCTCCCAACTTTCCTCCATATTTTCTTTGTTTGGGTAGATTTTCAATCCTACCGAATCCGATTGTCATAACTCATGTCCTCTCTCCCGCTGATTGTGGGATCCACTGTCAAAATAGACAAGTGATTTTCTCAAAATCCACCCAAACTTCCTCCTGCTCCTCCCACAAAAAAATTCCCATTCTTAAATAACAAATAAGAAAAATTATACATTTAGTCCTCAAAGTTTTATTACTTTTTTACTTTAATCCTTTTTCTATTTTTTTTTTATCGTTTACATCCCATAGTTTTGGATGCTTTTTCGTTAGAGTCCTTTTCCTTTTTTTTGTTTGTTTCATCCGATCCTTTACTTACTTTTCTATTTTCATCCTTTTATCAAATTTTTTATTGGAGAAAGTTTTAATTTTAGTCCTTAACCTTTTGTATATACTTTTTATCCTAATTATTTCTTTTAGTTCATCTTTTTCTCTTTTTTTTTTGTGTGAATACTAGTATCCGAAAGTTCAATTGGACTCCGACTAATTCAGTCGAGTCGAGTCGGCCCACTAAGGGGTAAAACTCTCATAGTGTGAATTTTCTGCATTCACGAGGACTCGAACTCGAGACTTTACTCAAGCAGAACAAATGCCGAGCCGCTTGAACCAACCTGCGTTGGTTTAGTTCATCTTTTTCTTAATATTAGACGTTTTATTCTTATAGTTCTACTGTTTAATTTCCATAAAAATGCTCACACGATATTTTATAAAAAAATACATATAAAATTATTTAAAAAATAAACTAAAATAATAAAAGAAAATCATGAACCTATTCGAGTTAATGAGAAGGAGCGAGCGTTTAGGTTCTAGGCAATTTTGGCCAAGGTAGTTGGAACCAATTGTATTCGAATTTGTAAGCAAAGAAACGAAAAAAAAAATAGAGGCAATCGTGCCTCGATAGCCACTAATCATGCATATGATGCAATGAATGATGTTGTAAAGCGCAATAATGGTTGTGATTGCAAAGAAAAACGTTGATAGATCTATATGCCTATGGTGACCTCCCCTAGGACGATGATGCTCGGCGTTGTCCACTACCATCGCCTCTCTCCTCCTCAAGTTATCATCCTTCGTTAAATGGTTAGCACCACCCGAGTTGAGGTTACTTATACCTCAAGTGTCAGCACCCCATTTTGGCTCAACAGTTCAAGCAATGTCCATCAACAGTGATTTCGGCCATGACTTGAGCATCGAAACAGAAGATGGCTCAACAGAGCAGTGAATTGCTATTCTCCCTTAAGTCAATAGAGATAGGCAGATGATTCAAGCATACGACATAAGAATTTACAGAATCATCCAGCAACATATAAAGCAAACAGAGAGCCCAGACAACATCCAAACCAGCGTTTTCAAAATACAAAGCCGACATTGCAAGTTTCTACTGGTTCACTCGACCATCAGAAGATAGTCAATATTGGACTTCAAAAATCCCTTGCGGTGCCAAATAAATGAAAAGTATCTTTAAACTCATTTCGCAGATAATCTGCTCTATACAGAGCAATTTTTTGAATACAAACAACTTTTCAGTGGAAGTACAAAAACGCTGGTTCATAAAAGAAAAGTTAATATCCGATGTCAGATAGCTGTGCGCACCCGAATTTTAATCTTGTCGGGATGCGCATGCACGTGCCTATGCAACGCGGCTTGGGAGTGTCCACTTTCTCGGGGACGCGTGACGGACACGCATGAGAAGAAGTCGCCACTTACTGTTTACGACCCGAAGGTCGAGGGTTGTTGAGTCGCTCGGGTCTAAGGGTACGGGGTACACCTAATTATTAAGGCATTGGTCGTACGAAACCGAAAATTCTGAATTCGGGGGCTCCATTATGTGTGGGCCTATATCCCATATGCCCTTTCGGTACTCTAGTTTGCTAGGCTTGTTGTTTATTATTCATTTACCGCATGGATTAAGGTTGCACTTGACTTGCCCGTTTTGACATCGTAAATTCGGTGAAATGATCACTTCGGGCCAAGGCCCCGAAAGAATAGTAGGCTTGCATCTTGTGGAGTCGGTTCACTATCTTCGCGTTACAGTTCAAAAAACCGTGGTGGTTGATTTCCCGCGCGAACCGAGACCGCGAGTGTTCAGACTTACTCATCTCTAGGTAGCGATAGACTGACTTGATCGGTTCGACGCTCGGACCTCTCGCTCACCGATCGGGAATCCTTACAAATGAATAAATGTACAAATGAAATCCTCGTAATGTTCACTCAAATAATTACAAAGTACAACTGAATAAAGTAAACAGATCCCGATTGGTTTGCATTAGGCCAATATTCCGCTCCGGCTCACCGTGAGATTTTTGAAGGACCAACAAATAAATTAAAGCAACGCGGGCTCAAGGAGTCGGGGGTCGGGTTCGACCGGATCAACGAGCGACACGAGAATCGATCGATTCTCACAATAACCATTGGATTGTTCGAGCTCCGGGGTGATGTCTAATCGCGATTCACATACCCGATCCGAGTCGTCTTCCACATAGACATTACTCAAAGTAGAGTGGTGACTCGGGGATAGACCCCATTCCGCACACGGGTTGCACGCGCTCGGTGTACATGGGGGTGTTGGACCTCGTGGTCGATGGTTTGGGGTGTTGGACCCTGTGGTCGATAGTTTAGGGTGTTGGACCCCGTGATAAGCGTGACCTATGGGTTCGGGTTCGAACCGTGACAAATCAGCAAGCAATAATAGAAAACAGAGAAAATCTGATAGGAACAGATGAAAACAGACAAAAACTGATAAATACAGACAAATACAGACAAGTTGTGTATTAAGCCGAGTTTATGTGATTTAGTCAGTTATTAACCGGGGTTATTTGGCAAACAATTTATCTACGCTAGACAAGCATATGGATGTACTAGTATGCAATTCTAGGCCACCTACGTGCGTGGGTTTGTTTTAAAACTTTATTCTGTTAATGACATTGTGGTTTCACTGAATACGCCAAACTCGTGTTTTGACTCTAGATTTGGAACTTAGAGTTCCACCTAACCATTATCTAATGTTTGATTAAGTTAAGTGAATGATTAGTCCGTTTTTGTATGTTTCGTGACGGAGATAACAACGATAACCACCGAATCTACGATAAGAGGATAGAAACACCGAAAGTGAGCGAAATGGGCCATGCGAACGAGACTCTTGTCCGAACGGATTGCCTCTCTTTGCCCACGAATCGAGGTGTTTCATTCTCCTTAATGCCTAGGATATCGGCAAATCATGAAATGATGGTCATGCCCTTGAACGGTAAGATACGTGAAGTGCATATGTAAAAATTGAGATCGCATGGCACGAAGATGTCTCGAGAGGACTCGTATATTTCGACTTGAGCCGCCTCAAATTGGGCTCGGACTCGAGTCGTAGCACGCGAGTGCTCCCTAGACATCAATTCTATTCGTGTTACGCACCTCGATGTTTTGAGATTGTGGATTTTAAAAGGGCATTTCCATCATTTGGTAATCCGTCGTCGCGTTTACAAATTGATATTTGATTCATCCAATTGTTTGAGCCAAATGATTTAATTAATTAAATGACACGTCCCATTTCCCATTTGTGGGGTGATTTTAGTGATTGAGGTGTTGAACCCCAATTATTATGGATTAATGAGATGATTGTTGGAAATTAACGCGCCTAACATACAAACTAACATGAAACTAATGATTAAACGAAAAATGTAATTACAATCAATTCCAAGAACCGGTTTTAAAGCGATAGAGGAGGTCATCCCCTACCCAAGGGAGGTCAAGGGACATTCGGCCACTCTCCAAGTAGGAGGGCCAAGAGTCCCCTTGACCCGGCTTGGGTCATGAATGGTCTCCTACATCGGTTTTAGCCATTTCTTGAATACATAAGACATCAAGCACGATAATGACACACATTCTACAAAACCGATGTCAACATGATCTTGGAAACGCGAATAAACACGCAACACAAACACAAACACAATATTTATAGTAATCGATAAAACGACATCGGCTCTTACAATGACGAAATGTGAAAGCATGGGAACCAACCTATTTCGAGATGGAAGAGGCTTCCTTGGACCCGTGTGGTCCAAAGAAACTCTCGGCCACATCCCATGAGGAATGATCATGAGTTTCCGTGGCTCACACGGGCCAAGACGGCCTCTTCTACCCCGATCTAAGTCCTTTCCTGCCATGCTAACAAGTTATACACGTTATTACATGCATGCACATCATTAGAAAGTCGGGATAACGAACTATTAGCAAAATAAACGAAACATCTAAGAAAGTCGGTCTTGGACCGCCTTATCACCCCACAAACGCAATGAAACTAAAGAGACCTACTCCTCTAAGAGTCGGGATGTTATACCTACGCCTTGGGGCGTGTTTTGAGGTGGTTTTGAAGCTCGAAGAAGCCCGAAAAAGGGCTGTACAGTAGCGGGCAGTGAGGGACCCGAGATGGACTGTTTTGGCACCCAGGGAGAAACCGGCTTGCACTGGAAGCTCGGGATGGTTGCATGGGCTGGAACGGGTGTTTCCTACTCCCAAGGGGCTGTTGAACAAGCCTGTGAAGTTTCGTACAAAACGAACGGGTAGATTTTCCCAAAAATACAAATAAAAACCGGTAAAAACTGGAAAAATCTGCGAAGAGAGAAATGAGAGAAGTGGCGGTGGTGCACGGTTGAACGGCCCTCGGCACGTGACCACCTTGTCCCGGGGGAATGTGAGGGTTGTGAGGAACCCTTAGAATGTGATGGCACGACTCGCCGAGGTCGTGGGAAGAAATGGCGCGTCTAAGAACCCGGGAGTGACTATGGAGACCGATTATGTGCTGTTTCTGTTCTGAGCTGAAACATGGGGTTCGGGGACTCAGATGCTAAAACTAAGTCCGGAAATGGATTTAGAAGGTCGAAGATATGGGGGGTAAGAAGTTTGGTCAAGTTTGGTTCGGGTTGAGAGGCGGTCGCCGGAAAACGATTGAGTTTTCGGGCAATTTGGCCTTGTAACCAGGCTTAGGTGAGGCTATGCGATTTTTCTTGAAATGACTGAGCTCTAAGGGACTTGGGAGGATCTCCTAGAGTGAGAAAGCTAGTGAGAGGATGGATGGTAAGTTGTGATTAAGTTAATGACTCAAGAGGCTTATATCGGAAGACTAATGATGCAAAATTAGTGAAATTAAGTGCAATTAGGGGGGTGCTTAAGAGGGATCCGAATTTTTGAATGAAATTAGGGAGGGGAAGTTGTCTTGTTGAGTGTGGGAAAAGGAACAAAAGGGAAATGGATGGAAGGGTGGATGGGAGAGGTGTAAGAGATGTGTAAGAGATATTTTGAATTGTGTGGATGGGAGAAGCTTGGCTTGCTTTTTAGCCACCCATAGAGAGGAGCCATGGCTCGCGGCTCTGCTCGGCTTGGCTAGCTTGAGGGTCCCACTTGGTTATGAAGAAAGTCGGAAGAAGCTCGGGGCTCGATTGATCGTGCGTTCGATTTCCGTGGTTCACTTGAACAACGAATTATCAATGTATGCACGAATATGGTTTTAATGAGCCTAATATTGACATGCTTCTTGTAAGCGGATGCTCGGGTGACCTGAAGACTCAAAAGCCGATTTTACTCCGTTTGGATGATCGGGGCGAAGTTATCCGTTTCTAACACTTGCTTGCGCCTCTACATGCTGTACTGTTCGTGTCGGCATGCTTTGTGCTTTGGGTAGAACAGTTTACTTGCTGGCCCCGGCTGGAGATCGATAACCGGAGAAGTCCTAGGAATCTGCTAACGGGGCTCTCTTTGTGTTTCCCAAGTGTTCTGATGTGTTCGGAGACCACTGCGATCTTCGTTTGTCAAAAACGAGCCCCGAAGGTTTACTGGGAGGCGTTCGTGACCATTAAAACGTCACTCAAAAAATCGATATGCTTTGCTTGGTCCGAGCCAAAATGATTTCCTAACCCTTGGGAGTTGTTCGGAGTGGGTGGTGCAGAGTTCGGGCGTCAACATATCCCTGAATAAGCTCTAAGTGCGAGATTCTGTCTGAAAGGGGCGCTTTTACTACCGGAATGGTTCTCTAGAAACCTAAATGGATTGTGCAATGTGATTAGGGTCTATTTCCCAAGCCCTTGAGGTCCTTGGGATTGATTGACGTAGATTTCGTACGCTGACGATTTGTTAAAAGGGTCTTCGGCTATGTTTCTGTGTAGAAATGACCCTTTTTTCCAGGTCGGGATCTACTCGAGAGACCGAGATGAGTTCCGAAAGGCGGTATGAAACCTGTTCCCTCGTCCTCGTGATCCTTGGGCGTGTGCAGACCTATTTTTGGGTGCCGTTTATTAGTTCGTGGATCGGGCGTCCCGGGAGCCCCGTCAGGAAGGCGTCTGCAAAGATTCGGGGTGCCCCCAGCTTAAGCAAAAAGCTTGTGAAATGCGCTCGGAGGTGCCATTGGTCATTTTGGCACCAAAAGGGATTTTTAGAGTCCCATATTGGATATCTTATGACGCTACGGTAATCCGGCGGTGAGTAGTGCCACAGTGTCGTCTTCCGTTGCCCCAATGTCCATTGTCTGCTCGGCTTCCCTGGTTTCTTGTCGTGTCCTTTCTAGGGGCCCTTGTTCTCTTTTGTGATCCATGCCCCCTGATCATGTGTTTGCCCATGTTGCCCCGACTATGAATAGTGGTCCAAGCTCTTCTATGGCTTGTTCTGCCACACTTGTCGGGTCGTAGTCCCCGTAGCTATTGCTGCTCCCCGTTGGAGTCGGTGGACCAAAATGGGGTGTTGATAGTTTGCCTCTCTTTAGTTGCGTGCTCGATTAGAGAACGCAGCTAAAGACTATGAGAAGCACCTCGTTTGGTCCCGACGACCGCTTTGGCATCTCCCTCGTGGCCGCTTGTTCTCCTGCTTTGGATGTATGGGGAAAACTGTGCAATTGTACAGTGCTTGTTGCAAGAAATAAGGTAAAGAAATTATGGCAAGGAAGAAGGAAGGTGTAAGGAACGAAGGTTGAAACTCAAAGGTAGTAAATGGGTGTCAAAATCCGAAAGCGATAGACGGGTGTAAAAACCCGAAAACAATGAAGAATGGGTGTCTAAACCCAAAGCAGTAAAGGTGGGTGTTGTACAGACCCGAATGTGGACTCTCGTCGAGGCCCGCATTGCGCGTTTTTGGATCGCGCGGCTTGGGAGTGTCCACCTTCCAGTGAGGACGCATGACGGACACGCGTGAGAGAAGGAGTCGTCACTTATCATTTTACAACCCGTAGGTCGAGGGCGAATAAGTTACCCGGGCCTAGGGGTATGGAACACCTATTTTGTCATTAAGGCATTGATCTGTGCGGAACCGGAAAGTCCGTGTTCGGGGGTTCATGTTACGTGCGGGCCTATATCCCGCAAGCCCTTTCGGTACTCTGGTTTGCAAGGCTTGCATATTTTATTATTTACCGCTTGAATTAAGTTGCACTCGGTTCGCACGTTTTGACACTGGAGATTCGGTGAACCAAACGATGTCGGTTGAGAAGTCGAGAGAGAAGTAAACCCGTATGTCGGGGAGTTGGTTCACAATCTTGCGTTACAGTTCATCGAACCATGGAGGTTGAATCCCTGCGTGAACCAGAACCGCGAATTCTTGGATTTACTTTCCTTTAGGCAAGCATTAAACCGATTCGATTAATTCAACTCTCGGACCGTTCGCTTACCGACTGGAATTCTTACAGAATGAATGTACAAAATAAAAGTCCTTACAATGCTCTCGAAAACAGGTTATGCCGAATGCATTAATTATGAAAATGATTCGTGACTCGGCGACCAAGATGATTCCATAAGAATCGAGGATAATTTGGTCCAATGACCGAAAATACCCTCGTAACCGAATGGACCCGAATGAGTCATCGATACCCGAATTCATGCATGCTTTGTTTTGAAAAGACATTTTCATGCGATATTGCAACGATAATGTAAATTGCAAATTACACAAAAGCCGAGAACGGACTCAAAACGGGAAGAGGAAGCCTCATGCAACTCGTACGAGTCTAAGAGGCTCTCGGTTACTTCTCCTTGGAGATAGCCGAGAGGTCCCATGGCCCGAATGGGGTTCCACGAGGTTTCCCCGTCTCGTTTCGAATCATTTCTTGCATGCTTAAACGACAAACATGATAAATGACACGATTAAACGAAAGTCGGTATTGCCATGATTTGAATAACGCATTCGAACATGCAAACATGCACAAACAAGTTATTTAAGGAATCGATAAAACAATACCGACTTCATGCATGTAAGAAAATACGAGAAAACTCGGGAATCGAACTTGGATCGGGCTAAGAAGGCCGTTCTTAACCCGAGGAAAGCAAGCCAAGTCTCGGTTACCTCTTCATGAGGCAAACCCGAGAGCTCTTTTGCTTATTTAGGGACGGGAAGGTCTTCCGAGGGTCGATCCAAACGTTTCCCAACATGCTAACATGTTATATGATGACGAGCATGCATAATATAACATGAAAGTGTATAAAAATTAAGTCTTGCAAGTTAAACATGCATAAAACGCCATATTACTCCATAGCCATGCAAATAATGTAAAAGGCTCTAACTTCTCTAAGTCGAGAATGTTTTACCTAGTCTCGGGATGCGAGGAAAGAGTCGGGGAAGTTTGAGAGTCGGGTGACTCGGTTGAACGCTTGGAAGGGTGCTCGGGTGATAAGGCATGCACGTTCGGGGAGCTAGGCGCATGGGGCTGGTGTGCGTGTGCGCTTGGGGCGTGCGGGCACTCAGGGCGCGTGGGAAGCGCACTGTTCACCCGAGAGGAACGATTTTCGCTTGGAATCCTCTAAATGGCCTGAAACAATAATTTAAAGACTTCAAATGGAAAAACCAAATTCACTAATGAACTCCATGGGTCCAAAATGAGTGGGATATGGAGTTTGAGAAATTTTGAACTTAAGTCGGGATGATGAACACTGGCTTCCGACTTAAAATTTTCGGGTTTTGTTCGAGGTTTTCTCTTCGGTTTTTCAAAGCTGAAGCTTGCTGGTTTTTGGGTGCTCTTGGCTATGGAGTTTGAGAGGTTTTCTAGAGGGAGAATGCTTGGAGAGAGTGTGCAAGAGGAGAAGTGATTATCTTAATTACTTTTGGGCAATTTATAAGCAAAGCTAATAACACAATTAGCAAAAGCAAGTGCTCTTAACCCCCATGCTTAGCAAATTTCGGTTTGATCATGAAAATATCAAGCCTCATCTTCTTCCATTGCATTAATGAAGAAGAGATAAGACATTGATGAGCATTGATGAGCATTGATGAGAAGTTGAGTGTTGTCTTCAACCTCTCCAAGATATTTTGGCTAAGAGAGGGCAAGTTGGCTTCTTGTATTGAAAAAGAAGAAGCCGAAACTTCTAGGGCAAGGGGTGACTCATCTTGGGTAGCCCGTGGGTCCCACGACCGAAGAGGAGAAATAGGGAAAAGGCTCGGGTCTCGATTGATCGCGCATTCGAAGTTTGTGGTTTGAATTGAACGTCGAATTATCGATATACGCGAGGAAATGGATTTAATGAGTCTGAGATTGACATTTTCTGTGAGAAATTGCCAAATGTCTATCTGAGGCTCGTAAGCCGGTTTTGCTCCTTTTATATATTCAGAGCGAGGTTATCCACTTCTGACAGCATATCTTGTATCTGCATCCCACGTCGGTCATTTTGACATAAATTGTCAAATTACATGGGCACTTGACTCTTAACCGGTAATGCAAATATGGAGCCGGAGATGTCCTAGGAGGCCGAAACTGGATTTCTCATATTGCTTTCTGAGTTACTTGGGCGATTCGGAGATCACTGTGATCTATGTTTATTAAGATTGAGCCTCTAAGGACATGAAAAGTGCATCTTAGACCCTTAAAGCACCGCTCGGGGGGTCTAGATGAGTTGTGTGATTTATTCCGACGATTCCACATTAAGCCTTGAGAAGGCTAGCACTGTGTAAGGTAGGCATCCGGCGTCAAGTTTCTCCAAAGAGAACCTCCGGATATGGATTTCCACTGAAAATGGCCTTTTGTGCTCCTCGGAGGTCACTCGGAAAACCGAGAAGGGTTTTGCTGTCTGTTTTGCCTAATCGCGAATGTCCGCTGAAGTTTTCAGGGCAATGTAGTATGAACTTCGTTTGCCGTAATTCCGTCAGACCAGTCTCCGGTTATGCTCTTCCAAAGAGGGGGTATGCCCATTTTGACACTCGGAAGTCATTCGGGGTGTATATATGGCTTTCAAAAGACAATATGAAGCATTGCTCGTACTCTGTATGATTGTGGGACATGGCCGCATCTGATATTTGGAATTAACTTTTCTCCGAGAAACCGGCATTTTTGGACTTCCACTGAAAAGTTGTATGTATACAGAAAGTTGTTCTTTATAGAGCAGATGATTTGAGAAATGCGTTTGAAGACACTTTTGATCTGTTTGGTATCGATGTGGATTTTTGAAGTCCAATATTAGGTATCTTCCAACGGTCGAGCGAACTATCGGAAAACAGGACTATCCATGTGGTACATTGGAAATGCCGGTTTTGGACATTGTTGAGCTCTCTAGTCACTTTGTTGCCTGTTGGTGACCCCAGGAATCCTTCTGTCATATGCCTATGTCATCTGCTTAATTTTGCCAACTTGAGGATGAATAGTGATTTCTTGCTCTGCCGAGCCGTTTTCTGTATTCCTGCTCAAGTCATAGTCTGGACCATTGTCGATATTGTTGTTTGAAATGGTGAGCCAAAATGGGGTGCTGACAGCTTGCCCCTCCTTAATTGCATGCTCGAGTAGAGGATGCAGCCAAAGACTTCAGAAGTACCCCAATTTGATAGCAATGATCGATATGGAACTTCCGATAGCAGTCCTCTCCCTCCCACTTTAGATATGTGGGGATGTTATACCTGATGCAGAAATGTAAAAGTCAGGACGGACCCGAGGGGACGGACTTGTGAGCAGAAATGTAGTCGGGACGTACCCGAAGGGGACGGAGCCCTGTGCAGAAATGTAGTCGGGACGTACCCGAAGGGGATGGACCCCTCAGCAGAAATGTAGTCGAGACGTACCCGAAGGGTTTGCAATATGCACGGGGTGCATACCGAATAAACTGCATGGTTCAAAGGCGCCTACCCAATGAACTTGCGAGGTGCGGGGCGTTTTGCCTGGCGGGTTGCATGGTGCAGGGAAATTTAAAGTCGGGACGTACCCGAAGGGAACGGACCTTTGAGCAGAAATTTAATCGGATGTACCCGAAGAGGACGGACCCCTGAGCAGAAAAGTAGTCTGGACGTACCCGAAGGGGACGGACCCCTGAGCAGAAAAGTAGTCGGGACGTACCCGAAGGGGACTGACCCCTGAGCAGAAAAGTAGTCGGGACGTATCCGAAGGGGACGGACTCATGAGCAGAAAAGTAGTCGGGACGTTCCCGAAGGGGATTGACCCCTGAGCAGAAAAGTAGTCGGGACATACCCGAAGGGGACGGACCCCTGAGCAGAAAAGTAGTGGGGACGTACCCGAAGGGGACGGACCCCTGAGCAGAAAAGTTGTCGGGACGTACCCGAAGGGGACGGACCCCTGAGCAGAAAAGTAGTCGGGACGTACCCGAAGGGGACTGACCCTTGAGCAGAAAAGTAGTCGGGACGTATCCAAAGGGGACGGACTCATGAGCAGAAAAGTAGTCGGGACGTTCCCGAAGGGGATTGACCCCTGAGCAGAAAAGTAGTCGGGACGTTCCCGAAGGGGATTGACCCCTGAGCAGAAAAGTAGTCGGGACATACCCAAAGGGGACGGACCCCTGAGCAGAAAAGTAGTGGGGACGTACCCGAAGGGGACGGACCCCTGAGCAGAAAAGTAGTCGGGACGTACCCGAAGGGGAGTGACCCCTGAGCAGAAAAGTTGTCGGGATGTACCTAAAGGGGACTGAGCCCTGAGCAGAAAAGTGGTCGGGACGTACCCGAAGGGGACGAACCCCTGAGCAGAAAAGTAATGGGGACGTACCCGAAGGGGACGGACCCCTGAGCAGAAAAGTAGTCGGGACGTACCCGAAGGGGAGTGACCCTTGAGCAGAAAAGTTGTCGGGATGTACCTAAAGGGGACTGAGCCCTGAGCAGAAAAGTGGTCGGGACGTACCTGAAGGGGACGGACCCCTGAGCAGATGCACACCAGTTAAGAGTGCATTGTGATAATGACAAGGTGCAAAAAATAAATGCAAACACTGGGGAGTTGCGTGAGGTGTGGAAGGAATCATTGTGATTCCTCCATCGCTAAGCCTGTCCGTGCTGCAATCGATGTTGTGGCAAAATGCTTCATTGCTAGCCAACTGATTGTGATGCCAGAGTGCATCAAGTACTACTCTGAAGATTCTCCTCTTGGGTTGAGATTGTCACCCGTCACATGAAGTAGATATGAATCGATATTGGGGAGACATCTTCCAAGGAGTGCTGATTTGTCAGAGGCAGGCGTTGATGCTAGGACGAAGTCGTTTCACTGAAGCCTTACCACTGTGGCAGTGATGTGTTTGATCTGCCGAAAGCCGGGCTCGCCGCTAGGCGATTACCTGTTGGGTTGCCGGATACCGGCTTTGCCGCTGAGGAATGATTGTGCTTTACCAGAGGCCAGTTCCGCTGCTTGGGCGGTCATGCTTTGACCTGCAAGAAGATCGCCGAAAGTCGGCGTCTTGTATTGTGAGACTCGAGCTCTATGACAGAGCGCCTACATATCCCGTGGGACCGGGATCAGAGTCTGTCGTAGTTCATGAAATGCGGTATATGTAATCCAGGCATCACTCGTAAATCACGTGAGAAATGTAAATGCAAGATAGGCGCAGGTAAGCATAAGAGGTCATTGCAATACGCAGATCTTCAGTTTCGGGTCACCTAAGCGACTCGTGAAGAATTTTGCTTTGATAGTGTAGATGGATCCCGTTCTCGGAGGCCTAGATGAAAGGCCTCCGGAGGTTCCCGTTAGCCATGTATGGGCATATCGAGACGTTCTCGACGATGCCCTAGCAATTCTATTGTTCGTTCGACACGCCCGTCGACTTTGGACCCTTCTCAATAGGGTACCGTAGGCGGCTGCATTTGTAACCCGCTTGGGGATTGTGCGCACCCGAATTTAATCTCGTCGGGGCACGCATGCGCACGCCTAAGCAAACGCGGCTTGGGAGTGTCCACCTTCCCGGGGGCGCGCGACGAACGCACGTGAGAAGGAGTCGCCACTTGCCATTTTACGACCCGAAGGTCGAGGGCCAGCAAGTTACCCGGGTCTAGGGGTACGGGGTACACCTAAATGCTAAGGCAATGGTCGTACGGAACTGGAAATTCCCAATTCGGGGGTTCTATTACGTGCAGGCCTATATCCCGCACGCCCTTTCGGTACTCTAACTTGCTAGGCTTGCCATTTTGTTTCTTTATTGCGTGATTTAGAGTTGCGCTCGACTCGCCCGTTTTGACACCGTAAATTCGATGAATTGACCAAATTGGGCCAAGAGTCCGAAAGATGAGTAGGCTTGTGCGTCGAGGAGTCGGTTCACCATCTTAGAGTTACAGTTTGTCGAACCGTGATGGTCGATTCCCTGCGTGAACCGAAACCACGAGTACCCAGGCTTACTCACCCTTCGGTGGCGATAGACCGATTTGACAGGTTCGACACTCGGACCTCTTGCTCGCCGATCGGGGATCCTTACAATTGAATGAATGAATATACAAATAAAATTCTCGCAATGTTCTCTCAACTAATTACAAGGTATAATGAATAAGTAAATGGATCCCGATCGGTTTGCATTGGGCCAATATTCCGCTCCGGCTTACCGAGTATTTTGAATAACCGATAAATAAATTAAGGCAACGCGGGCTCGAGGAGCCGGGGGTCGGGTCCGATCGATCCAACGGTCTTTGGAAGAACCGGTCGGTTCTCACTATATCCGATAGACCGATCGAGCTCCCGGGTGAAATCTAAACCCGCTTCACGCGCTCAATCCAAATCCGCCTTCCACATAGGCCGCATTCGGAGTGTGACGGTGAATCGAGACTAGATCCCATTCCGCACTCGGGTTGCGCGCGCTCGGTGAGTTATGAGGCATTGGACCTCGTGTTCGGTGATTTGGGGGCGTTGGACCCCGTGCAACACGTGACCTATGGGTTCAGGCCCGAACCGCGATAAATCATCATATGCAAAGACAAAACAGAAGAAAACTGATAAAACTGACGCAATACAGACAACAACTGACAACCGTCGGTGGATACAGACAAGTGGTGTATTAAGTCGAATGTACGTGATTTAATCAGTTATTAACCGGGATTGATTAGCAAACAATGCATCTAACCTAGGCCAACATAGAGGGTGGGCTAGGATACGGTTCTAAGCCAACTATATGTGTGGATTTGTTTTAGGACTCTTATTCAGTTAAGTGTCGCTACGGTTTCACCGAATTATCCAAACTCGTGTTTTGACTCTAGGATGGAATCTATCATTCCGCCTATCCATTATCTAGTGTTTGATTAGGCCGAATGTACGATTAATCCGGTTGTTAGTGTCTTGTAACTGAAATAAAATACTCCCCACCGCATCTATGATAGGAAGACAGAAACACCGAAAATGGACGGAATGGGCCGTGTGAATGAGACTCGTACCCGGACGGGTTGCCCCTTTCCGTCCATAGATCGAGGTGTTTCCGACTTCCTAGCGCCTAGGGTATCGGTGAGTCACGGAATGATGATTATGCCCTTGGATAAAATTGCGATGTTCGGGTATAAATTTGAGGTCCGCGTTGCACGAAGGAGTCTAAGAAGGACTCTCGTTCCCCGACTCGGGCCGCCTCAAATTGGGCCCGGACTCGAGTCAAGGCACGTGAGTACTCGCTAGGCGTCAATTCTCCTGGTGTTACGTGTCTCGATATTTTGAAATTGTGAATTTTTTTAGTGGAAAAGGGGGCATTTACGCCGTTCCGTAAATCATCGATGCGTTTACAAGTTAATGACCAATTTACCCAATTATTTATTCCGAATGATTCAATTAACCGAATAAGGCGCTCCGTCTTCCCGTTTGTGAAATTATTCGATGAGGGTGACCTTATATCGTGGGTATTACAGATTTAATGGATAATGATCCAAAATCGTCATGTCCATCATGTGATCCCCGCATAGCCAACGGTAAAAATATCAATACACTCAATTCCAAGAAACGATCCCGAAACGGCTAAGGAGGTCACCCTAGACTCGGGAAGGGTTCGGGAGCATTCGGCCAATCCCGAAGGGGATAAACCGAGTGGTCTCCCCAACCCGACTCGAGTTATGGGCGATCTCCCACACCGATTCTAATTATTTCTTACATGCATAATACATCGAATACGGTAATATTACAAATTTCAACCGAATCAAGATAGCCGCAATCATAAATGCGCAAACGAACACGTCAACATGCACAAACGAGGCATTTATAGGAATAACCAAGAATAACGTTGACCCATGCGATAATGAAACGGAGGAACACGGGAACCAACCCCCTCGGAAAGAGAGAAGCCTCCATGGACCCGTGTAGTCAAGGGGGGCTCTCGGCCACATCTCTTCAAGAGTGGCCGTGAGCCCTCATGGCTCACACGAGTCCAATGGAAGGTTCTCCAACCCCGAATCGAGCTTTTTCCCGTCATGTTAATATATTATACGTGGTACATGACAAAATAACGACAAAAGGGAACGGGGACCGGCTAGTTTCGAGAAAGAAGAGGCGCCCTAGCCTCGGAGGAATCATGGAGGCTCACGGGTTGCCCCCTCAAGGCTTGACCGTGGGTTCCATGGTTCGGCCGTGACCCGGGTCCTCTTCCGCCCCGACCCACGTCGTCTCCCCTCATGAGATGCACGTTCATCAACTTATGGACATGATAAATAAAAAGAAATAAGCATGGGACGTTGTATGGCATGCATGGGGCGTCGGATCCGGAAAAAAAAAAACGTGAACTTTCATATAACCCGGACCTTTGAAGCACGTTTAACACCTCATGTAAGTAAATATCGAAGATCCTAACTCTCCTAAGTTAAAAGGGATGTTACCTAGCCTCGTTGCAAGAGGAAAAGAGTCGGGGAAGTGGCCGTGGGAGTCGCTAGACTCGGCTGGAAGTCACGGGCAGTGAGTGACCCGGGTGAGGTACAGCCGCGGCAGTCTCGGGAAAATGGCTTGGCACACTCACTCCGACCACGGCAAGGTACAAGGTCGGGTTCGTTGGACTCCTAAGAGATAGATCTAGATGTACATGGACTATCCCGAACGTGCCAAACCCTGAACAAGTCGGAAATAGTGAGACAAAGTCGGTACAGAAAAAAATGGACCCGGTAAAGGAGGGACGGGTAGAACGGATGTTGTGCACGGTTGATCGGCCCTCGGATCGTAACCACCTTTTCACGAGAGAGGGTGAGGGTTGTGAGGAACCCTTTGAATGTGATGGCACGACTCTCCGAAGTCGTGGGCCCCATTTGGTTGAGAGAAAAGCCGGAAAATGCTTGAGACTTGATTGAGCGCGCGTCCGATCTCTGATGTCCAATTAATTTATGGATTTGGAATGCTTGAATGACGAGGATTTGAATGAGCCTAATATCGCCATGCGTCGTGTGGACGAACATTCGGGCGACTCGGCGCCTCGGGAGTCGGTTTTGCCCTGTTCGGACGTTCGGAGTGGAGTTTGGCGTCCCTTGACCCTTGATTGATCTTTGTGCATTCTTGCATTCGTTCTGGCGATCCTTTTGCCCCGTGGGTGATCGTTGGCTCGTCGTCCTCGGTCGGGGACCGTTGGCCCGGGAGGACCTAGGGACTCTGACTAGGATTTTCTCAGTGTGCCCTGAATGCCTTGAGGTGCCTGGGGATTATTGTGAGGTGCTCAGAGATCGCTGTGGTCTCTGCTTTCCGTGGAAATGTCTGAAGGCTCGCCGGGAGGCGTTCGTGACCTCTGAAACGTACTTCGGGAGACCGAGCCGAGTTTCGGAAGGTTGTCTGAAGCTTGTTCCCCGACCCTGGTGGTCCCTGGGTGCCTGTAGGCCCGTTTTGAGGGGCCGTTTGCTTGTCAGTGGAGCGAACCCCGGGAGCTCTGTTAGAAAAGGCGTCCATGGGGGATCGGGGTGTCCGGCTTAAGCAGGATGTCCCGGAAATGCGCCCGAACGTGTCATTGGTCATTTTGGCACTGAGAGGGATTTTTGGAGCCCCACATTGGGCACCTTTCGGTGCTTCGGTGACTCAGTGATGAATAGTGCCACAGTGCCAGCTCTGCCGTTTTCGGGATTCTTTCGTTCTTCCGATGGCTTTCCTTTGCTTTTCTCAGTGACCCAGCTCTTCTCTCATTGTTCATGACTCCGTGCTCGCCCGTTTGCCTCTGATTGCTGGGTCATGAATAGTAACCCGGGCTTTGATCGGGGATTCTCGTGTGGGAAGCCGGTGGGCCAAAATGGGGTGCTGACAGGGATTTCTGTTCAGATATGGCCAAACTCTGTCTGACCATTTCCAAAGCGTTATGATTAGACCCGGAGAGGAATGTCTGGGATTTCGGCTTTATGATAGCCTGTTAAAGGGAGGCTGTGACCCATTTGGAGTTATGTAAAGACAAAGAGAAAAGAGAAAGCTTGGGAAGCGCACTGCCCCAAGCTAAAAAGGATACACGAGTTCACGCCTGCAGCGAGATGTACCCCCCCTTTTTTTCTCCGTCCTTATATTGTGTAGGCTGTATCGAATTGCTTGGATGGCGTGTTCAGTTACCCACTGTGCTTGAGGAAGAAGGTTCCCTCTTGGACGATTGAATGGTATTGGAGAGTTAATCGAGGATCTTGTTAGAATAGAAAACCTGGCCACTTTCGCCTGGGGATCCCTTGTCCGCATAATGTGTGAGAGACTAGGGGGTCAATTTTATCTATCTCTCATTTCGCTCTCCTTTTGCTACGGTCACCCACCTTGGGGCCGCACCTCTCAACCTAAAGGGGAAGAGCTCTCATTTTGCCACGACTGCCCTAAAGGGTTTCCGGTCATGCCTCTTTTTACCCTGGCTTTTGCCTAGGCCGCCCCAAAAGGGGTTTTCGACCTAGCGGGCTCGATTATTTTATCTCTCGAGTTTGCCAAGGCAAAGGATTCGAAGGATTCGATCTCCGAGTGCATTGTGTTCTGTCTCCATCTAGGACTGGTATCTGCTGCTTCCTCTTTTTGTCGAGGTTTGTTGACTGTTTTTGAATTGGCGGACCCGGATGTGGACTCTCGTCGGGGCTCGCATTGCGCGCTTTTGGATCGCACGGCTTGGGAGTGTCCACCTTCCCGTGGGGACGCGTGACGGACACGCGTGAGAGGAGTCACCACTTATCATTTTACAACCCGTAGGTCGAGGGTGGATAAGTTACCCCGGGTCTAGGGGTATGGAACACCTAGTTTGTCGTTAAGGCATTGATCTGTGCGGAACCGGAAAGTCCGTGTTCGGGAGTTCATGTTACGTGCGGGCCTATATCCCGCACGCTCTTTTAGTACTCTGGTTTGCTAGGCTTGCATGTTTTATTATTTACCGCTTGAATTAAGTTGCACTCGGCTCGCACGTTTTGACACCGGAGATTCGGTGAACCAAACGATGTCGGTTGAGAAGCCGAGAGAGAAGTAAACCCGTATGCCGGGGAGTTGGTTCACAATATTGCATTACAGTTCATCGAACCATGGAGGTTGAATCCCTGCGTGAACCAGAACTGCGAATTCTTGGATTTACTTTCCCTTGGGCAAGCATTAAACCGATTCGATTAATTCAACTCTTGGACCGTTCGCTTACCGACTGGAATTCTTACAGAATGAATGTACAAAATAAAAGTCCTTACAATGCTCTCGAAAACAATAAATACAAATTACAAATGGCCGAATTCCAGTCGACTCGCGTTCAGTTATTATTCCACTCTAACTCACCGTGAGTTTAGGGAAAAGACGGAAGAACTGAAATTCAATGCACGCTCTCACTGAATAGGGTGTTGGACCCTGTGAGTTTTGATTAGGGCGTTGGACCCTGTGATCGATGATTAGGGAGTTAGACCCTGTGATCGATGATTCGGACGTTGAACCCTAATATTATTCGGCCTAGGGATCAAGCTCGACCCGCATGGCAAACAAGTGCGAAAAGATAACAATCAACATGTAAATAACAGACAATGTGTTTGTATTCACCGAATGTACGTGGATTAACAAGTTTATTAATCCAAGTGTGTTTTTACAAGCAAATGCCATATGCTAAGCAAACAACGCGTGCCAATGTTTTAGCATTCAGCTTTGGTTTGAGAACCTGACATATCGGGTGTCCGTAGTCAAGTTTCGTGTATGTGGATTGTTTTTACAGTGATTCGGTGTTGTGACACGGAATTACCACTGAATTAACCCTACTTGTGTTTTGACTCTAGATTTGGAACCTAGAGTTCCACCTAACCATTTTCTAGCATTTGGTTAAGTCGAATGAAATGATTAGTCAGGTAATTGTAATTTTGATACAGAATACCCAACTGGCATTTTAAACGATACTAAGATGACGCCAAATCACAAAATGATGTTCTTGCCATTGATTTGAAAATTTGTTTTTCAGAAAAGGAGAACAACATAATACAGATTTGGAAGTATGAGGGTTTTGAAAAGGGCATTAACACTGTTTTGTAATTCGTCGACACGAGTTACAAATTAATGTCCAATTCGTGCAAAGTTGTTTAAATTGAATGAATTAACCGTGTGAACGTCCCGATTAACCCGTCGTGGAATTAATGCTTAAGGTTATGCCGAATGCATTAATTATGAAAACGATTCGTGACTCGGCGACCAAGATGATTCCATAAGAATCGAGGATAATTTGGTCCAATGACCAAAACTACCCTCGTAACCGAATGGACCCGAATGAGTCATCGATACCCGAATCCATGCATGCTTTGTTTTTAAAAGACATTTTCATGCGATATTGCGACGATAATGTAAATTGCAAATTACACGAAAGCCGAGAACGGACTCAAAACTGGAAGAGGAAGCCTCATGCAACCCGTACGAGTCTAAGAGGCTCTCGGTTACTTCTCCTTGGAGATAGCCGAGAGGTCCCATGGCCCGAATGGGGTTCCACGAGGTTTCCCCATCTCGTTTCGAATCATTTCTCGCATGCTTAAACGACAAACATGATAAATGACACGATTAAACGAAAGTCGGTATTGCCTTGATTTGAATAACGCATTCGAACATGCAAACATGCACAAACAAGTTATTTAAGGAATCGATAAAACAATACCGACTTCATGCATGTAAGAAAACACGAGAAAACTCGGGAATCGAACTTGGATCGGGCTAAGAAGGCCGTTCTTAACCCGAGGAAAGCAAGTCAAGTCTCGGTTACCTCTTCTTGAGGCAAACCCGAGAGCTCTTTTGCTTATTTCGGGACGGGAAGGTCTTCCGAGGGTCGATCCAAACGTTTCCCGACATGCTAAAATGTTATATGATGACGAGCATGCATAATATAACATGAAAGTGTATAAAAATTAAGTCTTGCAAGTTAAACATGCATAAAACGCCATATTACTCCATAGCCATGCAAATAATGTAAAAGGTTCTAACTTCTCTAAGTTGAGAATATTTTACCTAGCCTCGGGATGCAAGGAAAGAGTCGAGGAAGTGTTCGAGAGTCGAGTGACTCGGTTGAACGCTTGGAAGGGTGCTCGGGCGCAAGGGCATGCAGGTTCGGGGAGCTAGGCGCACAGGGCTGGCGTGCGTAGGAGCGCGGGAAGCGCACTGTTCACTCAAGAGCAACGATTTTCGCTCGGAATCCTCTAAATGGCCTGAAACAATAATTTAAAGATTTCAAATGGAAAAGCCAAATTCACCAATGAACTCCATGGGTCCAAAATGAGTGGTATATGGAGTTTGAGAATATTTGAACTTAAGTCGGGATGATGAACACTGGCTTCCGACTTAAGAACTTCGGGTTTTGTTCAAGGTTTTCTTTTTGGTTTTTCAAAGCTGAAGCTTGCTGGTTTTTGGGTGTTCTTGGCTATGGAGTTTGAGAGGTTTTCTAGAGGGAGAATGCTTGGAAAGAGTGTGCAAGAGGAGAAGTGATTATCTTAATCACTTTTGGGCAATTTATAGGCAAAGCTAATGACACAATTAGCAAAAGCAAGTGCTCTTAACCTCCATGCTTAGCAAATTTCGGTTTGATCAAGAAAATATCAAGCCTCATCTTCTTCTATTGCATTAATGAAGAAGAGATAAGACATTGATGAGCATTGATGAGAAGTTGGGTGTTGTCTTCAACCTCTCCAAGATATTTTGGCTAAGAGAGGGCAAGTTGGCTTCTTGCATTGAAGAAGAAGAAGCCAAAACTTCTAGGGCAAGGGGTGACTCATCTTGGGTAGCCCGTGGGTCCCACGACCGAAGAAGAGAAACCGGGAAAAATCTCGGGTCTCGATTGATCTCACATTCGAAGTTCGTGGTTTGAATTGAACGTAGAATTATCGATATACGCGAGGAAACGAATTTAATGAGTCCGAGATTGACATTTTCTGTGAGAAATTGCCAAATGTTTGTATGAGGCTCGTAAGTCGGTTTTGCTCCTTTTACGTATTCAGAGCGAGTTTATCCACTCCTGACAGCATATCTTGTATCTGCATCCCACGTCGATCATTTTGACATAAATTGTCGAATTATGTGGGCACTTGACCTTTAAGCTGGTAATGCAAGTATGGAGTCGGAGATGTCCTACGAGGCCGAAACTGGATTTCTCATATTGCTTTCTGAGTTACTTGAGCGATCCGGAGATCACTGTGATCTCTGTTTATTAAGATTGAGCCACTAAGGACATAAAAAGTCCATCTTAGACCCTTAAAGCACGGCTCGGGGGGTCTAGATGAGTTGTGTGATTTATTCCGACTATTCCACATTTAGCCTTGAGAAGGCTAGCACTGTGTAAGGTAGGTATCCGGCGTCAAGTTTCTCCAAAGAGGACCTTCGGATATAGATTTCCACTGAAAATTGCCTTTTGCGCTCCTCGGAGGTTACTCGGGAAATCAAGAAGGGTTTTGCTGTCTATTTTGCCCAATCGCGAATGTCCGCTGGAGTTTTCAGGGCAATGTAGTATGAACTTCGTTTGCCGTAATTCCGTTAGACCAGTCTCCGGTTATGCTCTTCCAAAGAGGGGTATGCCCGTTTTGTCACTCGGAAGTGATTCGGGTGTTTGAGAGCTTCCAAAAGACAATATGAAGCACTGCTCGTGCTCTGTATGATTGTGGGACATGGCCGCATCTGATATTTGGAATTAACTTTTCTCCGAGAAACCGGTATTTTTGGACTTCTACTGAAAAGTTGTCTGTATACATAAAATTGTTCTGTATAGAGCAGATGATTTGCGAAATGCGTTTGAAGAGACTTTTCATCTGTTTGGTATCGATGTGGATTTTTGAAGTCCAATATTGGGTATCTTCCGACGATCGAGCGAACTATCGGAAAATAGGACTATCCATGTGGTACATTGGAAATGCCGATTTTGGACATTGTTGAGCTCTCTAGTCACTTTGTTGCCTCTTGGTGACCCCAGGAATCCTTTTGTCATATGCCTATGTCATCTGCTTAATTTTGCCGACTTGAGGATGAATAGTGATTTCTTGCTCTGCCGAGCCGTTTTTTGTATTCCTGCTCAAGTCATAGTCTGGACCATTGCCGATATTGTTGTTTGGAAAGGTGTGCCAAAATGGGGTGTTGGCAGGTGTCTAAACCCGAAGCAGTAAAAAATGAGTGTGAAACCTTGAGTGCAGAACAGCAGGTGTGAAACCCTGAATGCACTAAAAGCGAGTGTGAGACCCTGAATGTAGTGATGCGGGTGTGATACCCTTAATGCAGCTATGCGGGTGTGAAACCCTAAATGCAGAACCGCGGGTGTGAAACCCTTGATGTAAAACAACGGTGTGAAACCCTGAATGTAGTGGAAGCGGGTGTGAAACCTCGAATGCAGTGATGCGGGTGTGAAACCCTTAATGTAGTGAAAGCGGGTGTGAAACCCTGAATGCAGTGTTGCGGGTGTTGTACAGACTCGAATGTGGACTCTCGTCGGGGCCCGCATGTACACTTTTGGGAGTGTTCACCTTCCCATGGGGACGCGTGATGGACACTCGTGAGAAGGAGTCGCCACTTATCCTTTTACAACCCGAAGGTGAAGGGCAGATAAGTTACCTGGGTCTAGGGGTATGGAACACCTAGTTTCACTAAGGCATTGATCTGTGCGGAACCGGAAAGTCCGAGTTCGGGGGTTCATGTTACGTGCGAGCCTATATCCCGCACGCTCATTCGGTACTCTGATTTGCTAAGCTTGTTGTTTTTATTTACCGCGTGAATTAGGCTGCGCTCGGCTTACACGTTTTGACACCATAAATTCGGTGAACTAAACGATGTCGGTTAAGAAGCCGAGAGAGAAGTAGGCCCGTATGTCGAGGAATAGGTTCACAATCTTGCGCTATAGTTCAACAAACTATGATGTTTGAATTCCTGCGTGAACCGAAACCACGAGATCTCCGTATTACTTTTGTCTGGGCAAGCATTGGACTGATTCGATTAGTTCGACTCTCGGACCGTACGCTTACCAACTGGGATTCTTACAGAACAAATGTACAAAATAAAATCCTTAAAATGCTCTCTCAAAAACAATAAAATACAAATTAAAAATGGTCGATTCCCAGTCAGTTCACTTCCGGTTATTATTCCACTCTAACTCGCCGTGAGTTTAGGGAAAAATCGAAAAACTGAAATTCGAATTCGCTCTCAGTGAATAAGGCGTTGGACCCTGTGATCGGGAGGTTAGGGCGTTGAACTCCAAGTGCAATGCGTCCTATGGGTCAGGCTCGACTTGCATGGACAAGCAAGGGCAGAAAAGTAACAAACAGCATGCATATTGCAGACAATATGTTTGGTATTGTCGAGTTTACGTGGATTAACAGATTATTAACCCAGGTGTGTTTTTGCAAGCAAATGCCTATGCTAAACAAGCAAACGCGTGTAAAACATTCTACATTCAACTTTGCTTTAAAAGCTTGACAGACATAGCATCTGCAGTGAAGTCTTTCATGTGTGTGGATTGCTTTTACAGTTGTTCTGTATTGTGTCACTGAATTACCATTGAATTAACCAAACTCGTGTTTTGACTCTAGATTTGGAACCTAGAGTTCCCCTAACCATTGTCTAGGTCGAGTGAATGATTAACCAGGATTTTGCACGTTTTGTGACAGAGACAACCATTCTAGTTACTCGTGTCTATGTTAGGATGACAGAAACTCATCAGTTAGATAAGAAAAGGCTATGCAGATGAACCTGCACCTGAACAGGTAGCCTGTTCTTATCCCATACTGTAGTGTTTCTGTCATGCTAACCCTAGGGGTGTCGCTGAATTGTGAAAAGACGATTTTGCCCTTTATTTGAAATTTTTTTTTAGAAAAGGGTGAAACATCTCAGTGCGGGTCACCTCGGCCTGTAGCCGGTGTCGACCAATTCCCTGGATCATCCAGGGTTATGCAAGAATCCCGAAAAAGCCAAAGAACCGGTCGATCTGCCCGGAAGTGATCTAGAAAGATCTTCTGTATCCTGACCTGAGTTACCTGAAATCAGGTAAAAACTCAAGTTGAGACACAGAAGCCCTTTCCAGACGCCCATGCTACATCGGACCACGTGTTTCGGGTTTTGAAATTGATAAGTTTGAAAAGGGCACCAACATCATTTGACGACTCATCAACGCGAGTTATCAGTTAATGGCCAATTCGTGCAAAGTTGTTTAAATTGAATGAATTAATCGTGTGAGCGTCCCAATTAACCCGTTTGTGGACTTAATGCTTAAGGGTTGTGCTGAATGTATTAATTATGAAAACGATTCATGACTCCGCGACCAAAACGATTCCATAAGGATCGAGGATAATTTGGTCCAATGACAAAAAATATCCTCATAACCGAATGGACCCGAATGAGTCATTGATACCCGAATCCAAGCATGTTTTGTTTGGAAAAGACATTTTTCATGCGATATTGCGACAATAATGTAGATTGTAAATTACACAAAATCCGAGAACGGACTTAAAACGGGGAGAGGAAGCCTCATGCAACCCGTACGAGTCTCAGAGACTCTCGGCCATTTCTTCTTGGATAAAACCGAGAGGTCTCATGGCCCACACACGAGTTTTCCCCGTCTCGTTTCGAATCATTTCTCGCATGCTCAAACAACAAACACGATAAATGACACGATTAAACGAAAGTCGGTATTGCCATGATTTAAATAACACATTCAAACATGCAAACATGCACAAACAAGTTATTTAAGGAATCGATGAAACAATATCAACTTCATGGATGCGGGAAAACATAAAAAAATTCGGGAATCAACTCAAATCAGGGCAAAGAAACCGGTTATAATCCGAAAAACCAACAAAGGGGTCACGGTTACCTTTTCTCGAAGGAAACCCGTGAGCCTCTTTGGTCATTCGGGTTTAAATCGGTCTCCTCGACTTCGATTTAAACGTTTCTCGACATGATAGCACATTAAACGATGATAAGCATGCATGATATAATAAGGAGATTGCATGATATTAAAGTTTGCAAGTAAAACTTGCATAAAACTCCTCATGACTCCGTAAACACAACAAAAATGTAAAAGTCCTAGCTCTTCTAAGTTGGGAATGGTCATACCTAGTCCCGAGATACGGGATGGGACTGCAAAAAGTCGGGTTGGACCTTTGTTGGGTCGGGTTTGAGCTGTTTTGGCCTTGTACAGACCAGAATAGCCTTAACAGACCCGACTGGCACAAGTCAGGTCAGACGTCGCCACGGAGGCTTCCGACGGAATTTTGAGGCAAGGTCAACTGCTCTGGGTCGCCAAGGGACCCCTCTAGGTGACCGTGCTGGTCATTTACTCCCATAGTTATCGGGTTGACCCGTATAGACCTGTAAAGATCACGTAAAACAAAGTATGTCTGGAAAATAGACTCGACTGGGCAGTTTTCAAGTCGGACGTCACTGTGGTGTCTTCCGATGGAATTTTGAGGCAAGGCCAATGGCTCCCGACTCCTAACTCATCTCCGAAGCTGGCTGTGGTGGTCGTTTTCCAAAAGAGTCTCGGATCGACCCGATCTGCAAGAAAACCGGCCAAACATTCAGAAATTTCGACCCGACTAGGTAGTCGGGCTGTTTCTTTTTCCTGGGGTTAAACCGACGGGTTTTTCTTGGATTTCTTGACCCCTTGACACCCTAGGGTTGTGTGGGGAGGTGTTTGATGGGTTTTGGTAGCTCAAACCGACTTGGAAGGGCTTGAAACTCGGGTTGGAAGTTTTGGCCCGAGAAGGACCAAAACGGGATCTGATTCTGTGGTTGCTTGTTCCGATGGGTTGGAGGCTCCAAAACTAAAATCTAAGCCTGAAAATGGATAGAGAAGGTCGAAAGCATGTGGGATATGAAGTTTGGTGAAGTTTGGATTTAAGCCGGGATAATTCCGACTTAAGTCTTTGATGTTCTTGCTTGGTGTTTGTTGAACTAGAGCTGCGATTTTTCTGAGTTCTTGAGAGGATTTCAAGAGTGAGAAAGCTAGAGAGATGATGTGTGGTGGCTTGTGATTAAGTTAATGACTTAAAGGATATAAATAGGTAAAGATTAAGTGCAATTAAGTAAGAAAAATCTTGATTAATGGCATGGATTAGGGGGGATCCGAATTTTTAATGAAGATGGGGATGAAGCCTTCTTGAAATGCATTAATGAAGAAGAGCCAAATGCATTGATAGTGAAGTGAAGTTGGAGTGTTGAAATGAAATTGTACGCTTGATATTTTGATTGGAAGATAAGGCAACTTGCATGGAGAAGAAGCCAAAGGAGATAGGGTGGTCAAGAGGGAGTCATGGCTGGTCATGGAGGAGCCGTGGGCCCCACGGCCTTGAGGGAAAGTTCAGGACAAAGTTCGGGTCTCAATTGATCGCGTGTTCGAGGTTCGTGGCTCAAACGAATGTCGAATTGCCATTGTACGCGTGAAAACAATTAAAATGAGCCTAAGATTGTCCATTTTGCCCTAAAGAATGTTCGTGTGGTTTTTGGGCTTGCCGGTTTTGCTCGTTTCAGGCGATCATAGCAAAGTTCGCCGTTTCTGAATGCGTATCTCTTGTCTGTATTTCGAATCGGTCGTTTTGACATGTGTTGTCAATCAGACTAAATTATTGATCAATAAGCCGGTATTGTCAATGTAAAGCCGGAGACATCCTAAGAGTCCGAAGCCGAATATCTCAGAATGCTTTTTGAGTTGCTTGGGCGAGCCGGAGATCACCGTAATCTCTGTTCGTTGAGAACTAGGCTCGAAGGACTGAAAAATTGCATCTGAAACTCTAAAACGATGTTCTGAGGGTCTAGATGGATTGTGAGATTCCGTCTGAGGATTTCACGTCAAGCGTTGAGATGAGTAGCACTGAGTTTACCAACCATCCGGCGTCAAGTTTCCACGAAAAGGACCTTCGTTTATGAATTTTCGTTGAAAACGGACTTTTTTGCTCTTTGGCGGTCACTCGAGAAACTGAAAGAGATATTGCTGTCTGATTTGCCCTATTGCATATGTCCGCTGCAGTTTTCTGGGCAATGCATGGCTAACTTGGTTTGCCGATGTTCTATCAAACCAGTCTTCGGATAAGGTTTTCCGTTGAAAGGTATGCTTGTTCTGTCGTTCGGGAGTCATTAGAGGAGTTTGTATGACTTCTGAAAGACAATTTGAAGCAATGATCATGCTCTGTATAATTGTTGGACATGACTGTATTTGACATCGGGCATTAACTTTTCTTGGATGAACCGGCATTTTTAGACTTTCACTGAAAAGTTGTCTGTATTCTGAAATTGCTCTGTATGGAGCAGTTGATCTGCGAAATGTGTTCGGAGACACTTTTCATCTGTTTGACGTCGCGAGGAATTTTTGAAACCCAATATTGACTATCTTCTGATGGTTGAGCGGACCAGTGGAAAATAGCACTGTCGGCGATATATTTTGAAAATGCCGGTTTGGATGTTGTTTGAGCTGTCTATTTGCTCTGTATGTTGCTAGATGATTTTGTATGTTCTTCTGTCATATGCTTGAATCATCCGCCTATCTTTGTTGACTTGAGAATGAATAGCAATTTGCTGCTCTGTTAAGCCCTCTTTTGTATCGATGCTCAAGTCGTAATCTGAATTACTGTTGATAAGCGTTGCTTGAATTGGTGAGCCAAAATGAGGTGCTGACAGGTGTGAAACCCTTAATGCAGCGATGCGGGTGTGAAACCCCGAATGCTGAACCGCGAGTGTGAAACCCTTGATGTAAAACAACGGGTGTGAAACTTTGAATGTAGTGGAAGCGGGTGTGAAACCTTGAATGCAGCGTTGTGAGTGTGAAACCCTGAATGCAGCGATGCGGGTGTAGAACACTAAATGTAGTGAAAGCAAGTGTGAAACCCTGAATTGTGAATGGTGGGTGTGAAACCCTGAATTGCGAATGGTGGGTGTGAAACCCGAGTGCAGTAAAATTGGTGTGAAACCCGAAAGTAGTAAAATTGGTGTGAAACCTGAACGCAGTGAGATACCGGTGTGAAACCCGAATGCAATGTGATGCAGATGTGAAACCCGAGTGTAATGCGATGTGGGTGTGAAACCCGAGTGCAATGAATGGTGGGTGTGAAACCTCGAAAGCAATAAATGCAAGCTGATAGGAAAACGTAAGAACTGTAGATGTTGTAAGGTGCTGAAAAGAGCGATTTTGCTTGTCGTTGAGTCAGGATTATGCTGGGATGATGCAGTGATAGGCAGGGCCCGTAGTTTGTCGCGTGAATGGGGCGCTTGCTGGATGATTGCATCATATGCAGCCTTGGGGGGTTGATTTGTCGGAGGCTAGTCTTGTCGCTGGGGCGGTTGCTCGTTCGCTGGGGATGCCCTGTTCGCATGACGAGTGACTTGAGCTCTTGGGTCGAGCGCCTACGTGTCCCGAGAGATTGGAGACCAGAGTCCGCCGTAGTTCTTGCGTTTGCTATACCTGTGATCCTGGCATCATTGGTAAGTCATGGGATTACTAGCGATGTGTAAGCACAAATAAAAGGAAGTGTTTGTGACGCATGCTCTTCAGTTTCGGGTAGCCTAGGCGATCCGTGGAGAGTTTTTACTTTGGCGATGCTAACGGGATCCCGTTTTCAAAGGCCTCGATGCGTGGCCTCCAGGGCATCTATTGGCCATGCACGGGCATATCGAGACGTTCTCAATGATGCCATAGCGGCTTCGTCGGTTATTCGACACACCCGTCGGTTTAGGACCTTTCTCATCAGGGTACTGTAGGGTGGCTGCGTTTGTGACCCTCATTGAGGATTTCTGTGCAAATTTGGTCAGACCTCGGTCTAGTCATTTCCGAAGTGTTATGACTAGACTCCCGGAAATGAGTGTCTAGAATTTTGGCTTCGTAGTAACCGATTGAAGGGTCGCTGTGACCCGTTTAGAGTTATGTAAATGACAAGGAGAAAAGAGAAAGCTTGGGGAGCACGTTGCCCCAGGCTGAAAGGATACATGGGCTCACATCCGCTGCGAGATATACCCCCTCTTCTCCTCCGTCCTGCTCTTGTGTGGGCTGTGCCGAACTGTTCGAATGATGTGCTCGGTTGCCCACTGTGCCTGTCAGCACCCCATTTTGGCTCACCTTTCCAAACGATGATATCAGCAATGATCCAAGCCACAACCTGAACAGAATACAGAAAAACGACTTAACAGAGCAGAAAATCACTATTCATCCTCAAGTCGGCAAAATCGGGCAAATGACACATGCATATGACAGAAGGACTCCAGGGGTCACCAAAGGGTAATAGAGTGACTAGAGAGCTCAGCAATATCCAAAACCGGCATTTTCAGTATATCACACGAGCAGTTCTATTTTCCGATAGTTTGCTCGATCATCGGAAGACAGCCAATATTGGACCCCAAAAATCCACTCAAATGCCAAACAGATGAAAAGTGTCCCCAAAGGCATTTTGCAAATCATCTACTCTATACATAACAACTTTCTGTATACAGACAACTTTTCAGTGGAAGTCCAAAAATGCCGGTTTCTCGAAGAAAAGTTAATTCCAAATATCAGATGCGGCCATGCCCCTCAATCATACAGAGCACGAGCAATGCTTCATATTGTCTTTTAGAAGCCATACAGACACTCTGAATGACTTCCGAATGACAAAACGGGCATACCCTTCTTCGGAAGAGCGTAACCGGAGACTGGTCTGATGGAATTACGGCAAACGAAGTTCACACTACATTGCCCTGAAAACTCCAGCGGACATTCGCAATTGGGCAAAACAGACAGCAAAACCCTTCACGGTTTCCCGAGTAACCTCCGAGGGGCACAAAAGGCCATTTTCAGTGAAAATTCATATCTGGAGGTCCTCTTTGGGGAAACTTGACGCCGGATGCTTACCTTACACAATGCTAGCCTTCTCAAGGCTCAATGTGGAATTGTCGGAATGAATCACACAACTCATCTAGACCCATCGAGCAGTGCTTTAAGGGTCTCAGATGCACTTTTCATATCCTTAGAGGCCCGATCTCAGCAAACAGAGATCGCAGTAATCTCCGGATCGCCCAAGAAACTCAGAAAGCAATCTGAGAAATCCAGTTTCGGCCTCCTAGGACATCTCCGGCTCCATATTTGTATTTACCGGCTTAAGGGACAAGGGCCCACGTAATTTGACAATTTATGTCAAAATGACCGACGTGGGATGCAGATACAAGATATGCTGTCAGAAGTGGGTAACCTCGCTCTGAATGCATAAAAGGAGCAAAACCGGCTTCCAAGCCTCATACGGACATTTGGCAATTTCTCACGGAAAATGCCAATCTCGGACTCATTAAATCCATTTCCTCGCGTATATCGATAATTCGACGTTCAATTCAAACCACGAACTTCGAATGCGCGATCAATCGAGACCCGAGCTTTTTCCCGGTTTCTCCTCTTCGGTCGTGGGACCCACGGGCTATTCAAGATGAGTCACCCTTTACTCTAGAAGCTTCTTCTTCTTCTTCAATGCAAGAAGCCAACTTGCACTCTTGCTTGAAAATATCCAAGAGTTTGAAGACAACACTCAAGCCTCCATCAATGCTCATCAATGCTCATCAATGTCTTATCTCTTCTTCATTAATGCAATGGAAGAGGATGAGGCTTGATATTTTCTAATCATGGGGTTAAGAGCACTTGCTTTTGCTAATTGTGTCATTAGCTTTGCCTATAAATGGCCCAAAAGTGATTAAGATAATCACTTCTCCTCTTGCACACTCTCTCCAAGCTTTCTCCCTCAAGAAAAGCTCTCAACTCCATAGCCAAGAACCAGCAAGCTTCAACACTTCAAAACCAAGAGAGAAAAATCGAAGCAAACCCGAAGAAAGCTTTGAGTTTCTTAAGTCGGAAGCCGATGTTCATCATCCCGACTTAAGTTCAAAACTTCTCAAACTCCATGGACCACATGTTTTGGACCCAAGGAGTTCATTCATGAAATTAGATTTTTGGTTTGAAGTCATTTGCTCATCATTTCAGGTTGATTTCCTCATTTCGGGTGAAGATCGTGCTCTCGGGTGAACAGTGCACCCGTAGCCGCACACTCGCGCGTCCAGTCGCGCACAGCCGCCCGCACAGCCGCGCGCCCGCGCGCACAGCCGCGCGCCCGCGCACGCCAGCCGGCCTCCCGTGCACCTAGCTCCCCGAACGTGCATTTCCTTGCACCCGAGCATTCTTTCAAGTGTTCAACCGAGTCACCCGACTCTCGAACACTTCCCCGACTCTTTCCTCGTATCCCGAGGCTAGGTAAATCACTCTTGACTTAGAGGAGTTAGGGCTTTTTACATTATTTGCATGGCTATGGAGTAATATGGTGCACAAAGCATGTTCACTTGCAAGACTTCATGTTTATGCACTTTTTTCATTATATCATGCATGTTTATCCTCGATTAACATGTTAGCATGTCGGGAAACGTTTGGATCGACCCTCGGAAGACCTTCCCGACCCGAAATAAGCAAAAGAGCTCTCGGGTTTGCCTCAAGAAGAGGTAACCGAGACTTGGCTTGCTTTCCTCGGGTTAAGAACGGCCTTCTTAGCCCGATCCAAGTTCGATTCCCGAGTCTTCTCATGTTTTCTTACATGCATGAAGTCGGTATTGTTTTATCGATTCCTTAAATAACTTGTTTGTGCATGTTTGCAATACCGATTTTCGTTTAATCGTGTCATTTATCATGTTTGTCGTTTGAGCATGCGAGAAATGATTCGAAACGAGACGGGTAAACCTCGTGGAACCCCATTCGGGCCATGGGACTTCTCGGCTATCTCCAAAGAGAAGTGGCCGAGAGCCTCTTAGACTCGTACGGGTTGCATGAGGCTTCCTCTTCCCGTTTTGAGTTTGTTCTCGGCTTTCGTGTAATTTGCAATTTACATTATCGTCGCAATATCGCATGAAAATGTCTTTTCAAAACAAAGCATGCATGGATTCGGGTATCGATGACTCATTCGGGTCCATTCGGTTATGAGGGTAGTTTCGGTCATTGGACCAAATTATCCTCGATCCTTATGGAATCGTCTTGGTCGTCGAGTCGTGAATCGTTTTCACAATTAATGCATTCGGCATAACCCTTAAGTATCAATTCCACAAACGGGTTAATCGGGACGCTCACATGATTAAACCCACTTTACACTGATAAAGTTTACACGAATTGGCCATTAACTGATAACTCGCGTCGATGAGTTGTCAAATGACGTCGGTGCCCTGTTCAAACTTATCAATTTCAAAACCCGAAACGCGCGGTCCGATGTAGCATGGACGTCTGAAAAGGGCTTCTGTGTCTCAACTTGAGTTTTTACCTGATTCCAGGTAACTCAAGTCATGATGCAGAAGATCTTTCTAGATCACTTCCGGACAGACCGACTGGTTCTTTGGCTTTTTCGGGGTTCTTGCATAACCCTGGACGATCCAGGGAATTGGTCGACACCGGCTACAGGCCGAGGTGTCCCGCACTGCGATGTTTCCCCTTTTCTGAAAATAATTTTCAAATAAAGGGCAAAATCGTCATTTCACAATTCAACGACACTCTTAAGGTTAGCATGACAGAAACACTACAGTACGGGATAAGAACGGGCTACCTGTTCAGGTGCAGGTTCATCTGCATAGCCTTTTCTTATCTAACTGATGAGTTTCTGTCATCCTAACATAGACTCGGGTAACTAGAACGGTTATCTCTGTCAGAAAACATGCAAAATGCTGATTAACCTTTCACTCGACCTAACCAAACACTAGATAATGGTTAGGAGGAATTCTAGATTCCAAATCTAGAGTCAAAACACGAGTTTGGCTAATTCAGTGGAAATTCAGTGTCACAATACAGAACAACTGTAAAATCAATCCACACACATGAGATTTGACTCTCTTTGTCAGGTTCTCAAAACAAAGCCGAATGCTAAAACATTGGCATGTGCTGGTTTGTCTAGGGTAGGATTTGCATGCCAAAAATACCCCGGATTAACAACTTGTTAAAACACGTACACTCAATAATAACAAACACTTTGTCTATTATTAAGATGTTGCGTGTTATCTTTCCGCACCTGTTTGCCATGATGGTCGAGCCTGATCCCTAGGCCGAATAATATTAGGGTTCAACGCCCTAATCATCGAGCACAGGGTTCAACGCCCTAATCAACACTCACAGGGTCCAACGCCCTATTCAGTGAGAGCGTCCATTGAATTTCAGTTCTTTGGTCTTTTCCCTAAACTCACGGTGAGTTAGAGTGGAATAATAACCGAACGCGAAACGACTGGAATTCGACCCTTTTGTAATTTGTATTTATTGTTTTCGAGAGCATTGTAAGGACTTTTATTTTGTACATTTGTTCTGTAAGAATTCCAGTCGGTGAGCGAACGGTCCGAGAGTCGAATTAATCGAATCGGTCTAATGCTTGCCCAGACACAAGTAAATCCAAGATCTCGCGGTTTTGGTTCACGCAGGGATTCAACCTCCATGGTTCGATGAACTGTAACGCAAGATTGTGAAGCAACTCCCCGACATACGGGTTTACTTCTCTCTCGGCTTCTCAACCGACATCGTTTAATTCACCGAATCTCCGGTGTCAAAACGTGCGAGCCGAGTGCAGCCTAATTCATGCGGTAAATAAAACAAAATGCAAGCCTAGCAAACCAGAGTACCGAAAGGGCGTGCAAGATATAGGCCCGCACGTAACATGAACCCCCGAACACGGATTTTCCGGTTCCGCACAGATCAATGCCTTAACGACAAACTAGGTGTTCCATACCCCTAGACTCGGGTAACTTATCCGCCCTCGACCTACGGGTCGTAAAATGATAAGTGGCGACTCCTTCTCTCACGCGTGTCCGTCACACGTCCCCACGGGAAGGTGGACACTCCCAAGCCGCGCGATCCAAAGCGCGCAATGCGGGCCCCGACGAGAGTCCACATTCGGGTCCGTACAGCTTGGCGACTCCACTGGGGACATACTTAGTGGGTTCAGGCTCAATCCGTTTGCTTGCTTGCATGTTTATTTATCGCTTTCCGTACATTTACATTTCTTGCACATTTACTTTTCTGCACTCGCATTGCATCATTCTAGTGGATTTAGGTACCACGCTTGAAATCCCACGAGCGGCAATCTAGGAAGCTAGGTTAGACAGGGGTTCGAAGTAGGGGTACGGCGCGCGGTTCGACTGTCGCTTAGGCCTTGAAAAGAATCCCGCCCGATTTCAAGGAATTGATACCCTTGAGTCGGGGGCCTCCATCCCTAGGTAGCACGGTCCCTGTAGCACTGAACCATGCATCGTGCTATGCTTCCATGCAAGCCTTCTACCCGACTTCGGCAACAGTCTATCGAGTCGGCCTACGAGCCACTTGAGTCTTTTCCATTTCAAGAGCGGTGTACATGTACCTCGTAATTTTATTAAGCCATGGGCATTTATTTTTCGCACTCATGCATCATACAGTATTCAAAATTAGGGTGTCTTCGCATTGATGAGTCCTAAGCTGATCTTCTTTACATCTTGGTAAGGGATGTCGCATTCGGCTTCCTTTCTGCACCTCGACAGAATCACGCCACCGCTTGAGCAGATCAGTCACATATGGACCAGCTTGCGTCAAATTGACCGAAACTATATCACTTCCTTCGTCGGAGATGTTCCCATGCTCTCCACACGCCGAGTAGATTGGAATTTCCTAGGAGCAGCTGTGACGTTCTGGGATCCAACCCATGCGGTCTTCAACATTCAGGGTACAGAGCTTACGCCTATCATTGAGGAGTATCGGACCCTCATTGGCAGGACTGCTATTTCCCACGGCATTGTGGAGCCTAACCTCCGTACTACTCGATTGGTCTTAGTCTCGCGCCTACTCAGGGTGCACAGATATCAACTGCATGCCGAACTTGCATACTCCGGAGGCATTGAGATAGTAACCACGAAACTTCTCTGCTTTATCGAATCACAAGCACGCGAGGTTCGAGGGGACATTTTTCAAGCAAACTTATGTCATGCAGTTTTGCTCCTTATTTTTGGAACCCTTTTATTCCCTAGCGCAGTCGATCGCATCGACGCAGCTTTGGCTAGCGTCATCCTCCAAGTGGTCGGAGGCCGCGGGCACGAGGTAGCCCTAGTGGCTGAGACCATTCGGTCGCTCGACCGCGTTACGCGAACAGCTGATCGAAGGTTGAGGGGGTCCCCAATCCTTTTGCAAATTTGGCTACAAAGCCACGCAAGCCCCTTTGGCCTCGTGCCCCCAGTCCTGTTTTTCAACCACTCGGAGTCGATCATTTCTCGATTACTACCTTTAGTGCACGTGGAAGAACGCAAGGTTGCCGAGTGGATCAAAATTTTTCGTGAAATATCACCCAAGGGCTTTAAGTGGCGTGCCGCGTGGATGCCACCCGGACCCATGGCCCTTAGATCCCATGATTTTAACGGAATCCCACTTTTGAGCCATGCGGGGTCCACCACTTACTTCCCGTCGCGAGTAATGAGGCAGTTCAGTAGCCTACAAACAGTCCCCGAGGACACGGCACGGACTAGGTTTGAACACACTTGGCGGGAGGATCAGACGTCCGTAGATTGCCAAAGTGATATCCAACAGGTCCTATCCGTATGGCGCACTGCGGTCACAGAGCTACCTTACTTTCCCGAACACCCTACTCAGGATGAACGGGATTTTCAGGCTACGGAAGAGTACATCCTCCATTTCTATCGACGGAGTTCGTTTGTACACGAAGATTTCACCGGCTCTCCACAACTTAAGGATAGCATACCATATGGGGCACCCTCAACTTCGAGCATCGCCGTCCAAGCGGAACTCACTAGCCTCAGGTCTGAGAGGGACCGCCTTCGTTGGGAGGTCGCCGAGAAAGATGAGCAACTCATCGATCAGCGCCAGCTTCAAAGGGAGCTCGCCCAAGCACGCGCCGAGTTACAGAGACGCGATCAGGAGTTGGCACGTGCGCACGCTACCTTGGAGAGATCCAAGAAGAGGACCCATGGAGGTCCCCATCCATCTTAGGATAGATATCTCCACTAGGCTTTCGCCTGGAATTGGTGTTTTCCGTGGCAATGTTCACTTGTGCCCCGAGCGGGATGGAAGATCGACTTAAGGATTTATTTTCCAAACTGCATTGTATTTTAAACTCTTTGAATCGATGCGAACGACAACATTAGCTTTCAAAACTCATGCATTGCATACATTTGATATATTTATTGTCTTGCGGCTACAACGCATTTCCACACGATAGACAAGTTGTGCCAACCTTTGCGGGTAGACCACCCGCGGTCTTCACTTCTCCATAGCGAGATGTACTATGACCAGAAGCCGTCCAGCCCGGCCACCCACCCCGCACGACAGGCGAGTCGTGCCAACCTTTGCGGGTAGACCACCCGCGGTCTTCACTTCTCCATAGCGAGATGTGCTATGACCAGAAGCCGTCCATCCCGGCCAACCACCCCACATGACCGGCGAGTCGTGCCAACCTTCGCGGGCAGGCCACCTGCGGCCTTCACTCTTCCTCCATGGCAAGGCGAGCTATGGACCGAGGGCTGACCCACCTTCCAAGGCGAAACTAACCAACAACAACTTCTTACTAACAGAGAGCATCATCGCATGATTGGACGCACATCTCTCCACATGACCCCACGCATCTACCAACGATTAAGCGTGCCTCATACATGTCCAAGCATGTTCACACTAACTCATGCACGCACGCTCAAAGAATCAATGCATGTCTCTCGGTGTGCTCGCACGACACCTACCAGGCCAGTTCGCTTCCTTACACTCTTGCATTGAAATCCTGAACAGTTCATGCTCCTTCATTGTTTTCTTTTCCTATTGCAGGAAATTCTCAACAAGAAGACAGCCTGAATACTGAGCGACCACAATTGAGACAACGAACGTCTCTCATCCGGCTCCTTGGGATTTCAACACTAAGTCCCCATCCTTGCTCCACAGAGCAATACCGCAAGCAAATCAGAGTCACCGCCTTGCAGCGCCCTGCGCTATTCCCTAGCATTGACCTTTGCTTTCACATTTCTTGCACTTTCCTATCGACCCCGCATTTACTGCATCGGGCTTTGGCCCCGCATCGGACTTTGGCCCCACTTTTGGGCTTCGGCCACTATCGGGCTTCGGCCCCACTTTTGGGCTCCGGCCCGGCAGTTACTGCCTTTAGGTTTTGACGCCTCGCATTTACTGCTTTCAGGCTCATCTGAAATCCAAAAATCGACTTGGATTCAAATTCATCCAAGCGATACTCCGAGGAGCAAGTCTAATCCTTCCACTACAAAGACCGAAAGTGACAGCTCCACAAACAGAGCATGACCCAACCCTCAGTCGTAGGAGATACCAGCACGATCATGCCTCCGATCAAAAAAATGGATCTCATCCACCTCCGTTGGGGTCACTGATTGAATACTGGGGCAACACGCGCAGTTTTCTTTAAACTCTCTGTTGCTTTCATTCAAATGCATTCCCACAAATGGGCTCTCGACATGAACACATCCTTCAATGGAGCATTAGGACAGTCTTGAAGACGCCCTATTAGTTCTGTTGGACCTGTTCGACTCACCTGTCCTCATGGGACCCGGCTCCTCGAGCCTTCCCTAAGACGGCTGCTCATGCCTACTCGCAATTAGGGAAAACATGCTTATGTGACCTCAGTCATGGTCTAACCACTCCAGAGTGGTGATGACTACATTCCCGGAAACAAATGTCATCCACACGCGACCCCCCATGGGTCGCGTGCGGGACAAAAAGGATTTTCCCATGGGTCCACCCCATATTTCTTACCACATATCCCCTCGCATAGTCGCCTAACACACCATCTTCTTTGTCATCTTTTACAGGGACACGCCGGTCACAGGCGAAGAATGATGCACAAGCTCACGCCTTCCGAGAACTCCTCTCGAGCCTCCTCCCTTATACTTTCTCAGGGAAGGGGCTCGGCACGGAGGTACCCCCTACAAAGCTAAAGACAGAAACAACTGAGCGAGCCATATGCCATCAACACAACCATTTCAATTGACATTGACGACATGAGACGGTCAGGGGCGACAGTTGCACAAACCGCCCACCACAAGTCACATCGACGATAAAGATCGGGGCATTCGCGTTCAACACTTGCACCGAGAACACCTCGGACATCATCCACCCACGATAAGCATTTCCAAGCGACGTACACTGGGGCATCCCCGGTTGAAGTTCGCACTAGCACAACTTTTCCAAGCGACGTACACTGGGGCATCCCCGGTTGAAGTTCGCGCCAACACAACCTCGGCAAGCGACGTACACTGGGGCCTCCCTGGTGGAAGTTCGCCCCGAGGTCGCCATAGTGGGTCACTCCAGCAAGTGACGTTGGAACGCTCCTGGTCATTTGCGTCAAGACCAGGCCTCCTCCACAACAAGCACCAAGACAACCCCGGCCACTGATTCCCTATGGCAATTTTGTATTTTCCTTCTAGACTATAGGGGAATTCACCTGAAGGTTGCAAGGGCAAATGACGCGAAGTTCAACTTTCGAGTGCACGGGAGTCAAACTTCCAAGAAAGCCGGTCCTCACAAAATAGGGCTAGCAACACACAACAAGTCTCCACGAGGCAAAGCACACCAAAGTGGCCTCGGCGATACAAAGTCGAGGAGTTTCAAACAAAGACACGGGGCACAAAACAAACCCCAGCTGCAAAGAAAAAAAAACAGAGCGAAAAGAAGTGGGAAAAACCCGCCAATGAAGAGAGAGAGAAAAGACGCGGGAAAAACCCGCCAAAGAACAAAACAAGGCAACGCCGACGTTCACCAAAAGCACCGGCCCCGCCAATTTAAAAGCAGTCAATAAACCCCGAAAAAAATAAAAAAAATAAAAAATAAAAGGGGGAAGCAGCAGACACAACTCCTCGACTGAGACAGAACACAATGCACTCGGAGGTTGAATCCTTCGAACCCTTTGCTCTTACAAACTCGAGAGATAAAAGAATCGAGCCCGCTAGGTCGAAAACCCCTTTTGGGGCGGCCTAGGCAAAAGCTAGGGCAAAAGAGAGGCACGACCGGAAACCCTCTAGGGGCGAGCCCGACTTTCGGCAGATCAAACGCATCACTGCCATAGACGTAAGGCTTAAGTGAAATGACTTCGTCCCAGCATCAACGCCTGCCTCCGACAAATCAAAGCTCCTTGGAAGATGTCTCCCCAAGATCGATTCATCTCTACTTCATGTGACGGGTGACAATCTCAACCCAAAAGAAGAATCTTCAAAGCAGCACTCCAGGCACTCAGTTGCATCGCAATCAGTTGGCAAGTAACGAAGCATTCTGCCACCACATCGATTACAGCACGGACAAGCTCAGTGATAGAGGAATCACAATGATTCCTTCCACACCTCACGCAACACCCCAACGTTTGCATTTACTTTTTGCAATGCATCCCATGCAATTTACTTTTCTGCATTTCGGGTACGTCCCGACTACTTTCCCGCATTTCGGGTACGTCCCGACTACTTTCCCTCATTTCGGGTACGTCCCGACTACTTTTCCGCATTTTGGGTACGTCCCGACTACTTTCCCGCATTAAGGGACGTCTACTTTCCCGCATTTCGGGTACGTCCCGAGTACTTTCCCGCATTTCGGGTACGTCCCGACTACTTTCCGGCCTTTCGGGTACGTCCCGACTACTTTTCCTGCATTTCGGGTACGTCCCGACTACTTTTCCGCACTTCGGGTACGTCCCGACTACTTTTCCGCACTTCGGGTACGTCCCGACTACTTTTCCTGCATTTCGGGTACGTCCCGACTACTTTTTCGCATTTCGGGTACGTCCCGACTACTTTTCTACACCATGCAAACCGCCGGGCAAAACAGCCCGCACCTTGCAAACCCGCCGGGCAACACGCCCCGCACCCCGCAAGTCCATTGGGTAGGCGCCTTTGAACCATGTTGTTCATTCAGTATGCGCCCCGTGCATATTGCAAACCCTTCGGATACGTCCCGACTACTTTTCTGCATTTCGGGTACGTCCCGACTACTTTTCCGCATTTCGGGTACGTCCTGACTACTTTCCGCATTTCGGGGTACGTCCCGACTACTTTTCCGCATTTCGGGTACGTCCCGACTACTTTTCTGCATTTCGGATACGTCCCAACTATTTTCCGCACTTCGGGTACGACCCGACTACTTTTTCTGCATTTCGGGTACGTCCCGACTACTTTTCTGCATTTCAGGTACGTCCCGACTATTTTCCGCACTTCGAGTACGTCCCGACTACTTTTCCGCATTTCGGGTACGTCCCGACTACTTTTCTGCACCATGCAAACCGCCGGGCAAAACACCCCGCACCTTGCAAACCCGCCGGGCAACACACCCCGCACCCCGCAAGTCCATTGGGTAGGCGCCTTTGAACCATGTTGTTCATTCGGTATGCGCCCCGTGCATATTGCAAACCCTTCGGGTACGTCCCTACTACTTTTCCGCATTTCGGGTACGTCCCGACTACTTTTCCGCATTTCGGGTACGTCCCGACTATTTTCCGCACTTCGGGTACGTCCCGACTACTTTTCCGCACTTCGGGTACGTCCCGACTACTTTTCCTGCATTTCGGGTACGTCCCGACTACTTTCCGCACTTCGGGTACGTCCCGACTACTTTTTCGCATTTCGGGTACGTCCCGACTACTTTTCTACACCATGCAAACCGCCGGGCAAAACACCCCGCACCTTGCAAACCCGCCGGGCAACACGCCCCGCACCCCGCAAGTCCATTGGGTAGGCGCCTTTGAACCATGTTGTTCATTCGGTATGCGCCCCGTGCATATTGCAAACCCTTCGGATACGTCCCGACTACTTTTCTGCATTTCGGGTACGTCCCGACTACTTTTCCGCATTTCGGGTACGTCCCGACTACTTTCCGCATTTCGGGTACGTCCCGACTACTTTTCCCGCATTTCGGGTACGTCCCCACTACTTTTCCACATTTCGGGTACGTCCCGACTACTTTTCCGCACTTCGGGTACGTCCCGACTACTTTTCTGCATTTCGGATAGTCCCGACTATTTTCCGCACTTCGGGTACGTCCCGACTACTTTTTCTGCATTTCGGGTACATCCCGACTACTTTTCTGCATTTCGGGTACGTCCCGACTATTTTCCGCACTTCGAGTACGTCCCGACTATTTTTCCGCATTTCAGGTACGTCCCGACTACTTTTCTGCACCATGCAAACCGCCGGGCAAAAAACCCCGCACCTTGCAAACCCGCCGGGCAACACACCCCGCACCCCGCAAGTCCATTGGGTAGGCGCCTTTGAACCATGTTGTTCATTCGGTATGCGCCCCGTGCATATTGCAAACCCTTCGGGTACGTCCCGACTACTTTTCCGCATTTCGGGTACGTCCCGACTATTTTTCGCACTTCGGGTACGTCCCGACTACTTTTCTGCATTTCGGGTACGTCCCGACTATTTTCTGCACTTCGGGTACGTCCCGACTACTTTTCCTGCATTTCGGGTACGTCCCGTTTACTTTTCTGCATTTCGGGTACGTCCCGACTATTTTCCGCACTTCGGGTACGTCCCGACTACTTTTCCGCATTTCGGGTACGTCCCGACTACTTTTCTGCACCATGCAAACCGCCGGGCAAAAAACCCCGCACCTTGCAAACCCGCCGGGCAACACACCCCGCACCCCGCAAGTCCATTGGGTAGGCGCCTTTGAACCATGTTGTTCATTCGGTATGCGCCCCGTGCATATTGCAAACCCTTCGGGTACGTCCCGACTACTTTTCCGCATTTCGGGTACGTCCCGACTACTTTTCCGCATTTCGGGTACGTCCCGACTACTTTCCTGCACTTCGGGTACGTCCCGACTACTTATCTGTTTAGGGGTCCGTCCCCTCAGGTTCATCCTGACTTTTACATTTCTGCATCAGGTATAACATCCCCACATATCCAAAGTAAGAGGGAGAAAAGACTGTTATCGGAAATTCCATGTCAATCATTGCTATCAAATTGGGACGCTTCTGAAGTCTTTGGCTGCATCCTCTACTCGAGCATGCAGTCAAAGAGGGGCAAGCTGTCAGCACCCCATTTTGGCTCACCTTTCCAAACGATGATATCAGCAATGATCCAAGCCACAACCTGAGCAGAATACAGAAAAACGACTTAACAGAGCAGAAAATCACTATTCATCCTCAAGTCGGCAAAATCGGGCAAATGACACATGCATATGACAGGACTCCAGGGGTCACCAAAGGGTAATAGAGTGACTAGAGAGCTCAGCAATATCCAAAACCGGCATTTTCAGTATATCACACGGACAGTTCTATTTTCCGATAGTTCGCTCGATCATCGGAAGACAGCCAATATTGGACCTCAAAAATCCACTCCAATGCCAAACAGATGAAAAGTGTCCCCAAAGGCATTTTGCAAATCATCTGCTCTATACATAACAACTTTCTGTATACAGACAACTTTTCAGTGGAAGTCCAAAAATGCCGGTTTCTCGAAGAAAAGTTAATTCCAAATATCAGATGCGGCCATGCCCCTCAATCATACAGAGCACGAGCAATGCTTCATATTGTCTTTTAGAAGCCATACAGACACTCTGAATGACTTCCGAATGACAAAACGGCATACCCTTCTTCGGAAGAGCGTAACCGGAGACTGGTCTGATGGAATTACGGCAAACGAAGTTCACACTACATTGCCCTGAAAACTCCAGCGGACATTCGCAATTGGGCAAAACAGACAGCAAAACCCTTCACGGTTTCCCGAGTAACCTCCGAGGGGCACAAAAGGCCATTTTCAGTGAAAATCCATATCTGGAGGTCCTCTTTGGGGAAACTTGACGCCGGATGCTTACCTTACACAATGCTAGCCTTCTCAAGGCTCAATGTGGAATTGTCGGAATGAATCACACAACTCATCTAGACCCATCGAGCAGTGCTTTAAGGGTCTCAGATGCACTTTTCATATCCTTAGAGGCCCGATCTCAGCAAACAGAGATCGCAGTAATCTCCGGATCGCCCAAGAAACTCAGAAAGCAATCTGAGAAATCCAGTTTCGGCCTCCTAGGACATCTCCGGCTCCATATTTGTATTTACCGGCTTAAGGGACAAGGGCCCACGTAATTTGACAATTTATGTCAAAATGACCGACGTGGGATGCAGATACAAGATATGCTGTCAGAAGTGGGTAACCTCGCTCTGAATGCATAAAAGGAGCAAAACCGGCTTCCAAGCCTCATACGGACATTTGGCAATTTCTCACGGAAAATGCCAATCTCGGACTCATTAAATCCATTTCCTCGCGTATATCGATAATTCGACGTTCAATTCAAACCACGAACTTCGAATGCGCGATCAATCGAGACCCGAGCTTTTTCCCGGTTTCTCTTCTTCGGTCGTGGGACCCACGGGCTATTCAAGATGAGTCACCCTTTACTCTAGAAGCTTCTTCTTCTTCTTCAATGCAAGAAGCCAACTTGCACTCTTGCTTGAAAATATCCAAGAGTTTGAAGACAACACTCAAGCCTCCATCAATGCTCATCAATGCTCATCAATGTCTTATCTCTTCTTCATTAATGCAATGGAAGAGGATGAGGCTTGATATTTTCTAAGCATGGGGTTAAAAGCACTTGCTTTTGCTAATTGTGTCATTAGTTTTGCCTATAAATGGCCCAAAAGTGATTAAGATAATCACTTCTTCTCTTGCACACTCTCTCCAAGCTTTCTCCCTCAAGAAAAGCTCTCAACTCCATAGCCAAGAACCAGCAAGCTTCAACACTTCAAAACCAAGAGAGAAAAATCGAAGCAAACCCGAAGAAAGCTTTGAGTTTCTTAAGTCGGAAGCCGATGTTCATCATCCCGACTTAAGTTCAAAACTTCTCAAACTCCATGGACCACATGTTTTGGACCCAAGGAGTTCATTCATGAAATTAGATTTTTGGTTTGAAGTCATTTGCTCATCATTTCAGGTTGATTTCCTCATTTCGGGTGAAGATCGTGCTCTCGGGTGAACAGTGCACCCGTAGCCGCACACTCGCGCGTCCAGTCGCGCACACGCGCGCACAGCCGCCCGCACAGCCGCGCGCCCGCGCGCACAGCCGCGCGCCCGCGCACGCCAGCCGGCCTCCCGTGCACCTAGCTCCCCGAACGTGCATGTCCTTGCACCCGAGCATTCTTTCAAGTGTTCAACCGAGTCACCCGACTCTCGAACACTTCCCCGACTCTTTCCTCGTATCCTGAGGCTAGGTAAATCACTCTTGACTTAGAGGAGTTAGGGCTTTTTACATTATTTGCATGGCTATGGAGTAATATGGTGCACAAAGCATGTTCACTTGCAAGACTTCATGTTTATGCACTTTTTACATTATATCATGCATGTTTATCCTCGATTAACATGTTAGCATGTCGGGAAACGTTTGGATCGACCCTCGGAAGACCTTCCCGACCCGAAATAAGCAAAAGAGCTCTCGGGTTTGCCTCAAGAAGAGGTAACCGAGACTTGGCTTGCTTTCCTCGGGTTAAGAACGGCCTTCTTAGCCTGATCCAAGTTCGATTCCCGAGTCTTCTCGTGTTTTCTTACATGCATGAAGTCGGTATTGTTTTATCGATTCCTTAAATAACTTGTTTGTGCATGTTTGCATGTTCGATTGCGTTATTCAAATCATGGCAATACCGATTTTCGTTTAATCGTGTCATTTATCATGTTTGTCGTTTGAGCATGCGAGAAATGATTCGAAACGAGACGGGTAAACCTCGTGGAACCCCATTCGGGCCATGGGACTTCTCGGCTATCTCCAAAGAGAAGTGGCCGAGAGCCTCTTAGACTCGTACGGGTTGCATGAGGCTTCCTCTTCCCGTTTTGAGTCTGTTCTCGGCTTTCGTGTAATTTGCAATTTACATTATCGTCGCAATATCGCATGAAAATGTCTTTTCAAAACAAAGCATGCATGGATTCGGGTATCGATGACTCATTCGGGTCCATTTGGTTATGAGGGTAGTTTCGGTCATTGGACCAAATTATCCTCGATCCTTATGGAATCGTCTTGGTCGTCGAGTCGTGAATCGTTTTCACAATTAATGCATTCGGCATAACCCTTAAGCATCAATTCCACAAACGGGTTAATCGGGACGCTCACATGATTAAACCCACTTTACACTAATAAAGTTTACACGAATTGGCCTTTAACTGATAACTCGCGTCGATGAGTTGTCAAATGACGTCGGTGCCCTGTTCAAACTTATCAATTTCAAAACCCGAAACGCGCGGTCCGATGTAGCATGGACGTCTGAAAAGGGCTTCTGTGTCTCAACTTGAGTTTTTTACCTGATTCCAGGTAACTCAGGTCATGATGCAGAAGATCTTTCTAGATCACTTTCGGGTAGACCGACCGGTTCTTTGGCTTTTTCGGGGTTCTTCCATAACCCTGGACGATCCAGGGAATTGGTCGACACCGGCTACAGGCCGAGGTGGCCCGCACTGCGATGTTTCCCCTTTTCTGAAAATAATTTTCAAATAAAGGGCAAAATCGTCATTTCACAATTCAACGACACTCTTAAGGTTAGCATGACAGAAACACTACAGTACGGGATAAGAACGGGCTACCTGTTCAGGTGCAGGTTCATCTGCATAGCCTTTTCTTATCTAACTGATGAGTTTCTGTCATCCTAACATAGACTCGGGTAACTAGAACGGTTATCTCTGTCAGAAAACATGCAAAATGCTGATTAACCTTTCACTCGACCTAACCAAACACTAGATAATGGTTAGGAGGAATTCTAGATTCCAAATCTAGAGTCAAAACACGAGTTTGGCTAATTCAGTGGAAATTCAGTGTCACAATACAGAACAACTGTAAAATCAATCCACACACATGAGATTTGACTCTCTTTGTCAGGTTCTCAAAACAAAGCCGAATGCTAAAACATTGGCATGTGCTGGTTTGTCTAGGGTAGGATTTGCATGCCAAAAATACCCTGGATTAACAACTTGTTAAAACACGTACACTCGATAATAACAAACACTTTGTCTATTATTAAGATGTTGCGTGTTATCTTTCCGCACCTGTTTGCCATGCGGGTCGAGCCTGATCCCTAGGCCGAATAATATTAGGGTTCAACGCCCTAATCATCGAGCACAAGGTTCAACGCCCTAATCAACACTCACAGGGTCCAACGCCCTATTCAGTGAGAGCGTTCATTGAATTTCAGTTCTTCGGTCTTTTCCCTAAACTCACGGTGAGTTAGAGTGGAATAATAACCTAACGCGAAACGACTGGAATTCGACCCTTTTGTAATTTGTATTTATTGTTTTCAAGAGCATTGTAAGGACTTTTATTTTGTACATTTGTTCTGTAAGAATTCCAGTCGGTGAGCGAACGGTCCGAGAGTCGAATTAATCGAATTGGTCTAATGCTTGCCCAGACACAAGTAAATCCAAGATCTCGCGGTTTTGGTTCACGCAGGGATTCAACCTCCATGGTTCGATGAACTGTAACGCAATATTGTAAAGCAACTCCCCGACATATGGGTTTATTTCTCTCTCGGCTTCTCAACCGACATCGTTTAATTCACCGAATCTCCGGTGTCAAAAAGTGCGAGCCGAGTGCAGCCTAATTCATGCGGTAAATAAAACAAAATGCAAGCCTAGCAAACCAGAGTACCGAAAGGGCGTGCGAGATATAGGCTCGCACGTAACATGAACCCCCGAACACGGATTTTCCTGTTCCGCACAGATCAATGCCTTAACGACAAACTAGGTGTTCCATACCCCTAGACTCGGGTAACTTATCCGCCCTCGACCTACGGGTCGTAAAATGATAAGTGGCGACTCCTTCTCTCACGCGTGTCCGTCACGTGTCCCCACGGGAAGGTGGACACTCCCAAGCCGCGCGATCCAAAAGCGCGCAATGCGGGCCCCGACGAGAGTCCACATTCGGGTCCGTACAGTGCCTGAGGGAGAATCCATCTTGGAAAGTTGAGTTGTGCAGGAGAGTCGATCAGAGATCGTATTGGAGTAGATAACCGGGCTGTTTCCCTTGGGGATCCTTGGTCCGCGCAGTGTGCGAGGGCCCAGGGTGGCTGTTTTGTTTATCTCTCGTTCACTCTCCTTTTGCTACGGGTCACCCACCTCAGGGCCGTACCTCTCAACCTAAAGGGGATGAGCTCTCCTTTTGCCACGACCGCTCACAAGGGGTTTCCGATCATGCCTCTCTTTTGCCCTAGCTTTTGCCTAGGCCGCCCCTAGGAGGGGTTTTCGACTTAGCGGGCTCGATTCTTTTGTCTCTCGAGTTTGCAAGGGCGAAGCATTCGACCTCCAAGTGCGTTGTGCTCTGTCTCCGTCGAGGAGTTGTGTCTGCTGCTCCCCTTTTTGTCGGGGTTTGTTGATTTCTTCGAATTGGCGGTGCCGGAGTTTTATATCTCGGCGGCGCCTTGTTTTGTTCATTGGCGGGTTTTTCCTGCGTCTTTTCTCTCTCTCTCTCTCTTCATTGGCGGGTTTTACCGCTTTTTTTCGCTCTATTTTTTTTTTTTGCAGCTGGGGTTTGTATTGTGCCCCGTGTATTTGTTAGAAATTCATCGACTTTGCATTGCGAGGCTGCTTTGGTGTGCCTTGCCCTATTTCGTGAGAGCCGGCCTTTCATGGAGATTTGGCTCCTGGATATTCGGAAGCCAAACTTCATGCTGCTCGTCCTTGCAAACTTTGCAAATGATTTCCCCTATCGTCTAAAAAGAAAAACAAAATTTGCCCCCGAAGTGTAGGTGACCGAGGTTGCCCCGGCATAAATGTTAGATGGGGATGCCCCAGTCTTCATTGTTGACGTGGCCCATGGCAGGCGCCTTGTGCGATCGTTGTCCCCGATCATGCTTTGTGGCTCCAACATCGGGTGTACACTGAAGAGATGTGCTCTCGAAGCCGATGGGCATGCTTGTTTGTCGATTGGGACGGTTACGCTGAAGGTATGTGGCTCATTCAGACGCTTCGGTCTTCGACTTCATAGGGGGTACCCCCTTGTCGGGCCCTTCCCTGCTCAAGTATAGGAAGAAGGACCCGATAAGAATTCTCGGGGAGGTGTGAACCCGCGTATCGCTCTTCGCCCGCGACCAGCGAATGCCTGTGAAGGATGACAAAGAGGATGATGCATTAGGTGATTGTGTGGTAGAATATGCAGTAAGAAATGTAAGATGGGCTCATGAGAAAATCCTTTTCATCCAACGAGCGATCCATGGGGTGTCGCGTGTGGGGGACACTCAATTCCGAGAATCTAGTCATCACCATCCTGAAGTGGTCAGACCGTGACTGGGGGCCAATTAGGCGTACTTTCCCTGAGTGTGGGTAAGCTGACGCGGCCGTCCTAAGGGAGGCTCAAGGAGCCGGATCCCGCAGGGATAGATGAGTTGAACAAGCCCGAAAGAGCCGGTAGGACGCCATAGGGCTGTCTCAGTGTTCTTTTGAAAGGTCGGTTTTGGCCAAGGGCCCGTTTGGGGATATATTAAAGTAATCAAAACAAAATAAATAGGAATTTCACGAAGGAAAGTGTGTTTGTGAAGTGCGTGCTATTCTGATTGTCGAGTAATAGCCACAGCGGTGGGTGGGCTGGGCCTCCCCAAAACGTGGCTTGGAGAGACACGGGCTGCTCCCCCGTTAGGCCGGTTGATCGCGTTTACACGGAACCTAGCAAAGAAAATGACTCGTTTCAGTGTGCAAAAGTTCATGAGATAAGTAGAGAGAGAGGATATGGATGCAACAATTTCAAAAATATGCGACAAGACTTCATTCAATTGGCGTTTGCGCTACAATAAAGGTCCCTCTTCCGCCGAATGGCTTATGGCTTTGCCTATGTGTGGGAAACACTGTACACATGGGCACTTTTACGAGGAGGCCGGTTCATCCTCCTCGACTTTGTCCTTGCCCTTGGTGTGGACGTCGATTATGTTGACCGCCGGATTAGAGCTTGACCCGTGATCCGGGAGATGGTTGTTTTGGACATTAGGTGGTTTGATCTCGTTGAATGAGAGTAAGTTTTTCTTGACCATGTTCTGTAGCTTGCCCCGCAAGACGTAGCAATTATATGTTGTGTGCCCTAGGGCGTCCATATGGAACTCGCATCTAAGGCTTTGATCTTGGGCTGCCGGGTTGAACTTCGGTCCAAGGGTCTCGGGGAAGATCTTCCTGGCCGTAAGGAGTTGGCGGTAAACTTGCACTTGAGGGATGGGCAGAGAAGGATACGGAGGACTCGGCCCAGTCTGCCCCTTGCCGTTCTGTTGGGTCTGCGGGGCTGGGACCCATTGTGCCGGCTGAGGGACTCTTGGAGTCGGGGATCTATATTGCTAGGCTTGAGGAGGAGCAGGGGTGTAGTGATGGACAACGGGTTGCGAGGCCGCAGGGGGAAGTGGAGCCGGTGGGGCCGAGTAGTAGATCGGTTGAGCGGGGTAGGGCTGTTGGTAGTGCCCCGGGGGAGGTGCATATATGGGTGTACTCCGTGGCGTAGGTGTGAAATTCACTGAATATGGCTGGGCCCCTGGGTGTCCCGGGTTAACGGCATTTACCACCGTTTCCTTGCCTTTATTGCTTCCCGTGGAGGACGCTCCCACGACTGTCTTCCTAGGGAGCTCTTCTTCACCCTTACTGGTGGGGCCTTCCATCCTGTAGAGCTTGATGCCCAGGTCAAGCTTCTTCCCGGCCTCGATAAGATCGAAAAATGAGGAAGTGTTGGCCAATAGATGTGAGTAATACACCCCTCTTAGGGTGGAGTGGAATAATTGAATTTGTTGTACCTCGCTGATCGGAGGGACATGTTTTGCCGCTTAGGCACGCCACTTGGTGGCATAGTCTTCAAACTTTTGGCCTTGAACCATTTCTTTCGTGCTCAACTCTAGAAGGGTCAGAGGTGCTTCCACACAGTATTGGTACTGATCGATGAACCTTTGGGAGAGGTCTGCCCACGTAGGGATGTCTTCAGCCTTTAGTGACATGAACCAGTCAAGAGCCGATCCTGTCAAGCTATCTTGGAACGAATGGATGACGAATTCCTCATAGTCCCAGTATTGCAGCATCTTTCCCCGGTAATGACGGAGATGCTATCGCGGATCTGTTGTGCCCTCGTAAGTCTTAAACTCTGGGATCTTAACCTTCGAGGGCAGTCGCATGCCTAGGAAGATGCTACAATCGCCATAACTAGCATTAGGGCGAGTGTCATTCGCTTGCAGGGCTCTTATCGTTTCTTTCTTCCATTCTTCTCATTCTGTGCTCCTGCTCAGTCTTTACTTCTGGGAGGAAATTGGTGGAAGGAGCTGTGGGGGCCGCGTGGGTCGATGTGCCCGGTTCAGGGAACGAGATGTTCATGGGAGGTGGAGCTTGGTAGGAGAGACCGATGTGGGGTTATAGAGTTGGGAAAGGAAAGGGCTCTATAGTCTGAGCGAGGGCCGAAGCAGGGACACTTGTCGCTGGGAAGACCGTCGGCAGAGGAATCGTGTAGACCGTGGACGGAGCAGGTACGGATGGAGGAGGTGGCGCGAATGCAATCGAGTCCGGCGCGAGAATCGTCATAGGCGGGAGTGAAGTGATCGCTGAAACAGTAGGCTGCGGGTGGAAGAAATCGGTCGGATGGACTGCTGGCACATGCGCCGATTGATGAACAGGGGTGATCAGCGCGGCAGCGGTGGTGTCGCCTTCTGGTGCAAGAGTCGGCAATGCCCAAGGAGCGGGGTCAATCGTTGACCCGCGCGCGAGAGGCGGAGTGGAGTTCGATGACGTGTGGTCCGGGCCTCGAAGCAGGGCAATCATTTCGGCCATGTTAGTGGCCATCAGGTCGATAGTACCCTAGAGCGTTGCGACATTATCCTCGAGTGCGGCAACGCAGGTGGCATCGTGGGCGGGTGGTGGCGTTTGGATTGTCAGTGGAGGTGGCGCATATACCGGCGACTATGATGGGAACCCCGAGTGCGGTAGGGGCGTGCCTGTTGCAGTCGGCAGCAAATAGGCTGGCAGTGTTCCCGCGGAGTTTGGTGGCAGTGTCGCTTGGGCTGCCGGCGATTGAGGATGGACTGGCGCGGGTGGGTTGATCTCCTCAGGAATACCGGTCTGGTCTTCTTGTGCCATTCTTACGCGCAGGGGAGTGGGATATCGGTGCGAGGTTGCCACTGATTAGTACCTATATGTATAAATGCGTAAGCGCAATTGCTGTATGTTGGCAAATTTTCAACATGTAAATGAATAAGTGTATGAAATGTGTGAAATACATGACTTTGAAAACACTAATGCCATTAGATCAGTTCGATTTACGTTCCATATTTTACAAAGATATTCTGTTTTAAAAGAGGGAACATAAACATTAAACCGACACTACGCCCGAGCCGAGTGAGCGCTGCGCGGGTCTTGTGCGGGGCAAAAAGTGCTAACAAACTAAACCTAAGGATGGGAGACCTTGCGCACTTTCGCCTGCGCTCTGTCCAGCATAGCGCTCAAACGCACTATCTCCCTGTCTTGGCTCACTGTGCGTGAGCGAATCTGAGCCAATTCGCTCTGAAGCTCTCTGTGGTCAGTGAGCTCTGAACATATTTCCTCAAGTTCGCAACGGAGTGTATCTTGCTCCTCCCTGATGGATTGTAACTCTGTGCGCATGGCTCCTTGGGCGGAGCTCTCTGCGTCTGAAATGTCTGCCTGCGGTGCCCGCAGAATCCGTGGCGTGAGTAGCCGATGAATAGGTATGAGTCCCTGCGGATGAAACTGCGCCACATACGCTGCAATAGCTGAGAAAGCTCGCTCGTCGTCAGTGAGGTGTTCCGGGGAAGTAGAGCTCCTGAATGATGCGTGTGTCCCACAAGCGTTGAACTCCTCTAATCCGTAGAACCCTATCCAGGAGTAAAGTTGTAATATCTGCCCACCTGAAGCGGTATGGAGTGCGATCTGCCTCTGTAGGAATATCCTGTAGTGAGCCTAGTTGTCTAATGACTCGAGCTGGAAAGACTAGTATGCTTCCCAAATGACTAATCAGGGGAAGTCCTATAACTGAAGGACATCCAATGGTCATGGGACCGTCGGGATTCCAACTAGTAGTCCATAGAAACTGTGCTAGTGTGAGGCCTTCCATAAACTGCCTCCAATTAGTGTAGTCACGGTCGGAAGGTCAAAATACATGAGTAGACGAATGATAAATGAGCACTCGTCGGTGATGCAGGAAAAAGGGTGGGATGAACAGAACGGCCTGATGTGTGCAAGAAGCCAAATCTGCAGCAAGTGTGGAGCTCCTCTCATTGTACCACGTCGAACCTCTCGTACATAGTCAAGAGACCGTATGGTCTCAGCCAAGACAACTTCAACATAACTATGACCTCCTACCACTTGGAGGATGACTTGGGCAAGTGCTCCGTCTATGAGGTTTGGCGAGTACGGGAATAGAATGGTCCCGAATATAAGCAGGAGGAACCCATGACAGGCGTCATGTTGATAGGATTCTCCTGGAGCGCAGAATGCACGGATGTGTATGAAGTTTATGAGCCATGCAATCCTAACACTATGCTCCCATCCGTTCTCGAGCTCACGGCAGACTTCTTCGTTGCAGAGATCTAAAAGAATGGCAAGTCTACTCTATATCGTGGCGAACTGGTTGGGCACCACGATGTCTTGAGTCGGCATGGGTCGTTGGATAAATGTCGAGTATTCTTCTATTGTAGGAGCTAGCTCTATCCCCTGAAAGTCAAATACGGCCCGCTGAGTGTCCCAGAAGCTAATAGCGGTTCTGAGCAAGGTCCAGTCGATAGGAGAATCAGTAAGTAGTGGCAAGTCTCCTATGATGAGCCAGAGGAACACGCGGTCAACTCGGCGAAATGTTCTCCAAAGGCGAATAATATCTGCAGCCGGTATAATGATGACATCGAGCCTAAGATAGGGATGCGAGCGATCCATTCTTACCTAAATGGAAAATATGTCGGTTTAATGTTTACAGACAAACTGATGTAATACCCTAGTTGTTCGAAAACATGCATGCAAGTGTAGAAAAAGAAACTATAACATGGTTCTTTACACTGTACATCACTCTTTCAGTAAAAACAGCAAAAGGCCTGCCTAAGGAAGAAAAAAAACTACGGCCCGACTCAAATACTCGACTTTGGGGTCAGTTGACGGTGTGAAGGTTAAATTGGTCCAGTAAAACGGTCCCTGTTTATGCATGGTTTTGGTTCGACTAGGATAACCACTAATTAGGGATGGGGGCTCCCGATACAAGGGTGTGAATTCCTTGAAATCGAGCGAGGATCTTTGGAGACCAGTTCAGTGGCATAGCCGACTCGATCCATTCCCGTACTCGAAACCTCTGACTAACCTAGCTTCCTATTTTGGCGCCCGTGGGATTTTGGACGAGGTACCTAAAGCTAGTGTGAAATGCAATGCATTCGTAAAATAAATATGCTTAAGTAGATAAGCGGTAAATGACGAAAAGCAATAAATAAACAAGTAAGCAAGCAAACTGAACTGAGCCCGAACCCTCTAAGTGGTCCCCAGTAGAGTCGCCAAGCTGTGCGCACTTGAATTTTAATCTCGTTGGGGTGCGCATGTGTGTGCCTATGTAACGCAGCTTGGGAGTGTCCACCTTCCCGGGGACGCGCGACGGACACGCGTGAGAATGAGTCGCCACTTACTGTTTACAACCGGAAGGTCGAGGGCTGTTGAGTCACCCAGGTTTAGGGGTACGGGGTACACCTAATTATTAAGGCATTGGTCGTACGAAACCGAAAATTCCGAATTCGAGGGTTCTATTACGTGCGGGCCTATATCCCGCACGCTATTTCGGTACTCTAGTTTGCTAGGCTTGCTGTTTATTATTCATTTACCGCATGGATTAGGGTTGCACTTGACTCGCCTGTTTTGACATCTTAAATTCGGTGAAATGATCACTTCGGGCCAAGGCCCCGAAAGAAGAGTAGGCTTGCATCTCGTGGAGTCGGTTCACTATCTTCGTGTTACAGCTCGTCAAACCGTGGTGGTTGATTTTCTGCGCGAACCGAGACCGCGAGTGTTCAGGCTTACTCATCTCTTGGTAGCGATAGACCGACTTGACCGGTTCGACACTCGGACCTCTCGTTCGCCGATCGGGGATCCTTACAAATGAATAAATGTACAAATGAAATCCTCGCAATGTTCACTCGAATAATTACAAAGTACAACTGAATAAAGTAAACGGATCCCGATCGGTTTGCATTGGGCCAATATTCCGCTCCGGCTCACCGTTAGATTTTGAATGACCGACAAATAAATTAATACAACGCGGGCTCAAGGAGCCGGGGGTCGGGTCCGATCGGACCGACGGGCGACACGAGAATCGATCGATTCTCGCGATAACCATCGGACCGTTCGAGCACTCAGGTGATGTCTAATCATGATTCACACATCCGATCCGAGTCATCTTCCACATAGACATTACTCGGAGTAGAGTGGTGACTCGGGAATAGACCCCATTCCGCACTCGGGTTGCACGAGCTCGGTGTACATGGGGGTGTTGGACCACGTGATCGATGGTTTGGGGTGTTGGATCCCATGATAAGGGTGACCTATGCGTTCGGGTTCGAACCGTGACAAATCAGCAAGCAATAATAGAAAACAGAGAAAAACTGATAGGAACAGATGAAAACAGACAAAAACTGATAAATACAGACAAATACAGACAAGTTGTGTATTAAGCCGAGTTTACGTGATTTAGTCAGTTATTAACTGGGGTTATTTGGCAAACAATTTATCTACCCTAGACAAGCAAATGGATGTACTAGTATGCAATTCTAGGCCAACTATGTGCGTGGGTTTGTTTTAAAACTTTATTCTGTTAATGACACTGTGGTTTCACTGAATACGCCAAACTCGTGTTTTGACTCTAGATTTGGAACTTAGAGTCCCACCTAACCATTATCTAATGTTTGATTGAGTCAAGTGAATGATTAGTCCATTTTTGTATGTTTCGTGACGGAGATAACAACGATAACCACCGAATCTACGATAAGAGGATAGAAACACCGAAAGTGAGCAAAATGGGCCATGCGAACGAGACTCGTGTCCGAACGGATTGCCTCTCTTTGCCCACGAATCAAGGTGTTTCATTCTCCTTAACGCCTAGGATATCGGCAAATCACGAAATGATGGTCATGCCCTTGAACGGTAAGATACGTAAAGTGCGCATGTAAAAATTGAGATCACATGACACGAAGACGTCTAGAGAGGACTCGTATATTTCGACTTGAGCCGCCTCAAATTGGGCCCGGACTCGAGTCGTAGCACGCGAGTGCTCTCTAGACATCAATTCTATTCATGTTACGCACCTCGATGTTTTGAGATTGTGGATTTTAAAAGGGCATTTCCATCATTTAGTGATCCGTCGATGCGTTTACAAATTGATACTTGATTCATCCAATTATTTGAGCCGAATGATTTAATTAATTAAATGACACCTCCCATTTCCCGTTTGTGGGGTGATTTTAGTGATTGAGGTCTTGAACCCTAATTATTATGGATTAATACGATGATTGTTTGAAATTAACGCGCCTAACATACAAACTAACGTGAAACTAATGATTAAACAAAAAATGTAATTACAATCAATTCCAAGAACCGGTTTTAAAGCGATAGAGGAGGTCATCCCCGACCCAATGGAGGTCAAGGGACATTCAATCACTCTCTAAGGAGGAGGGCCAAGAGTCCCCTTGACCCGACTTGGGTCATGGATGGTCTCCTACATCGGTTTTAGCCATTTCTTGCATACATAAGACATCAAGCACGATAATGACACATATTCTACAAAACCGGTGTCGCCATGATCTTGGAAACGCGAATAAACACGCAACACAAACACAAACACAATATTTAGAGTAATCAAATAAACGACATCGGCTCATACAACGACGAAATGTGAAAGCACGGGAACCAACCTATTTCGAGATGGAAGAGGCTTCCTTGGACCCGTGTGGTCCAAAGAAACTCTCGGCCAAATCCCATGAGGAATGGCCGTGAGTTTCCGTGGCTCACACGGGCCTAGACGGCCTCTTCTACCCCGATCTAAGTCCTTTCCCGTCATGCTAACAAGTTATACACGTTATTACATGCATGCACATCATTAGAAAGTCGGGATAACAAACTAATAGCAAAATAAGCGAAACATGTAAGAAAGTCGGTCTTGGACAGCCTTATCACCCCACAAACGCAATGAAACTAAAGAGACCTACTCCTCTAAGAGTCGAGAAGTTATCCCTACGCCTTGGGGCGTGTTTTGAGGTGGTTTTGAAGCTCGAAGAAGCCCGGAAAAGGGCTGTACAGTAGAGGGCAGTGAGGGACCCGAGATGGACTGTTTTGGCACCCGGGGAGAAACCGGCTTGCACGGGAAGCTCGGGATGGTTGCACGGGCTGGCACGGGTGTTTCCTACTCCCAAGGGGCTGTTGAAAAAGCCTGTGAAGTTTCGTGCAAAACTAAAAGGTAGATTTTCCCGAAAATACAAATAAAAACCGGTAAAAACTGGAAAAATCTGTGAAGAGAGAAATGAGAGAAGTGGCGGTCGTGCACGGTTGAACGGCTCTTGGCACGTGACCACCTTGTCCCGGGGGAGAGTGAGGGTTGTGAGGAACCCTTAGAATGTGATGGCACGACTCGCCGAGGTCGTGGGAAGAAATGGCGCGTCTAAGAACCCGGGAGCGACTATGGAGACCGATTATGTGCTGTTTCTGTTCTGAGCTGAAACACGGGGTTCGAGGCCTCAAATGCTAAAACTAAGTCCGGAAATGGATTTAGAAGGTCGAAGACATGGGAGGTAGGAAGTTTGGTCAAGTTTGGTTTGGGTTGAGGGGCGGTCGCCGGAAAACGATTGAGTTTTCGGGCAATTTGGCCTTGTAACCGGGCTGAGGTGAGGCAATGCGATTTTTCTTGAAATGGCTGAGCTCTAAGGGACTTGGGAGGATCTCCTAGAGTGAGAAAGCTAGTCAGAGGATGGATGGTAAGTTGTGATTAAGTTAATGACCCAAGAGGCTTATATAGGAGTACTAATGATGCAAAATTAGTGAAATTAAGTGCAATTAGGGGGGTGCTTAAGAGGTATCCGAATTTTTGAATGGGATTAGGGAGGGGAAGTTGTCTTATTGAGTGTGGGGAATGAAAGAGAAGGGGACTTGATGGATGGAATGATGGATGGGAGGTGTAAGAGATATTTTGAATTGTGTGGATGGGAGAAGCTTGGCTTGCTTTTAGCCACCCATAGAGAGGAGCCATGGCTCGCGGTCGGCTCGGCTTGGCTTGGCTAGCTTGAGGGTCCCACTTGGTTAAGAAGAAAGCCGGAAGAAGCTCGGGGCTCGATTGATCGTGCGTTCGATTTTCGTGGTTCACTTGAACGACGAATTATCAATGTATGCACGAATACGGTTTTAATGAGCCTAATATTGGCATGCTTCTTGTAAGCAAATGCTCGGGTGACCCAGAGACTCAAAAGCCGATTTTGCTCCGTTTGGATGATCGGGGCGAAGTTACCCGTTTCTGTCGCCTGTTCGTGCCTTTGCATGCTGTACTGCTCGTGTCGGCATGCTTTGTGCTTTGGACAGAACAGTTTACTTGCTGGCCCCAGCTGGAGTTCGATAACCGAAGACGTCCTAGGAATCCGCTAACGGGGCTCTCTTAGTGTTTCCCAAGTATTCTAATGTGTACGGAGTCCACTGCGATCTCCGTTTGTCCAAAAAGAGCCCCGAAGGTTTGCTGGGAGGCATTCGTGACCATTAAAATGTCACTCGGGAAACCGATATGCTTTGCTTGGTCTAAGCCAAAATGATTTCCTAACACCTAAGAGTTGTTCGGAGCGGGTGGTGTAGAGTTTGGGAGTCAACATTTCCCTGAATAGGCTCTAAGCGCGAGATTCCGTCTGAAAGGGGCCCTTTTACTGCCGGAATGGTACTCGGGAAACCTAAATGGTTTGTGCAATGAGATCAGGGTCTATTTCCCATGCCCTTGAGGTCTCTGGGATTGATCGAAGCAGATTTCCTGCGCTGACGATTTGTTAAAAGGGTCTCTCGCTATGTTTCTGTGTAGAAATGACCCCTTTTTCTAGGTCGGGATCTACTCGAGCGACCGAGATGAGTTCCAAGAGGCGGTCTGAAACCTGTTCCCTCGTCCTGGTGATCCTTGGGCGTGTGTAGACCTGTTTCCGGGTGCCGTTTATTAGTTCGTGGATCGGGCGTCCCGGAAGCACCCGTCGGGAAGGCGTTTGGAAAGATTCTAGGGTGCCCCAGCTTAAGCAGAAAGCTTCTGAAATGCGCTCAGAGGTTCCATTGGTCATTTTGGCACCAAGAGGGATTTTTACAGTCCCATATTGGATACCTTATGACGCTACGATGATCAGGCGGTGAATAGTGCCATAGTGTCGGCTTCCGTTGCCCTGATGTCCATTGTTTGCTCTGCTTCGCCGGTTTCTTGTTGTGTCCTTTCTAGGGGCCCTTCCTTCTCTTCTGTGATCCATGCCCCCTGATCATGTGTTTGCCCATGTTGCCTCGACTATGAATAGTGGTCCGAGCTCTTCTATGCCTTGTTCTACCGCGCTTGTCGGGTCGTAGTCCCCGTAGCTAATGCTGCTCCCTGTTGGAGTCGGTGGACCAAAATGGGGTGTTGACAACAGTCATAACCCGCAATTCTACAAATCATAAGCATCGCTTCAAATTGCTTCTCGGAAGTCACATAGACTCCTCGAATGACTCCCGAGAGTAGAACAAGCGTACCTTTCATTGAAAATGCATAACCGGAGACTGGTTTGATGAAATATTGGCAAACGAAGTTAGCCATGCATTGCCCCGAAAACTACAGCGGATAGACGCAATTGGGCAAATCAAACTTTAGAATCCCTTTCAATATCTCGAATGACCTCCTAAGAGCAAAAAAGACCGTTTTCCATGAAAAATCATAATTGGGCAAAAGTGGGTTATGGCCTTAAGTTCTAGGCTTTTTAGGCAAAAAGACTTACGTTTTGTTATAATCTATAAGCATTACAGTGTCGCAATATAGAACAACTTTAAAAGCAATCCATACACAAAGGGCTTGACCACAGACATCATTTCTGTCAAGTTCTCAAACCAAAGCCGAATGCAAAACAATGCTTTAAACGCGTTTGTCTGCTTAGCATAGGATGTTTGCATGCCAAAACACCCCGGTTAATAACTTGCTAACTCACGTAAATTTGGCAATAACAAACCCCTTGTTTGCTAGCTGCATATTGTCTGTTATTTTTTCTGCTCATGTTTGTTCCTACGGGTCGAGCCCGACCCATAGGTCACATAGCACTTGGGGTCCAACACCTTAATCATCAATCACGGGATCCAATGTCCCATTCACTGAGCGCGCAGTTAAATTCAATTTTCGGTCTTTTCCTTAAACTCACGGTGAGTCTGAGCGGAATAATAACCGAACGCGAATTGACTAGGATTCAACAATTTGTAATTTGTATTTATTATTTCGAGAGCACATTGTAAGGGCATTTATTTTGTATATTCATTTCTGTAAAAATCCCGGTCGGCGAGTGAACGGTCTGAGAGTCGAACTAATCGAGTTGGTCCAATGTTTACCTAGAGGAAAGTAAACCCGAGCTTTCGGGTTTCGGTTCGCATGGAAAATCAACCACCATGGTCTGATGAACCGTAATGTGAGGATGGTGAACTAATTCCTCGACATATGGGCCTACCTTTCTCTTGGCTTCTCAATCCGCATCGTTTAGTTCATCGAATTTACGGTGTCAAAATGTGTAAGCCGAGTGCAGCTTAATCAACGTGGTAAATAAATAAAACGGCAAGCCTAGCAAGCTAAATTACCGAAAGGGCGTGCGGGATATAGGCCCGCACGTAACATGAACCCCCGAACTTGGATTTTTCGGATCCACAACAATCAATGCCTTAGCAAAACTAGGCGTATATAGGTAGTGGCGACTCCTTCTCACGCGTGTCCGTCACGCATTTTCGGGGAAGTTGACGTTCCCAAGCCGTGCACATAGGCGCGCGCATGCATGCCCTGACGAGAGAACATTCGGGTCCAAACACCTCCTGTAGCCGTTAAAGGCTTGTACCGCTGTTTTTCTCGGTCAGATGCGGTTTATATCCACGTTCATCTGCTTAAGGGTAGAAATTGGCACACGTTGAGGGTCGATCCATTGTCAATCATGACTCGGCAGACGATGAAGTTGTTGCATTTACAGACGATGTGCAACACCCACATGTGCTTATAACCCTTGAAGGGAAGCTCTTCGTCTGCGAATGATATGCTGCTAGACAAGATCAAGCTCACGGTCTCTTCAATTCGGTCCGAAGCCGTCTCTTTAGGGACATGTGTTGCCGTCAAGACCTTCAGTAGTGCTTCTCTGTAGAGCTCCAAACTGAAGAGGAGGACAAGCAGCGAGATGTGTACAAGAGACTTGCCCATTTGCTCGGCTACTTTATACTCGCTGGCCTTGATCACCTTCATAAAGGCCTCCACTTCTTCCTCTGTTACCTTCTTCTGCGGGATGTGTGTAGCAGCCAGGGTAGTTGCAGGTGCAGCAGTAGGGGCCTTCCCCTTGTTCATGGCCACCGGGTTTTCGTATACCCATCCTGAGCGTGTCAGGCCCATGACGCTCATCTGCTGCTCGAGGTTCCCCGACGCTACCCTCGCAGATCCATGGGACCCTGTTGTCTTGATATGGCTCCTTAGCCGTGACGTCGATCATGAACAGGGTAGGTGCGGCACCAGACCTCGTGGGCTTGATTGCAACTTCCGCAAGGATGTATTCAGTCACAAAGGGAGCCAGGCCCTCCTGCTTGTTTTCGTCATTTCCTGTGGCGCAAATGCTGATCATATTGACACTGGGCCCCTAGCTCGACCCATGATCAGGGAGAGAGTTGGCCTATACATTTGGCGACCTCACGGCATTGAATGAGAGCAAGTTGTCCTCGATCATCTCTTGGACTTTCTCCAGCAGCCTCCAGTAGTTGTCGAGGGTGTTATCGGGAGCACCAAGGTGGTACTCGCAACGTAGGCTCTAGTTTTGAATCGCTGGGTTGAAGTTGCGGCCAAGCGCCTCGGGTCTGATCTTGCCACCTACGAGGAGTTGCTGGTATATCTGGGAGAGCGGGACTGGAAGGGGCGTGAATTGCTTGCGCGGCCTATTCTGCGTCGCACCACCGTGCTGATCCTTTGGGGCCAGGGCCTGTTGCGCCAGCTGAAGAGCTCTTGAAACCGAGTTCTATTTTGCTGAGTTTGAGGAGGAGCAGGGGCATTGTGGTTGACGATCTGTTGCGGGTCAGTGGTGGGACTAGAGTTGGCAAGGCAAAATAGTAAATTGGTTGGGCCGAGTACGGTTGCTAGTAGTGCATGGGTGGTGGGGAGTATGCACGAGCGACAACTGGTGCGGGTGCGAAGCTCATCGAGTACTGCTGGGGTCCTTGGTGTCTGGGTTGACAGTGTTGATAGACTTCTTTTAGCCCCTCTTGCTTCTTGTAGAGGACATCGTAGCAGTGGTCTTCTTCGAGAATTCCCCCTCCTTCTTCCCTGTCGGACCTTCTATCCTCCCAAGCTTGATACCCACGTCAAGCTTCTTCCTAGCCTCAATCAAATTAGAAAATGAGGAAATGTGGGCTAATAGATGCGAAATATATACCCTTTTAAGAGTGAAGTGGAATAACTGGATTTGTTGCGCCTCGCTGATCAGGGGGATGTGCTTCGCCGCTTGAGCACACCACTTAGTGGCATAATCCTCAAACTTTTGGCCCTCCGCCATTTTCTTTGTGCTCGGTTTCAGGAGAGTTGGGGGCATCTCTGCGCAGTACTGATACTGATCAATGAATCTCTAAGAGAGGTCTGCCCACGTAGGGATGTCTGTGGCATTCAACGATATGAACCAGTCGAGAGCCGGTCCTACCAGATTGTCTTGAATCGTGTGAATGACGAACTCTTCATATTCCCAGTACTGTAGCATTCTTCCCCGATAATAGCGGAGGTGGTGCCGTGGGTCCATTGTGCCCTCGTACCTCTTGAATTATAGGACCTTGATCTTCGGAGGCAACCGCATCCCTAAGAAGAGACTCTAGTCGCCATAGTTGGCATTGGGGCGGGTCTCATTCGCTTGTAAGGCCTTGATTGTCTCGTCCATTTTCTTTATCCTACGCTTCTGCTCAGTCTTCGCTTATGGGAGAAAATTTGTCGAGGGAGCTACGAGGACTGCATGGGTAGATGTGCCCGGTTCAGGGATAGGAATATTTAGGGGCAATGGAGCTTGGTAGGGGAGACTGATGTGGGGTTGTAGAGTTGGGAACGGAAAAGGCTCTGTGGTGTGAGCAGAAGTGTGTGCGCTCGGCGCCATGTAGACCATCGGCGAAGGAGTTGCGTAAATAGGAGCCGGAATTGGTATGGACATCTACGGTAGCGCAAGCATAGTTGGGTTCGACGTCGAGTTTGCCATTAGTGGAGGAGGAACAACCGCCGGGGGAGTCGCTGGTGGCGGAGGGATATTGACCAGGTGGACCACCGACACGTGTATGGTGGGCATATCACGCCTTCCGGTACATTGGTCGGTAGTGTATGGACTCGAATGTGCTATCGTCAGGGCCCGCATGCGCGCGACAAAATCGCGCGGCTTGGGAGTGTCCACCTTTCCAGGGGATGGGTGACAAACAAGTGTGAGAAGGAGTCGCCACTTGCCTGTTTACGACCCGAAGGTCAAGGGTCTGTAAGTTGCCCGGGTCTAGGGGTAATGATACACCTAGTTTTGCTAAGGCATTAATCTGTGCGGAACCGGAAAGTCCGAGTTCGGGGATTCACATTACGTGCGGGCCTATATCCCGCACACCCTTTAGATACTCTAGCTTGCTAGGCTTTGCAATTTTATTTATTTATCACGTGAATTAAATTACACTCGGCTTACACATTTTGACACTGAAAATTTGGGGAACTAAACGATGTCTGTTGAGCACCCGAGAGAGAAGTAGGCACCGTATGTCGGGGAATCGGTTCACTATATTGTGTTACAGTTCATCAAAACCATGATAGTTGAATTCCTGCGTGAACTAGAACCAAGAGATCTTGGGATTACTCTTGAACCATTCGCTCACTGACTGGGATTCTTACAGAATGAATGTACAAAGTAAAATCCTTACAATGGTCTCAAAATAATACAACAAATTACAAATAACAAATGATTGAATCACAGTCAGTTCGCTTTTGGTTATCATTCCGCTCCGACTGGCCGTGAGTTTAGGGAAATACTAAAAACTGAAATTCAACATGCGCTCTCAGTGAATAGGGCGTTGGACCCTGTGACTGATGGTTAGGGCATTGGACCCCAAGTGCAATGATGCCTATGAGTCGGGCTCGACTCGCATGTACAAACAAGAGCAAAAAAAAGTAACAAAACAACATGTAAATTACAGACAAGTTTATCATTGCCAAGTTTACGTGGGTTAACAAGTTATTAACCGGGGTGTCTTTTGGCATGCAAATGACCTATACTAAGCAAGCAAACACATGCAAAACATTTTTGCATTCGGCTTTGTTTCAAGGACTTGACAGACATGGTATCTGTAGTCAAGTCCTTTGTGTGTGGATTACTTTTAAAGTTATTTTGTATTGTGACACTGCAATTTCACTGAATTCGCCAAACTCATATTTTGACTCTAGATTTGGAACCTAGAGTTCCACCTAACCCTTGTCTAATGTTTGGTTAGGTTGAGTGAATGATTAATCAGGATTTGCATGTTTCGTGACAAAGATAACAGTTCTAGTTACCCGAATCTACGATAGAATGACAGAAATTCATCAGTTAGATGAGAAAATGCTATGCAGATGAACCTGCACCTGAATAGGTAGTCATTCTTATCATAATATTGTAGTGTTTCTGTCAAGCTAACCCTAGGGGCGTCGCTAAATTGTGAAAAGATGATTTTGCCCATGACTTGAAAATTGTTTTCAGAAAAGGGAAATAACGCAGTGCGGGCCACCTCGGTCTATAGCCGGTGTCGACCAATTCCCTGGATCTTCCAAGGTTATGCAAAAACCCCGAAAAAGCCAAAGAACTGGTCGATTTGCCCGAAAGTGATCTAGAAAGATCTTCTGTATCCTAACCCGAATTACTTGAAATTAGGTAAAAACTCAAGTTGAGACACACAAGTCCTTTCTAGACGTCCGTGCTACATCGGACTGCATGTTTCGGGATTTTGGAAATGTGAGTTTTGAAAAGGGCATTAACGTCATTTGACAACTTGTCAAAACGAGTTATTAGTTAATGGCCAATTTATGCAAGTTTATTAATGCCAAGTGGGTTTAATCATGTGAGCGTCCCGATTAACCCGTTTGTGAAATTACAACTTAAGGATTATTGCCGAATGCAGTAAATGTGTGGGTTACAAACAATTAGACAGATCATGAATTGATCCACTTAATGGAGTCTGAGTACACAAAAAGCTTAATTCAATGAAAAAGATTAGTGACACAGCGACCAAGACAAGTCCAAGAAGGTCGAGGAGAATTTGGTCAAAATGACCAAAATACCCTCGGTACCCAAATGGACCCGAAAAAGTCACCGTTACACGAATCCATGCATTTTTGCTTATAAAACAACATTTTAAAAGGGATTTTAATGTGGGATTTGCGATGATATTAAAATTGTGATTGCATAAAATTCGAGAAATGGATTTCATCGAGGTAAAGAGGTCGTTCTTGACCCAAATGAGGTCAAGGAACTCTCAACTCTTTCCTCTTGAGGATAGCCGTGGGTTTCCTTGACTCGTTTCGGGTTTCAAGCAGTCTCGTTAACTCGATTTCAACTATTTCTCGCATGCTCAAACGTTAAACACGATAAATAACACGTATTTAACAAAGCCAGTATCTTCATGATTTTGAAAAACGCCTTTAAACATACAAGCATGCACAAACACGTCATTTATGGAATCGATAAAAAATATCGGTTTCATTGATGCGGGAAAAACATAAAAGCTTAGGAAATGATTTAAATCGGGGCAAGGAAGCCATTTTTGACCCAAAAATGTCAAGAAAACCCTCGGTTACCTCTCCAAGAGGTTAACCCGAGAGGTAACTTGGCTTTTTAGGGTCGGAATGGTTTCCTCGCTTCGATTTAAACATTTTCTGACATACTCACACGTTAAACAATGATAAGCATGCATGATATAACATGGAAATGCATAAAAAATGTGATCTTGGAAGTAAATCATGCTTAAAACACCTTATAACTCCATAAACACAACAAAAATGTAAAAGTCCTAGCTCCTATAAGTTGGGAATGGTTATACCTAGTCCGGGGATGTGGGATGAGATTGTAAAAAGTTAGGTTAGACCGTTGGTGGGTCGGGGTTTGGGCTGTTTTGGCTTGAACAGACTCGACAGGAAGCAACAGACCCAACTAGGGTGCTGTCTCGACCCGACTGGCACTCGAGAAAGAATGATTCGTTTCAGATCTTTTCGGCCAGTTTCCTTGGCGGCTCACGGCGGTTCTAGACACTCAAGGGACCCCTCTAGGTTGTGGTGGTGATCACTTGGGTCCAGTAGTCTCGGTTTGACCCGTATAGCCCTGCAAAGATCAAACAAAACAGAGCACGCCCAAGGACAGACCCGATTGGGCAAGTATCGGGTCGGACGTTACAACGGTGGCTCCTGAAGGTATTTTGCGGCAAGGTCGGTGGCCCACATTAGCTAAGGGATCCTTGGAGGTGACTGTGGTGGTCGTTTAAAGAAAAGGGTCTCGGATCGACCCGATCTGCAAAGAAAACCACAAGTGAGCCCGAAAATCCGACCCGACTGGGCAGTCGAGCTATTTCTTCTTGCTGAGTTAAAACCAACGGGTTTTCTTGGGATTTCTCAACTCCAAGACACTCTTAGGTTGTGTATGGAGGTGGTTGATGGGTTGTGGCCGCTTAAACCGACCCATAAGACTAGGAAACCCGAGTTGGAAATCTGACTCGAAAAGGACCAAACACAGTTTGGTTCTGTGGTGGGTTGGTTCTATGGTTTAGAGACTTCAAACTAAAAATATAATTTCAAAAATGGATTGAGGGGGTCAAAAACATGTGGGATATGAAGTTTGGTCAAGTTTGGATTTAAGCCGGGATGGTGATCACCATGATTCTGACTTAAGTTCTCGAGGGTTTTGCTTGCAAATGGCTGAGCTGAAGTTCGTTGTAGGTTGCGGTTTTTCTTCAAGTATTGGAGAGCATTTGAAGAGTGAGAAAGCTTGAGAGAGATGGCTAGATTAAAGGCATGCATTAGTAGTGGGCGGTTTGCTTAATGAAAGAAGAAGATAAAGTGAATTGATGAATGTGGAGCGTTGAAGTGAATTGTGGGCTTGATATTTCCATCGAAGATAAGGCAGGTTGGCATGGAAAAATAAGCCAAGGAGGTGGCGGCATTAAGGAGTTATGGCTGCTCCCAAGCTAGCCGTGGGTCCCACGGGTCATGAAGGAAAGTCGGGACGAAGTTCGGGTATCGATTGATCGCGCGTTCGAGGCTCGTGGCTGCATTTCGAGTTGGTCTTTTTGACGTTCATTGTCAATCAGACTGAATAATTAACCCTTAAACCGGTATTGCAAGTGTGAAGCCAAAGACGTCCTAGGAGTTCGCAGCCAGATTTCTCAGATTGCTTTCTGAATTGCTTTGGTGATTCGGAGATCTCTGCGATCTCTGTTCGTTGAGAACAGACCTTGAAGGATTGAAAAGCTGTATTTGAGACCCTAAAAGCACTGCTTTAAGGGCCTAGATGGATTGTGGAATTCTATTTGAGGATTTCACACTGAGCCTTGGGATGAGTAGCACTGTGTTGGCCAATCATCTGACGTCAAGTTTTTATCAAAAGGACCTCCAGTTATGAATCTCCGTTGAAAACGATCTTTTCTACTCTTCGGAAGTCATTCGAGAAACTGAAAGGGATTATACAATCTGATTTGCCCAATTGCGTCTGTCCGCTGTAGTTTCCAAGGTAATGCATGACTAACTTTATTTGCCGATGTTTCATCAAACCAGTCTCCGGTTATGCTTTTCCAATGAAAGGTACGCTTGTTCTGCCTCTCGGGAGTCATTCGAGGAGTCTATGTAACTTTTGAGAAGCAATCTGAAGCAATGCTTTTGATCTGTAGAATTGCAGGGTATGACTGTATCTGACATCAGACATTAAATTTTCTCTGATGAACCGGCGTTTTTGGACTTCTAATAAAAAGTTTTCTGTATTCAGAAAATTGCTTTGTATAGAGCAGATGATCTACGAAATGAGTTTGAAGACACTTTTCATTTATTTGGCACCGCAAGGGATTTTTGAAGCCCAATATTGACTATCTTCTGATAGTCGAGTGAACCAGTAGAAAATAGTAATGTCGACTTTGTATTCTAAAAACATCGGTTTGGATGCTGTCTGGGCTCTCTGTTTGCTCTGTATGTCGCTGGATGATTATGTAAGTTCTTCTGTCGTATGCTTGAATCATAAGCCTATCTCTGTTGACTTGAGGGAGAATAACAATTCGCTGCTCTGTCGAGATTTCTTCTATATCGATGCTCAAGTCATGGCCGGAATCGCTGTTGATGGACACTGCTTGAACTATTGAGCCAAATTAGGGTGCTGATAGCTTGCCCCTCTTTGACTGCGTGTTCGAGTAGAGGATGCAGCCAAAGACTTTCAAAAGCACCCTAGTTTGATCGCAATGACCAACCTGGCACCTCGAATGTCCGTTTTCTCCTCTCTTGCTTTAAATATATAGGAAATATTGTACCTAACATAAAGATAGAAGAAGGAAAATGAAATATGAATAAGCTTGCAAAAAACAAGAAGTGCGTGTGTAACGAAAAGAGCTCAGTTGATCGAAAATGCCTTGTTTAATCGGAAATGCGGTGTTTAATTGAAAGGCTATGCTTAATGAAAGTGTGATGCATTGCTTGAAGAAAAGGTGCACGTGTTTAATAAAAAATGCGGTGTTTAATTGAAAGTGCGATGTTTAATTGAAAGGTGCAGTGCTTAATAGAAATACCTTGCTTAATTGAATATTGCATTGTTTAATGAAAAATGCATTAATTAATTGAAAATGCATTTGCAAGAGGCACGGGCAGCGAGTTGCATGATGAACGGGCGCTTGGCCAGCAGATTTGCAATATGCACGAGCGCATTGCCTTGTGGATTGCATGATGCATGGGCGCTTGCTCGGTGGATTTGTAATATGCATGGGCGTATTGCCCTGTGGATTGCATGGTGCACAGGCGCTTGCCCAGCGGATGCATTGCTTAAAGGAAAAGTGCATTGCTTAAAGAAAAGTGCATTGCATGGCTTAATTGAAAAGTGCAATGCTTAATGAAAAGTGCGATATTTAATGAAAAGTGCGATGCTTAATGAAAAGTGCGTTGTTTAATGAAAAGTGCATTATTTAATGAAAAGTACATTGTTTAAAGAAAAGTGCGATACTTAATAAACAGTGCATTAAATGTGGAATGAATCATTGTGATTCGCTCAGCATTGAGCCTGTCTGCATTGCAAATGATGCTGTGACAGAATGCTTCGTTGTTTGTCATCTGATTGTGATGCAACTGAGTGCATGGAATGCTATCCTGAAAATTTCTCCTCGGATTAAGATTGTAGTTCTCTGCATAAGGCATACATGCATTCGTCAGAGGAAGACACCTTTTGGGGTTTACATCCTCATACCTGCATATAGAATCATGGGAGCTAACAATAGTTGTCAATCCTACCATACAGCCGTAATGAAGATGTGCAAAGAAGTCTGAGTAATAATGCTTCGGGGATTTGAACTTGATGACCATTTAAAGGGGTGGCCGTGTCCCACAAGACTCTGACTTGAAAGAAAAGCTTTTTTTTGTAGAACGGGCATGACTGTAAAATTTGCATGAAGGTAAAGGGAGGGATCTTTGGGATCCACTAGATCAAGGATACAACGATTCGATCACATGTCCAAAGGTGTCTCATGCCCTGAGAGTTAAGGAGAGTTTGCTTGCGTCTAAGACTGCAAAACCACTACTCGTTGTCGATTCACACTGAGTGTAGCTGCTCTTTCATGGTCAGGCTGCCAAGGGTCCCTTAACTTTTGCTTAGGGGTATTTTCTTTGACATTTCCCTCGTTTAGAACTCACCATTTTCTACAACCGCCTTGGTTGGGTCTGATCGCACCTCTCGATTCCTCTAACTTTTCCCTAAACTGACCTTTGCGGGTTTTCAGCATAGCGAGGATTTTGTTTTATGCTCTCCTTTTGCCATGGTTCCCCTTTGCAAGATTTTAAATCGTGCCCCTCATTCCCTAATTTTTGCCTAGGCCGCCTCAAAGAGGTTTTCAACTTAGCGGGAAATTCATTCTTTTTCTCTCAAGAAAGTTCTGAGATGAGAAAGAACATAAGAAGAATGTACAAGATTTACAGAATTGCAGGTGTAAGGAACTGCTCGTGCAGGGAAAGACAATAAAGTACATGTGCATCAAAAGAGCAGCAGAATGACAAAAAAGTCGTCAGGGATAATATTTCTTGAGGGCATCAGCATTGACTGGATGGGCATTTTCATTCCCGTCCATGTCATTAAGGATGATTGCTCCTCCATCGAAGACTTTTTTGACGATGAAAGGTCCGTCATAATTGTATGCGAATTTGCCTTTGGAATCTAGGGCAATGTGCAAGACTTTCCATAAGATGAGGTTGCTAGGGCTGAACTCGCGGAGACGAACTTTCGTGTTAAATGCTTAGGCCATTCTCTACTGATAGCATTGACCGTTGTACGGACCCGAATGTGGACTCTCGTCGGGGCTCGCATTGCGCACTTTTGGATCGTGCGGCTTAGGAGTGTCCACCTTCCCGGGGATGCGTGACGAACGTGGGTGAGAAGGAGTCGCCACTTATCATTTTACGATCCAACGGTCGAGGACGGATAAGTTACCCGAGTTTAGGGATCTGGAACACCTAGTTTTGCTAAGGCATTGATCTGTGCGGAACCAGAAAGTTCGAGTTTGGGGGTTCATATTACATGCGGGCCTATATCCCGCACGCCTTTTCGGTACTCTGGTTTGCTAGGCTTGCATGTTTTAATTATTCATCGAGTGATTTAAATTGCACTCGACTCACATGTTTTGACACCGAAAAATTGGTGAAATAAATGATGTCGATTGAGTAGTCGAGAGAGAAGTAAGCCTGTATGTCGGGGAATTGGTTTACAATTTCACGTTACAGTTCATCAAACCATAACGGTTGAATCCTTGCGTGAACCAGAACCATGAGATCTCGGGTTTACTTTCCCTTGGGCAAGCATTAAACAGATTTGAATGATTCGACTCTCGGACCATTTGCTTATCAATTGAGATTCTTACAAGCCGAATGTACAAAATAAAACCCTTACAATGAGCTCTCGAAAATAATACAACAAAATCATAATTACAAATGATTGAATCTCAGTCAGCTCGCATTTGGTTATTATTCCATTCTAACTCACCGTAAGTTTAGGGAAAAACCGAAAAACTGAAATTCAACATGCGCTCTCACTGAATAGGGCGTTGGACCCTTTGAGCGATGATTAGGGCGTTGGACCCAAGTACTATTCGTGCTAGGGATCAGGCTCGACTCGCATAACAAACAAGTGCAGAAAGGTAACAAGTAGCATGTGAATAACAGATAATGTGTTTGCATTCCCCGAATTTACGTGGATTAGCAAGTTATTAGTTCGGGATATTTTGGCATGCAAATCCTACCCTAGATAAACAAACGCTTGCTAATACTTTAGCATTCGGCTTTGGTTTTAAGAACCTGACATATCGGGTGTCCGTAGTTAAGTTTCGTGCGTGTGGATTGTTTTTATAGTGATTCGGTGTTGTGACACTGAAGTTACACTGAATTCATCCAAACTTGTGTTTTGACTCTAGATTTGGAACAGTTTGGTTAGATCGAGTGAAAAGATTAGTCAAGTAATTATGTTTTGATGCAAAGTACTCAACTAACACCCTAAACTATGCTAGGATGACAGAAACTCATCAGTGGAAACAAAAAGGGCTATGCAGATGAACCTGCACCTGAACAGGTAGTCCGTTCCTATTCCAATACCGTCGTGTTTCTGCCCTTGACTTGGAAATTTGTTTTCAGAGAAGGGAAACAGTGCAATACGGGCCACCTCGGCCTGTAACCAACGCCGACCAATTCCTTGGGTTTTTTAGGGTTATGTGGGAACCCTGTAAAAGCCAAAGATTTGATCGATCTATCCGGAAGTGATCTAAAAGGAACTTCTATATTCCGACTTGAATTACCTGAAATTAGGTAAAACTCAAGTCAAAACACACAAGTTTCTCCTAGATGTCCATGTCACATCGTATTGCATGTCTCGGATTTTAAAGTATGGGAGTTTCGAAAAGGGCATTAACATTGTTTTGTAATTCATCGATGCGAGTTATAGATTAATGTCAAATTCGTACAAAGTTGTTAAAGTCGAATAAATTAACCGTGTGAGCGTTCCGATTAACCTGTTCGTGAAATTAATGCTTAAGGATTATCACCGAATGCATTAATTTGTTGAAAATGATTCGTGACCCGGCGACCAAGACAGTTCCATAAAGATCGAGATAATTTGGTCAAATGACCGAAACTACCCTCGGAACCGAATGGACCCGAAAGAGTCACCGATACCCGAATCCATGCATGTTGCTTAAAAATACATTTTTATGCGAGATTTGCAATGTAAAGGAAATTATAATTGCACACAATCTGAGAAAACGATTTCAAATGGGAAGAGGAAGCCAAACTCGAATCAAGAAGAGTTAAGAGGGTCTCGACCTCTTCCCCTTGAGGATGGACGAGAGTCTCGAATGGTTTCCTCCTCCCACTTTGGTTGTTTTCTCGCATGTTCGAACAATAAGTATGATAAATAACACGTGTTTTAACAAAAGTCGGTATTGCCATGAGTTTAATAACACATTCAAACATGCAAACATGCACAAACATGTTATTTAAGGAATCAATAAAACAATACTGACTTCATGCATGTGGGAAAACACGATGAAACTCGGGAATCAAACTCGAATCGGGTCAAGAAGATCATTCCTTGCCCGAAAAGAGCAAAAGAGCATTTGGTCACATCACTTAAAGGCAAACCCATGAGCTCTCTTGCCTTTTCCGGGTCGGAATGTTCTTCTCGGCTATGATCCGAGTGTTTCCCGACATGTTGACATGTTAACCGAGGATAAATATGCATAATATAACATAAAAGTGCATAAAAATATAATCTTGCAAGTGATACATGCTTAAAACACCATATCACTCCATGAACATGCAATAAAATGTAAAAGACCTAACTTCTCTAAGTCGAAAATGTTATACCTAGCCTCGAGATACGAGGAAAGAGTCGGGTGACTCGGTGACTTGGTTGAACCCTTGGAAGGATGTTCAGGTGCACGGGCTACACGATCGGGCAAGCTAGGACACGCGGCAGGACATGCTCTGGCGTGCACGGGCGCGGCAGGAGCTCAAGCACGCGACTGGATGTGCGGGCAGGTGAGCAGGAGCTTACGAGTGCGCGTAGGAGTAGTGACGGGCACGAGCGGAGGCAAGCGCACGTCGGGCTAGTGTGGACATGCATGCACGTGCATGCATGCATGCAGGGGACGTCCGGGGCGCACGGGAGCAGGAGCGCGCACAGTGACGAGCGCAAGAACGCGCATGGTGATTGAAGAGTGGGAGCGAGGGCGCAAACGGGCATGCGCAGGCAGATGCGTGCGGGTGTCACCGAGCGTCTGGACGCGAGAGCTGGTGACGAGTGCACTGTTCACCCGAGAGCACGATCCAAACCTGAAATGGTGAAATCGATCCGAAATGATGAGCAAACCACTCCAAATAAAAAAGCTGATTTCATAAATGATGTCCTTGGGTCCAAAACATGTGGGCCATGAAGTTTGGAAAATTTTGGATATAAGTCGGAATAGTGACCGCCATGGATTCCGACTTAAACTCTAAGTGTTTTGGCTTGGTTTCAGTTGCTAGGAGCTTAATGCTTGCTGCTTGAGCTAAAGAGGAATTGAGAGCATTCCTAGAGGGAGAAAGCTAGTGAGAGTTGTGCGCACCCGAATTTCATCTCGTCGGGGCACACATGCGCGCGCCTATGCAATTCGGCTTGGGAGTGTCCACCTTCCCGGGGACGCGCGACGGACGAGCGTGAGAAGGAGTCGCCACTTACTGTTTATGACCCGTAGGTCGAGGGCCGTTGAGTCGCCCGGGTCTAGGGGTACGGGGTACACCTAAATGCTAAGGCAATGGTCGTGCGGAACCGAAAATTCCGAATTCGAGGATTCTGTTACGTGCGGGCCTATATCCTGCACGCCCTTTCAGTACTCTAGCTTGCTAGGCTTACCGTTTTGTTTATTTACCGCATGATTTAGAGTTGCACTTGGCTCGCCCGTTTTGACACCGTAAAGTTGATGAATTGATCAAATTGGGCCAAGAATCCGAAAGATGAGTAAACTTGTGCATCGAGGAATCGGTTCACTATCTTCGCATTACAGTTCGTCGGACCGTGATGGTCGATTCCCTACGCGAACCGAGACCATGAGTATTCGAGCTTACTCCTCTCTTGGTAACAATAGACCAACTTGACCGATTCGACACTCGGACCTCTCACTCGCCGATCGGGGATCCTTACAAATGAATGAGTGAATGTACAAATAAAATCCTCTTTATATTCTCTCGAATAATTACAAAGTACGACTGAATAAGTAAATGGATCCCGATCGGTTTGCATTGGGCCAATATACCACTCTAGCTCTCCGTGTGTTTTGAATAACCGATAAATAAATTAAGGCAATGTGGGCTCGAAGAGCCGGGGGTCGGGTCCGATCAAACCAACGGTCTGCAGGAGAATCGGTTGATTCCCATTGTAACCGTTGGGCCAATCGAGCTCCCGGGTGATATCTAAACACGTTTCACACATCCAATCCAAATTGCCTTCCACATAGGCCATACTTGGAGTGCGATGGTGACTCGAGGCTATATCCCATTCCGCACTCGGGTTGCACGCGCTCAATGAGTTTGGAGGCGTTGGACCTCGTGTTCGGTAATTTGGGGTGTTGGACCCCGTGTATTACGTAACCTATGGGTTCGGACCCGAGTCGTAACAGATCAGCAAAAGCAAATGGAAAACAGAAGAAAACTGATAAAACTGATGAAAAATAGACAAAAATTGAGAAATGCAGATAAATACAGACAAGTTGTATATTAGGCCGAATGTACGTGATTTAATCAGTTATTAATCGAGGTTGATAGCAAACAATGTATATAACCTAGGCAAACAAAGAGGTGGGCTGGGATATGGTTCTAGGCCAATTACATGTGTGAATTTGTTTTAGAACTCTATTCAGTGAGGTGTCACTGCGATTTCACCGAATTTGCCAAACTCGTATTTTGAGTCTAGATTGGAATCTAGCATTCCGCCTATCCGTTATCTAATGTCTGATTAAGTCAGATGCATGATTAATCCGGTTTTTCGTGTTTTGCAATAGAAATGAATATGCCCGCCACCGAATCTACAATAGGGAGATAGAAACACCGAAAGTGGACGGAATGGGCCGTACGAATGAAACTCGCGCTCGAACGGGCCGCCCCTTTTCGTCCATAGATCGAGGTGTTTCCGACTCCCTAATTCCTAGGATATCGGTGAATCACGGAGTGACTATTATGCCCTTGAGCGGTAGAACGTGTGTAGTTCATATACAAATTAAAGATCGTGTGACACAAAGAGGTCTAAAAAGGACTCGCGCACTTTGACTTGGGCCACCTCAAATTGGGCCCGGACACGAGTCATAACACGTGAGTGCTCGCTAGACGCTAATTCTATTCGTGTCACACGTCTCGGTGTTTTGAAATTATGAGCTTTAAGAGGAAAGGGCATTCTCGCCATTCCGTGAACCATCGATGCGCTTACGAATTAACAATTAATTTATCCAATTATTTAGTCCAAGTGATTCGATTAACCACATGGTACGGCCCGTTTCTCCCATTTGTGAAATTATTCGGTGGTGGTGATCTTATATCAAGGGATTATGGACTTGATGAATAATCCTCTAAAACTAATCCTCCTAGGAGGCGGCTAACACGTGTTTAACGATGAAACGCAAAATATGAATACACTCAATTCCAAGGGACGATCCCGAAGCAACGAACGAGACCACCCTAAACCCGGGAAGGGTCAAAGAGCATTCGGCCACTCCTCCAAGGGTTAGGCCGAGAGCTCTCCTTGACCTGACTTGGGTTATGGAGGGTCTCCTACGTCGATTCCAGTCGTGTCTTGCATACATAATACATCAAGCACAAGAACAACACATGCTTCGGTGAAAATGAAAGGAAATCGATGCCGCCAAGATCTCGAAAAACAACTGTGCGCACCCGAATTTCATCTCGTCGGGGCACGCATGCGCGAAGCCTATGGAACGCGGCTTGACAGTATCCACCTTCCCGAGGACGTGCGACGTACGCATGTGCGAAGGAGTCGCCACTTACTGTTTACGACCCGTAGGTCAAGGGCCGTTGAGTCGCCCGGGTCTAGGGGTACGGGGTACACCTAAATACTAAGGCAATGGTAATACGGAACCAGAAATTCTGAATTCGGGGGTTCTATTACGTGCGGGCCTATATCCCGCACGCCCTTTCGGTACTCTAGTTTGCTAGGCTTGCCGTTTTGTTTATTTACCGCGTGATTTAGGGTTGCACTTGACTCGCTCGTTTTGACACCGTAAAGTCGATGAATTGATCAAGTTGGGCCAATAATCCGAAAGATGAGTAGGCTTGTACGTCGAGGAATCGGTTCACTATCATAGCGTTACAGTTCATCGAACCGTGATGGTCGATTCCTTGCGCGGACCGAAACCACGAGTATTCGAGCTTACTCATCTCTTGGTAACAATAGACCGACTTGACCGATTCGACACTCGGACCTCTCGCTCGCCGATCGGGGATCCTTACAAATGAATGAGTGAATGTACAAATAAAATCCTCTTTATATTCTCTCGAATAATTACAAAGTACGACTGAATAAGTAAATGGATCCCGATCGGTTTGCATTGGGCCAATATACCACTCTAGCTCTCCGTGTGTTTTGAATAACCGATAAATAAATTAAGGCAATGTGGGCTCGAAGAGCCGGGGGTCGGGTCCAATCGAACCGACGGTTTGCAGGAGAATCGATTAGTTCCCACTGTAACCGTTGAACCGATTGAGCTCCGGGGTGATATCTAAACACGTTTCACACATCCAATCCAAATTGCCTTCCACATAGGCCACATTTGGACTGTAATGGTGACTCGAGGCTAGATCCCATTCCGCATTCGGATTGCACGCGCTCAGTGAGTTAGGAGGCATTGGACCTCGTGTTCGGTGATTTGGGGCATTGGGCCCCGTGCAACACGTAACCTATGGGCTCGGACCCGAACCGCAACAAATTAGCAAAAGCAAATGGAAAACAGAAGAAAACTGATAAAACTGATGAAAAACAGACGACAACTGACAAATATAGATAAATACAGACAAGTTGTATATTAAGTCGAATGTACGTGACTTAATCAGTTATTAACCAAGGTTGATTAGCAAAAAATGTATCTAACCTAGGCCAACAAAGAGGTGGGCTGGGATGTGGTTCTAGGCCAATTAAATGTGTGAATTTGTTTTAGAACTCTTTTCAGTGAGGTGTCACTGCGGTTTCACCGAATTTGCCAAACTCGTATCTTTGACTCTAGATCGGAATCTAGCATTCCGCCTATCCATTATCTAACGTTTTATTAAGCCAAATGCATGATTAATCTGATTTTTGTGTTTTGTGACAGAAGTGAAGATGCCCACCACCGAATCTACAATAGGGAGATAGAAACACCGAAAGTGGATGGAATGGGCCGTACAAATGAAACTCGCACCCGAACGGGCCGCCCCTTTCCGCCCATAGATCGAGGTGTTTCCGACTCCCTAATGCCTAGGATATCGGTGAATCACGGAATGACGACTATGCCCTTGAGTGGTAAAACATGTGGTGTTCATATACAAATTAAAGATCGTGTGACACGAATGGGTCTAGAAAAGACTCGCACACCTCGACTCGAGCCGCCTCAAATTGGGCCCTGTCAGCACCCCATTTTGGCTCACTTTTCCAAACAATGATATCAGCAATGGTCCAAGCCACAATCATCCTCAAGTCGGCGAAATCGGGCAAATGACACATGGATATGACAGAAGGACCCCAAGGGTTATCAAAATGCAACAGAGTGACTAGAGAGCTCAACAATGTCTAAAACCGGCATTTCCAGTGTACCACATGGACAGTCCTATTTTCCGATAGTTCGCTCGACCGTCGAAAGATAGCCAACATTGGACTTCAAAAATCCACATCGATGCCAAACAGATGAAAAGTGTCTTTAAACGCATTTCGCAAATCATCTGCTCTATACAGAACAACTTTCTGTATACAGACAACTTTTCAGTGGAAGTCCAAAAATGCCGGTTTCTCGGAGAAAAGTTAATTCCAAATATCAGATGCGGCCATGCCCCACAATCATATAGATCACGAGCAGTGCTTCAAATTGTCTTTTGGAAGCCATACAGACACCCTGAATGACTTCCGAGCGACAAAACGGGCATACCTCTCTTCGGAAGAGCATAACCGGAGACTGGTCTGATGGAATTACGGCAAATGAAGTTCACGCTACATCGCCCTAAAAACTCCAGCGGACATTCGCAATTGGGCAAAACAGATAGCAAAACCCTTCACGGTTTCTCGAGTAACCTCCGAGGAGCACAAAAGGCCATTTTCAGTGAAGATCCATATCTGGAGGTCCTCTTTGGGGAAACTTGACGCTAGATGCTTACCTTACACAATGTTGGCCTTCTCAAGGATCAATGTGGAATCGTCGGAATGAATCACACAACTCATCAAGACCCCTCGAGCAGTGCTTTAAGGGTCTCAAATGCACTTTTCATATCCTTAGAGGCCCAATATCGACAAACAGAGATCACAGTAATCTTCGGATCGCCTAAGAAACTCAGAAAGCAATCTGAGAAATCCAGTTTCGGCCTCCTAGGACATCTTCGGCTCCATATTTGCATTTACCGGTTTAAGGGTCAAGTGCCCACGTAATTTGACAATTTATGTCAAAATGACCGACGTGGGATGCAGATACAAGATATGTTGTCAGAAGTGGGTAACCTCGCTCTGAATGCATAAAAGGAGCAAAACCGGCTTCCGAGCCTTATACATAATCAATCTCGGACTCATTAAATCCGTTTTCTCGCGTATATCAATAATTCAACATTCGGTTCAAACCACGAGCCTCGAATGCGCGATCAATCGAGACCCGAGCTTTTTCTCGGTTTCTCCTCTTCGGTCGTGGGACCCACGGGCTGCCAAGATGAGTCACCCTTTGCTCTAGAAGCTTTTTCTTCTTCTTCAATGCAAGAAGCCAACTTGCACTCTTGCATGAAAATATCCAAGAAGTTTGAAGACAACACTCAAGCCTTCATCAATGCTCATTAATGCTTTTGGCTCTTCCACATGAAGAACACTTGGTCCACATTCATCCTCATCCTCATTAGGCAAACCGAAATTTGCTAATGGGAGAGTTAAGTGTGCTTGCTTTTGCTTAATTGCCCATTAGCTTTGTCTATAAATAGCTCCAAAGTGATGAAGTTAATCACTTCTCCTCTTGCACACTCTCTCCAAGCTTTCTCCCTCAAGAAAAGCTCTCAACTCCATAGCCTAAACCAGCAAGTTTCAACACTTCAAAACCAAGAGAGAAAAACCGAAGAAAACCCAAAGAAAGCTTTGAGTTTCTTAAGTCGGAAGCCAATGTTCATCATCCCGACTTAAGTTTAAAATTTCTCAATCTCCATGGACCACATGTTTTGGACCCAAGGAGTTCATTTATGAACTTAGATTTTTGGTTTGAAGTCATTTGCTCATCATTTCAGGTCATTTAGGTGATTTCGGGCGAAGGACGTGCTCTCGGGTGAACAGTAAACCCGTCGCCGCACGCGCAGCCGCATGCTCGTACTCGCAGCCGCGTGCCCGCGCGCACGCTCGCGCACACGCCCGCGCACACACCCGCGTGCCAGACGCCCTGTCCGCGAGCACGCCCGCCCGCCAAACGCCCCAGCGCGCACGCTCGCGCGCTCTAGCGCTCCACCCGTGTGCCCCGCTTGCCTGCCCGCATGCCCCCGTGCGTCTGTGCACTCCCGAACATGCATCCTTTGCACCCGAGCATCCTTCCAAGGGTTCTACCGAGTCACCCGACTCTCGAACACTTCCCCGACTCTTTCCTCGTATCCCGAGGCTAGGTAAATCACTCTTGACTTAGAGGAGTTAGTGCTTTTTACATTTATTGCATGTTCATGGAGTTATATGGTGCACAAAGCATGTTCACTTGCAAGACTTCATTTTTATGCACTTTTACATTATATCATGCATGTTTATCCTCGATTAACATGTTAGCATGTCGGGAAACGTTTGGATTGACCCTAGGAAGACCTTCCCGACCCGAAATAAGCAAAAGAGCTCTCGGGTCTGCCTCAAGAAGAGGTAACCGAGACTTGGCTTGCTTTCCTCGGGTTAAGAACGGCCTTCTTAGCCCGATCCAAGTTCGATTCCCGAGTTTTCTCGTGTTTTCTTATATGCATGAAGTCGGTATTGTTTTATCGATTCCTTAAATAACTTGTTTGTGCATGTTTGCATGTTCGAATGCGTTATTCAAATCATGGCAATACCGACTTTCGTTTAATCGTGTCATTTATCATGTTTGTTGTTTAAGCATGCGAGAAGTGATTCGAAACGAGACAGGAAAACCTTGTGGAACCCCATTCGGGCCATGGGACCTCTCGACCATCTCCAAGGAGAAGTGACCGAGAACTTCTTAGACTCATATGGATTGCATGAGGCTTCCTCTTCCCGTTTTAAGTCCGTTCTCGGCTTTCATGTAATTTGCAATTTACATTATCGTCGCAATATCGCATGAAAATGTCTTTTCAAAACAAAGCATGCATGGATTTGGGTATCGATGACTCATTCGGGTCCATTTGGTTACGAGGGTAGTTTCGGTCATTGGACCAAATATCCTCGATCCTTACGGAATCGTCTTAGTCGTTTAATCACGAATCGTTTTCACAATTAATGCATTCGGCATAACCTTAAGCATTAATTTCATGAACGGGTTAATCGGGACGTTCACACGGTTAATTCATTCAATTTAAACAACTTTGCATGAATTGGACATTAATTTGTAACTCGCGTCGACGAATTACAAAACGATGTTAATAATACCCTTTTCAAAACCCTCATACTTTCGAATCCGTATTATGTTGTTCTCCTTTTTCTGAAAACAAATTTTCAAATCAAGGGCAAGAACATCATTTTGTGATTTGCTGTCATCTTAGCATCTGTTGAGGAGTAAAATGGGATAAATCCCACATCGGAAAAGAAAAGGAAAATCCATGGGTAAATATACGGCTTGGGTACCACCACTTATTAGCTTGAGCTTTTAAGTGGATATGGGCCTGAGCCCGTATAAGCCCAATGGAAATTTAATATGGTATCAAAGCGGGTTATGCTTCCGCATGCCTACGAGCGTATGCGCATGGACTCACACCACGCCAAGCCCAGTATGTCCGAGTGCAGCCAAGAGTGCGCCTCGTGTTAGTGTCCCCCTCGCCCGAGCACGGAAGATGAGCTCGGCTCGAGGTCAATTGTTGAGGGCGGGTATTTAAGGGCACGTGACAACGTGTAGGCAGAAATAGACCACACATTGCACGTAAGGGCGGGTGTTGAGGAGTAAAATGGGATAAATCCCACATCGGAAAAGAAAAGGAAAATCCAAGGGTTAATATATGGCTTGGGTACCACCACTTATCAGCTTGAGCTTTTAAGTGGATATGGGCCTGAGCCCCGTATAAGCCCAATGGAAATTTAATAGCATCGTTTAAGATGTCAGTTGGGTATTCTGTATCAAAATACAATTACTGGACTAATCATTTCACTCGACTTCACCAAATCCTAGAAAATGGTTAGGCGGAACTCTAGGTTCCAAATCTAGAGTCAAAACACGAGTTTGGATCAATTCAGTGGTAATTCAGTGTCACAACACCGAATCACTGTAAAAGAAATCCACACACAAGAAACTTAACTACGGACACCCGATATGTCAGGTTCTCAAACCAAAGCCGAATGCAAAAATATTGGCACGCGTTGTTTGCTTAGCATATGGCATTTGCTTGCAAAAACACACTTGGATTAATAAACCTATTAATCCACGTACATTCGGTGAATATAAACACATTGTCTGTTATCTACCTGTTGTTTGTTATCCTTCTGCACCTGTTTGCCATGCGGGTTGAGCTTGATCCTTAGGCTGAACAATATTAGGGTTCAACACCCTAATCGTCGATCACAAGGTTCAATGCCCTAATCATCACTCACGGGGTTCAATCCCCCATTCACTGAGAGCCCACTGAATTGTACTTTTCGATTATTTCCTAGACTCACGGTGAGTCGAGAGGAATATTAATCGAAAGCGAACCGAATGGGATTCAATCATTTGTAATTTATTGTATTTATTATGAGAGCACATTGTAAGGAGTTATTTGTACATTTGTTATTGTAAGAATCCCATTCAGTGAGCGAACGGTTCGAGAGTAGAATTAATCGAAATCGATTCAACGTTTGCCCATAGGAAAGTAAACCTCAAAGTTCGTGGTTTCGGTTCATGCAAGGAGTCAACCGTTATGGTTTGATAAGCTGTAACGAACGATAGTGAACCCATTCCCAGACATACAGGCTTACTTTTCTCTCGGCTTCTCAATCGACATCGTTTAATTCACCGAATTTACGATGTCAAAACGTGTGAGTCGAGTACACCCTAATTCATGCGGTAAATAAAATAAAAATGCAAGCCTAGCAAACCAGAGTACCGAAAGGGCGTGCGGGATATAGGCCCACACGTAACATGAACCCCCGAACACGAACTTTCTGGTTCCGCACAGACCATTGCCTTAACAACAACTAGGTGTTTCATACCCCTAGACCTCGGGTAACTTATCCGCCCTCGACCTTTGGGTCGTAAAATGATAAGTGGCGACTCCTTCTCTCACGCGTCCCCATGGGAAGGTGGACACTCCCAAGCTGCGGGATCCAAAAGTGCGCAACGCGGGCCCCGACGAGAGTCCACATTCGGGTCCGTACAGCTTGGCGACTCCACTAGGGACATACTTAGTGGGTTCGGGCTAGATCCGTTTGCTTGCTTGCATGGTTATTTATCGCTTTCCGTACATTTATTTTGCGCACATATACTTTCCTGCACTTGCATTGCATCATTCTAGCGAATTTAGGTACCGAATGCCTGAAATCCCACGGGCACCGATCTAAGAAGCTAGGTTAGTCAGAGGTTCCGAGTAAGGGAACGGATCGAGTCGGCTCTGCCACTGAACCGGCCCCCAAAGATCCTCGCCCGATTTCAAGGAATTGATCCCCTTGAATCGGGAGCCCCCATTCCTAGTTAGTTGTTTTCCCAGTACAACACTAAAACCATGCATAAACAGGGACTGTCATGCTGGACCAAAACAAGCCTTCATGCCGTCAACCGACCCAAAAGTTGAGTCTTTGAGTCGGCCCGTAGTTTTCTTTTTAGGCGGGCCTTTTGTTGTTTTTTTACAATGAGCGATGTACATTGTAACAGATATAGTTATACTTTACTTTTCTGCACTGCATGCATTATTTCAAAACAACCTAGGACATTGCATCAATTTGGTTTTTAAACATTGAACCGACATTCTCTCCATTTAGGTAAGGATGGATCGCCCGCATCCCTGTCTTAGGCTCAATGTCATCGTTACACCAGCCGCGGACATCATGCGCCTTTGGAGAACATTCCGCCCTATCGACCGCGCATTTCTTCGACTCATCATAGGAGACTTGCCACTACTTATTGATTCCCCCATTGACTGGACCTTCCTCAGGATAGCTATCAGTTTTTGGGACACTTAGCGGGCCGCGTTCAACTTTCAGGGCACAGAGCTAGTTCCTACAGTAGAAGAATACGCGGCACTCATTCAGCGGCCCATGCCGACCCATGACATCGTGGTGCCCAACCAGTTTGCCACGATACAGAGTAGACTAGCCGTTCTTTTAGATCTTCATGACGAAGAAATTCATCATGAACTTCGGTATGGATGGGAGCATAGCATTAGGACCGCATGGCTCGTAGACTTCATACATGTTCGTTCTCTCAGTGCCACGGGAGAATCGTATCAGTGTGACGCCTGTCACGGGTTCCTCTTGCTCATCTTCGGGACCATCCTATTCCCCTACTCATCGAACCTCATAGACGGGGCACTTGCCCAAGTCATCCTCCAAGTGGTAGGAGGCCATAGTTATGTGGAAGCCGTCTTGGCTGAGACCAATCGGTCTCTTGACTATGTACGAGAGGTTCGACATGGTAGAATGAGAGGAGCTCCGCATCTTCTTCAGATTTGGCTCCTCGCACACATTAGGCCGTTTTGCTCATCACATCCTTTTTCCTACATCACCGATGAGCGTTCGCTCATCACTCGCCTACTTCAGGTGTTTCGGCCATCCGATCGCGACTACACCGATTGGATCCAGTTCTTCAAGGGACTCACCCCGGCACAGTTTCTGTGGGCCGCACGTTGGAACCCAGGCGGTCCCATGACTATTGGATGTCCTTCAGTCACAGGACTTCCTTTGATCAGTCACTTAGGGAGCACACTCGGTGGTCTACAGGATATCCCTACAGAGGCAGATCGCACTCCATATCGTTTTATGTGGGCAGACACTTCAGCTTCACTTCCAGACAGGTTTCTATGGGTCCGGGAAGTTCGACGCTTGTGGGACACTCGCATCGTTCAGGAACTTTACTTCCCGGAGCATCCCACTGATGATGAGCGAGCTTTCTCAGCTACTGCAGCATATGTAGCTCAGTTCCATCCGCATGGACTTGCATCTGTTCGTCGGCTACGCACGTCACGGATTCCGCAAGCATCGCAAGCAGACATTCCAGACGCAGAGAGTTCCATCCAAGGGGCCATGCGCACGGAGTTGCAGTCCATCAGGGAGGAGCGAGATCGACTCCGCTGCGAACTTGTGGATACACGTTCAGAGCTCACTGAACACAGGGAGCTTCAGAGGGAGCTAGCTCAGACTCGCGCACGCATAGCGAACCAAGACAGGGAGATAGTGCGTTTGAGCGCTACACTGGACCGAGCGCGGGCGAAAAAGCGCAAGGCCTCCCATCCTTAGGTTTAGCAGTCTACGGCGTCTTTTTACCCTGCTCGGACCTATGTAACGCTCACTCAGCTATCGGGCGTAGTAGGATGTCAGTTTTATGTTTACGTTCCTTTCTTTTAAACAAATTGTCTTTGTAAATTATAAAACGCAAATCGAACTGATGTAATTAGTATTTTCAAAACCATGCATTTCATAACACTTAGTCTTTTACGTTTGCCAACATACTGCAATCGCACTTATGTATTTATACATACAAGTGCTAACAACTGGCGTCCCATCAATATCCGACTCGTGCACGAGTAAGGATGGCAGAAGATCAACAACCCGCCATTCATGAACAAGATACTCCGCCAACGCCGACACATTCTCAAACATCACTAACGCAAGTTATATCACCTCCAATCCTGCACGTTTTACAGTGCTAGAAGGAATGGTGAACCACTTGGTGGCCAACATGGCCACCAACATGACAGAGCTCATGGCTATGCCCAAGAATCAGAATCAGGCTTTATCGAGCTTTACTCCGCCACTGGAGCACAGGCCAATTATCGATCCAAATCCAACAGTCCCTCCAACCTTTGTTTCGGAGGTTGAAGACGCATCTTTCTCAACAATGGCGTTTGTACCGACGGTCCATCTGGTCAGTGATCCTCTACCACCACCGCCTGCCCCTACAGCGGTTCCTTTACCACCAGCCGCTTTCCTATCGATGGAGTCAGCTATGCATACTTTGCCACCGCTCAACATACCGACTCAGCCTCCGTTCTACACTGGTCGGCCACCGACACTTCCCCCAGTCACAAGTGCTTCGGCTCCTGTCTCCACCATAAACCATTTCCCTTTCCAAACTCCACAACCCCCAATGAACTTCCCTTACCCAGCTCCACCACCTCTAAATATTCCTCCCTCTGAACCGGGCACGCCAACTCAGGCTGCCCCTGCAGCTCCACTGACAAATATTCCTCCAGAAGCAGAAATGGAGCAGGAGAGAAGAATGAAGAAAATGGAGGAAACCATCAAGGCCCTCCAAGCCGGCACCTCTCGTCTTGATTATGGTGACTTCAACTGGAATCTATTCCCGGGCATGCGGTTGCCCTCGAAGATCAAGATCCCAAGTTTTGAGAGGTACGATGGGACCAAGGACCCACGTCATTATCTCCGCCATTATCAGAGCAAGATGCTACAATACTGGGACTACGAGGAATTCATCATTCAAACATTCCAGGACAGTCTCATGGGATCAGCACTGGACTGGTTTATGACTTTAAAGGCAGGAGACATTCGCACTTGGGCCGATCTTTCTCAGAAGTTCCTCGACCAGTACAGATTTTGTGCGGAGACACCCCCAACCCTCCTGGAGTTGAGCACCATGGAGATTAAGGAAAATCAGGCTTTTGAAGCCTATGCATCGGAGTGGAGGGGGAAGGCAGCAAAGCGCATACCCCCAATCAGTGAGATCCAACAGGTTCAACTGTTCCATTCCACGCTGAAAGGTGTATACAACTCGCACCTACTGTCTCACGCTTCCTCATTCTTCGAACTCATTGAAGCTGGGAAGAAACTTGATATGGGCATCAAATTGGGAAGGATCAAAGGACCCACTAAGAAGAAAGAAAAAGAAGCACTGAAGAAGCACACTGCTGGTACCTCTAGAAGGACCAAAGATACCACCGTTAGCGCTGTCAATTCGGGACGTCAATCCTCGCAACCAATTTCGGTGGATTATACCCCTGCACCGCAGACTTATCAGACATATGCACATCCCGTGCATTATGTGCAGCCCTATCAGTCGCAGCGGATCTATCGGCCCCGCCAACTGTCATTTATCCGCCATATTCGCAACAGTACGCTCCCGCTCAAGCACAGCAAAACAAAGCTGTTGGAGAAGAAGAGGAGACACAGGAATCCCCGACTCCATTCATCATTGAATATGTTTCGGCAGAAATGGCAGTGGCATCCGCCCCGTTCATCATCGAGGTTCCCGCGAAGGAGCCCTATCAAGACAGCCGAGTTCCCTGGAACTACGGGGGTGAGGTTGCCAACGTTGAACAGGAGTTGAGCGCAATGGGCATTACGCGTTCAGGAAGAGTTTACCAAGGGCTGGAGCTTGCAGACAAGGGGAAAGCTTCTGCTGCCGCACTCAATGACAACTTGAGAGCCACATCCACCCCCACAAAGAAGGTATTAGAAGAGGAAGCTGAAACTTTCATGAAAGTGATTAAAGCGAGCGAATTCAAAGTAGTTGAACAAATGAGCAAGTCATCGGCCCATATCTCACTGCTATCATTACTTCTAAGTTCCGAACTGCATCAGGACGCTCTTCTGAAGGTTCTCACCGCGGCATAAGTGCCAAAGAAGACTACACCAGAGAGGATCGAGGAGACTGTGAGCTCTATCTTCTCGAATTATATCTCCTTTTCGGAACACAAAATTCCCTTGGAGGGACAAGGACACTTGCGGGCATTGCACATTGTCTGCAAGTGCAACAATCACGTCGTCGGTCGAGTTATGATCGATAACAGTTCGGCTCTTAACTTGTGTCCCGTCTCCACGTTGAAACAGATGAATGTGGACATGAGCCGCATCCGTGCAAGCAAGACGACTGTTCGAGCCTTCGATGGCTCAAGAAGAGATGTAAACGGGGAAATCGACCTTCTTATTGACGTGGGACTATGCTCATTCTCCGTCACCTTCCAAATTCTCGAAATCCCCAATGCATTCAGTCTCTTGCTGGGAAGACCCTGGATTCATGCTGCCGGCGCTGTTCCTTCCTCTCCACATCAGAAGTTGAAGTTCTTTGTCGAAGGCAAGCTCATCACTGTCAACGGCGAAGAGGATTATGCGATATACAAGGAGACAGCCATCCTCTACATCAGCATTGGAGAAGATCAGAATCTTCCCTTTCACTCTTTCGACACCATTTCCGTGATTCAAGATTACGGAGAAGTCGGTCCATCCCGGACCGATCACATGATAGGGAAAGTTATGTTGAAGAATGATTACGTCCCCGGAACTGGACTCGGGGCACGTGCACAAGGAATCCTCCGACCAATTGAAGTGGAGGAGTACCGTAATAGGAGAGGACTTGGTTTTCGCCCCTCTTGTCACAAGATTGTGCAGGCTCAGCATGTAAAACATCTCCACCAACTCGTTGCACATTACGGAAAGCTCTCCAAGAGCGTCTCCGTTCCACCGCTTTCGCAGTTCTTCCCGGCACCACCACAGGTCATGGGAGGCTCCTCCGAGACCCCATTCACTGAATCAGATGACTTCTCTTCAGATGCAGCTGAAGCATTCTTGGCTTTGCCAGCCATATATGCCGTCATTGAGGAGACATCTTACGGGGTTCATGTCCACCCTGCACGGGAGGATGAGGAACTTACCAACTGGATTTCAATTCCGCTCTATTCAGCCACAGTTGCCAATGTGTAAGATGGTCTTTATATATAATGCTACTTGTATGTCGGCAACGCCATAAGCCACATAACAGAAGAGGGGTTTTTGTTATGGCTTGTTAATAAAATCCCTACATGCTTTTTGAATTTCTGTGTCTAGATTCTCTCTCTCGCACTTACTTCTTGCATCTTTAATTTTTAAAACAATTCGCTTTCGTGTCCAGGATCCAATCGAATCCAATCATGGATTCAACGATTCGAATTCATCCGAAACACACCTCAGAAAGTCCTTACCCATATACTTCAGGGAAGGACTTGACGAGGATGGTCGCGTGCCCGAGATAGAAGAGAGTTTGCATCGTCTTGAAAACCATCAATTAACTTCAATCGAGCCAACTGAAGAGATCAACATAGGCACTACAGAAGAACATCGCACCCTCAAGATCGGGACAGGTCTTGAACCTGCACAAAGAGCTCGGATGATCGATTTCTTGACAGAGTATCAAGAGGTCTTCGCTTGGTCTTACGCTGACATGCCAGGCTTAGACCCTTCAATCATAAAGCATTTCCTCCCACTTGACACTGAAAGATTTCCACCAAAATGCCAACACTTACGGCGTCAACGAGCTGAGCTTCTTCTCCGCATTAAAGAGGAGGTCGTCAAGCAGGTGGATGTGGGATTCTTGGAGGTATGCAATTACTCTGAATGGGTAGCGAACGTTGTGCCAGTGGAAAACAAGAACGGGAAGGTCAAAGTCTGTATCGACAACCGAGACCTTAACAAGGCCAGTCCTAAGGATAACTTCCCGCTGCCCCATATCGACGTCTTGGTGGACAATACAGCATGCCATACACAATTCTCCTTCATGGACGGTTTCTCTGGATACAATCAGATTCAGATGGCCGAGGAGGATAAGATCAAAACGACGTTCATCACGATGTGGGGTACGTTTTGTTACAAGGTCATGCCTTTCAGTCTAAAAAACGCCGGGGCAACCTATCAGCGAGCAATGGTCACTCTCTTTCATGACATGATGCATAAAGAGATAGAGGTCTATGTTGACGACATGATTGCAAAGTCCAAAGAAGGTGAAGATCATCTGGTCAACTTAAAGCGGCTATTCGATCGTCTCAGGAAGTACAAGCTCCGACTCAACCCAGCGAAATGCACCTTCGGCGTCAAGTCAGGGAAATTACTAGGGTTTGTAGTCATCGAAAAAGGCATCGAGGTCGACCCCGACAAGGTCAAGGCGATCATGGAACTACCCCCTCCATCGACAGTGTGCGAAGTGAGGAGCTTCCTAGGACGGCTGAATTACATCGCGCGTTTCATTGCAAATTTAACAGACAAGTGCCAACCACTCTTCCGTCTGCTTCGCAAAAATGCAGCGGTCGAATGGGATGACGAGTGTCAGAAAGCTTTTGATACAGTCAAGGCATATCTAGTTCAGCCGCCGGTGTTAGTTCCACCTTCACCGGATCGTCCTCTCATTCTGTACCTGACGGTACGCCGACAATCCATTGGATGCATGTTAGGGCAAAAGGACGATTCCTCTCATGCAGAACGAGCAATTTATTATTTAAGCAAAAAGTTCACTGAAGGGGAGTCCAACTACCCTGAAATAGAGAAAATGTGTTGCGTGCTTGTGTGGGTCATGCAAAGGCTCCGGCAGTACACTCTCTACTACACCATCCGTTTGTTGTCCAAGACGGATCCCCTGAAGTACCTGCTCAATAGTTCGTCCTCCATGAGGAACATAGCAAAATGGCATTGTCAACTGACGGAGTACGACATCGAGTACGTATCACGCACGTCAATGAAGGGCCAAGCAATTGCAGATCATCTAGCGGAGTTTTCGATCGAGGACGACACACCAATCAACTCTGACTTTCCAGATGAAAGGATCCTCCAAGTGAGCGATGAGGAAGAGACCCTAGGATGGAAGATGTACTTTGACGGTGCAATCAATTCCACCGGGTCTGGTATCGGCGTAGTGCTGATATCCCCTGAAGGGTGTCATTTCCCTGTTGCAGCGAAAATTGATTTCCCTTGCACCAACAACATAGCCGAATATGAAGCTTGTATCCTCGGTTTGCAGGCGGCAATTGAACTCAAATTCAAGGAGTTAAAAGTGTTCGGCGATTCTATGCTCACGATCTTCCAGACGCTCAAACAATGGAAGACGAAAGATCCAAAGCTGGTGCCATATCACAAATACCTCGAAGAGTTGACAGAGAATTTCGAGGACATTTCATTCACGTACACCCCACGCATGAAGAACCAGTTCGCCGATGCGCTTGCAACACTCGCTTCCATGGTGAACATTACAAAAGAGAATCTCATCGAGCCCTGCCCATTGCGATGTAATTGAAGCTGTCGATGGCAAACCGTGGTACGCAGACATCAAGCACTTGCTACAAACAGGTCAATTCCCAGCGTTCACCGATCGTCATGACCGGAGGACTTCACGCCGCATTGCAGCACACTTTTTCCTGAGTGGCGAGACTCTCTACCGCCGTTCATTCGACGCTACACTGCTTCGGTGTGTCGAATGGGCACATGCTAGCAAAGAATGGGCACATGCTAGCAAAGAAGCTCATGTGACTCGGATACTTCTGGTCTACCATGCAAACTGACTGCGTCAAGCATGTCAGGCACTGTCATTTGTGTCAAGTCTACGCGAATCAGATCAGAGCACCACCCAACGAGATGCATCCAATGGCTGCTCCGTGGCCCTTTTCAATGTGGGGCATGGACGTGATCGGTCCTGTCAACCCCAAAGCATCCAATGGACACTTGTTCATACTGGTAGCTATCACCAAGTGGATCGAAGCTATCACCCTTGCGTCAGTCACTGCAAAGGCAGTGGCTCGCTTCCTCAAACGCGATATCATGGCGCGATACGGGGTCCTTGCGACTCTCATCACCGACAATGCCAAGAACCTGAATAATAAGCTCATTGACGAGCTCTGTGCACAGTTCAGAATCCAACATCGCAATTCCTCTCCATATCGTCCACAAATGAATGGTGCGGTAGAGGCAGCAAATAAGAACATGAAGAAAATCATCGAAAAAATGACGGTGAATTACAAGGACTGGCACGAGATGCTCCCGTTCACACTCTTGGCGTATCGGACTTCTATCCTCTCATCTACCGGGGCAACCCCGTACTCGTTGGTCTACGGCATGGAAGCGGTTCTTCCAATTGAAGTGGAGATTCCCTCCATGAGGGTTCTTGCCGAGTCCAAACTCAAGGAAGCAGAATGTGCGAAGCAACGCTATGAACAACTTAATCTCATTGACGAGAAGCGGCTAACAGCACTTTGCCACAGTCAGTGCTATCAGCAAAGAATGGCCCGAACATTCAACAAGAAAGTTCGTCCTCGCGAGTTCAGCCCCAGCGACCTCGTCTTACGGAAAGTTGTACACATCGCCCCAGATTCCAGGGGTAAGTTTGCTTACAAGTACGACAGTCCCTTCATCGTGAAAGAAGTCTTTGACAGAGGGACAATCATTCTCAATGATATGGACGGAAACGAGAACGCTCTTTCGGTCAATGCTGATGCTCTTAAGAAATACTATCCGTGATGGTGTTTTTCCCATCCCACTGTGGGTCTTTTCTCAAATGCACATTACATTTTATCTTTCTTCGCATGTATAGTCCCCAGCACTTTTAATTTCGCTAACTCATGTACTACCCTCTTCTGCTCTTTCCCTTTCTCTGAACTTTTCCTGAGAGAAAAAGAATGAATTTCCCGTTAGGTTGAAAACCTCTTTGAGGCGGCCTAGGCAAAATTAGGGAATGAGGGGCACGGTTTAAAATCCCGCAAAGGGGAACCGTGGCAAAAGGAGAGCATGAAACGAAATCCTCGCTAGATCGAAAACCCGCAAAGGGCGGTCTAGGCAAAAAAATTTAGAGGAACCAAGAGGTGCGATCAGACCCAATCAGGGCGGTCGTAGCAAAAGGTGAGCTCTAAATGAGGGAAATGTCAAACAAAATACCCCGCTAGGTCGTCACGCATCTGGCGACCTAGGCAAAAATTAGGGGACTTTCGGCAGCTCAACCACGAAATGACAGCTACACTCAGTGTGCAGTGGCAACAAGTAGTGGTTTGACAGTCTTTGATGCAAGCAAACTCTCTTTGACTCTCAGAGCATGAGACACGTTTCGACATGCAGTCGAATCTTTGTATCCTCGATTTGGAGGATCCCAAAGATTCCTCCTTTTACCCTTATGCATATTTTACAGGTCATGCCTGTTCTGTAAAAAGCCTTTCTTGACAAGTTACAAATCTAGCGGGATATGACCACCCCTTTAAATGGTCATCGAGTTCAAATCCCCAAAGCATTATTATTCAGACTTCTTTGCACATCTACATTATGGTTGTAGAGTAGGACTGACAACCAATGTCAGCTCCCATGGTTCTATATGTCGGAACGAGGATGTGAACCCCGAAAGGAGTCTTTCTTTGACGGATGCATGTCTGCCTTATGCCAAGGACCACAACCAAAATCCGAGAAGAAATCTTCAGGATAGCACCCCATATACTTAGTGGCATCACAATCAGTTGGCAAGCAACGACACATTCTGCCATAACATCGATTGCAGCACAGATAAGCTCAGTGATGGAGGAATCACAATGATCCCTTCCACACCTCACGCAACTCCCCAACGTTTGCATTTACTTTCTGCAAGCATTTTCATTCTACAATGCTTTTCAATTGGCGTGCACCTTTCACAGGAATGCAGTGCACCTTTTATTTCCGCAATGCTTTCAATTGGCGTGCACCTTTCTCCGGAACGCATTGCACCTTTTATTTTCGCAATGCACTTTCAATTGGCCTGCATCTTTCTCAGGAACGCAGTGCACCTTTTATTTCCGCAATGCTTTCAATTGGCGTGCACCTTTCTCCGGAACGCAGTGCAACTTTTATTTCCGCAATGCTTTCAATTGGCGTGCACCTTTCTCCGGAACGCATTTTATTTCTGCAATGCTTTCAATTGGCGTGCACCTTTCTCAGGAATGCAGTGCACCTTTTACTTCCGCAATGCTTTCAATTGGCATGCACCTTTCTCCGGAACGCAGTGCGCCTTTTATTTCCGCAATGCACTTTCAATTGGCGTGCACCTTTCTCAGGAACGCAGTGCACCTTTTATTTAAGCTTAGCAATTTTCATTAAACTTTGCTCACCGCATTTTCGATGAAGCAAGACATTTTTATTTTTACTGAGCAATTTCCCCTATACATGCATTTCATTTGTTTGCTGTTATGCTTATTCACATCTCATCTCGTGTCTGTTATTTTATTTTATTTTCATATTAGGCACAATATCCCACATATCCAAAGTAGGAGGGAGAAGACTCTTATCGGAAGTTCCATATCGATCATTGCTATCAAATTGGGGTGCTTCTGAAGTCTTTGGTTGCATTCTCTACTCGAGCACGCAGTCAAAGAGAGGCAAGCTATCAGCACCCCATTTTGGCTCACTTTTCCAAACAATGATATGAGTAATGATCCAAGCCACAATTTGAGCAGAATACAGAAAAACGACTTAACAGAGCAGAAAATCACTATTCATCCTCAAGTCGGCGAAATCAGGCAAATGACACATGGATATGACAGAAGGACCCCAGGGGTTATCAAAATGCAACAAAGTGACTAGAGAGCTCAACAATGTCAAAAATCGGCATTTCCAGTGTACCACATGGACAGTCCTATTTTCCGATAGTTTGCTCGACCGTCGGAAGATAGCCAACATTGGACTTCAAAAATCCACATCGATGCCAAACAAATGAAAAGTGTCTTCAAACGCATTTCGTAAATCATCTCCTCTATACAGAACAACTTTTTGTATACAGACAACTTTTCAGTGGAAGTCCAAAAATGCTGGTTTCTCAAAGAAAAGTTAATTCCAAATATCAGATGCGGCCATGCCCCACAATCATACAGATCACAAGCAGTGCTTCAGATTGTCTTTCGGAAGCCATACAGACACCCTGAATGACTTCCGAGCGACAAAACGGGCATACCTCTCTTCGGAAGAGCATAACCGGAGACTGGTCTGATGGAATTACGGCAAACGAAGTTCACACTACATCGCCTTGAAAACTCCAGCGGACATTCGCAATTGGGCAAAACAGATAGCAAAACCATTCACGGCTTCCCGAGTAACCTCCGAGGAGCACAAAAGGCCATTTTCAGTGAAGATCCATATCCGGAGGTCCTATTTGGGGAAACTTGACGCCAGATGCTTACTTTACACAATGATAGCCTTCTCAAGGCTCAATGTGGAATCGTCGGAATGAATCACACAACTCATCAAGACCCCTCGAGCAGTGTTTTAAGGGTCTCATATGCACTTTTCATATCCTTAGAGGCCCAATATTGGCAAACAGAGATCACAGTAATCTCCGGATCGCCCAAGAAACTCAGAAAGCAATATGAGAAATCCAGTTTCGGCCTCCTAGGACATCTCTGGCTCCATATTTGCATTTACCGGCTTAAGGGTCAAGTGTCCACGTAATTTGACAATTTATGTCAAAATGTCCGACGTGGGATGCAGATACAAGATATGCTATCAGAAGTAGGTAACTTCGCTCTGAATGCATAAAAGGAGCAAAACCGGCTTCCGAGCCTCATACAGACATTTGGCAATTTCTCACAGAAATGCCAATCTCGGACTCATTAAATCCGTTTCCTCGCGTATATCGATAATTCAACATTTGGTTCGAACCACGAGCCTCGAATGCGCGATCAATCGAGACCCGAGCTTTTTCCTGATTTTTCCTCTTCGGTCGTGGGACCCACGGGCTACCCAAGATGAATCACCCTTTGCTCTAGAAGCTTCTTCTTCTTCTTCAATGCAAGAAGCCAACTTGCACTCTTACATGAAAATATCCAAGAAGTTTGAAGACAACACTCAAGCCTTCATCAATGCTCATTAATGCTGTTGGCTCTTCCACATGAAGAACACTTGGTCCACATTCATCCTCATCCTCATTAGGCAAACTGAAATTTGCTAATGGGAGAGTTAAGTGTGCTTGCTTTTGCTGAATTGCCCATTAGCTTTGCCTATAAATAGCCCCAAAGTGATTAAGTTAATCACTTCTCCTCTTGCACACTCTCTCCAAGCTTTCTCCTTCAAGAAAAGCTCTCAACTCCATAGCCAAAACCAGCAAGCTTCAATACTTCAAAACCAAGAGAGAAAAACCGAAGAAAACCCGAAGAAAGCTTTGAGTTTCTTAAGTCGGAAGCCAATGTTCATCATCCCGACTTAAGTTTAAAATTTCTCAAACTCCATGGACCACATGTTTTGGACCCAAGGAGTTCATTTATGAACTTAGATTTTTGGTTTGAAGTCATTTTCTCATCATTTCAGGTCATTTAGGTGATTTCGGGTGAAGGACGTGCTCTCAGGTGAACAGTACGCCCGGCGCCGCATGCGCAGCTGCACGCCCGCGCTCACAGCCGCGCGCCCACTTGCCCGCGCGCACGCCCTGTCTGCGCGCACACCCACACGCCAGACGCCCTAGTGCGCACGCTCTCGCACTCCAGCGCTCCGCCCGTGTGCCACGCTTGCCTGCCCGCGCGCCCCCGTGCGTCCGTGCACACCAGAACGTGCATCCTTTGCACCCAAGCATCCTTCCAAGCGTTCTACCGAGTCACCCGACTCTCGAGCACTTCCCCGACTCTTTCCTCGTATCCCGAGGCTAGGCAAATCACTCTTGACTTAGAGGAGTTAGGGCTTTTTACATTTATTGCATGTTCATGGAGTTATATGGTGCACAAAGCATGTTCACTTGCAAGACTTCATTTTTATGCACTTTTACATTATATCATGCATGTTTATCCTCGATTAACATGTTAGCATGTCGGGAAAAGTTTGGATTGACCCTCGGAAGACCTTTCCGACCCGAAATAAGCAAAAGAGCTCTCGGGTCTGCCTCAAGAAGAGGTAACCGAGACTTGGCTTGCTTTCCTCGGGTTAAGAACGGCCTTCTTAGCCCGATCCAAGTTCGATTCCCGAGTTTTCTCGTGTTTTCTTACATGCTTTAAGTCGGTATTGTTTTATCGATTCCTTAAATAACTTGTTTGTGCAAGTTTACATGTTCGAATGCGTTATTCAAATCATGGCAATACCGACTTTCGTTTAATCATGTCATTTATCATGTTTGTCGTTAAAGCATGCGAGAAGTGATTTGAAACGAGACAGGAAAACCTCGTGGAACCCCATTCGGGCCATAGGACCTCTCGGCTATCTCCAAGGAGAAGTGACTGAGAACCTCTTAGACTCGTACGGGTTGCATGAGGCTTCCTCTTCCCATTTTGAGTCCGTTCTCGGCTTTCGTGTAATTTGCAATTTACATTATCATCGCAATATCGCATGAAAATGTCTTTTCAAAACAAAGCATGCATGGATTTGGGTATCAATGACTCATTTGAGTCCATTCGGTTACGAGGGTAGTTTCGGTCATTGGACCAAATATCCTCGATCCTTAGGGAATCGTCTTGGTCGTCGAATCACGAATCGTTTTCACAATTAATGCATTCGGCATAACCTTAAGCATTAATTTCATGAACGGGTTAATCGGGACGTTCACACAGTTAATTCATTCAATTTAAACAACTTTGCACGAATTGGACATTAATTTGTAACTCGCGTCGACGAATTACAAAATGATGTTAATACCCTTTTCAAAACCCTCATACTTTTGAATCCGTATTATGTTGTTCTCCTTTTTCTAAAAACAAATTTTCAAATCAAGGGCAAGAACATCATTTTGTGATTTGCCGTCATATTAGCATCGTTTAAGATGTCAGTTGGGTATTCTATATCAAAATACAATTACTGGACTAATCATTTCACTCGACTTAACCAAATCCTAGAAAATGGTTAGGCGGAACTCTAGGCTCCAAATCTAGAGTCAAAACACGAGTTTGGATCAATTCAGTGGTAATTCAGTGTCACAACACCGAATCACTGTAAAAGCAATCCACACACAAGAAACTTGACTACGGGCACCCGATATGTCAGGTTCTCAAACCAAAGCCGAATGCAAAAACATTGGCACGCGTTGTTTGCTTAGCATATGACATTTGCTTGCAAAAACACACTTGGATTAATAAACTTGTTAATCCACGTACATTCGGTGAATATAAACACATTGTCTGTTGTCATCCTGTTGTTTGTTATCTTTCTGCACCTGTTTGCCATGCGGGTCGAGCTTGATCCTTAGGCTGAACAATATTAGGGTTCAACGCCCTAATCGTCGATCACAGGGTTCAATGTCCTAATCATCACTCACGGGGTTCAATCCCCCATTCACTGAGAGCCCACTGAATTGTACTTTTCGGTTATTTCCTAAACTCACGGTGAGTCGAGAGGAATATTAACCGAAAGCGAACCGAATGGGATTCAATCATTTGTAATTTATTGTATTTATTCTGAGAGCACATTGTAAGGAATTATTTGTACATTTGTTATTGTAAGAATCTCATTCAGTGAGCGAACGGTTCGAGAGTAGAATTAATCGAAATCGATTCAACGTTTGCCTATAGGAAAGTAAACCTCAAAGTTCGTGGTTTCGGTTCGCGCAGGGAGTCAACCGTTATGGTTCGATGAACTGTAACGAAAGATAGTGAACCCATTCCCCGACATATAGGCTTACTTTTCTCTCGGCTTCTCAATCGACATCGTTTAATTCACCGAATTTACGGTGTCAAAACGTGTGAGTCGAGTGCACCCTAATTCATGCGGTAAATAAAATAAAAATGCAAGCCTAGCAAATCAGAGTACCGAAAGGGCGTGCGGGATATAGGCCCACACGTAAAATGAACCCCCGAACACGGACTTTCCGGTTCCGCACAGACCATTGCCTTAACAATAACTAGGTGTTTCATACCCCTAGAACCCGGGTAACTTATCCGCCCTCGACCTTCGGGTCGTAAAATGATAAGTGGCGACTCCTTCTCTCACGCGTGTCCGTCACGCGTCCCCATGGGAAGGTGGACACTCCCAAGCCGCGCGATCCAAAAGCGCGCAATGCGGACCCCGACGAGAGTCCACATTCGAGTCCGTACAGGCCCGGACTCGAGTCATGGTACGCGAGTACTCGCTAGACGCGATCCTATTTGTGTTACACGTCTTGGTATTTTGAAATTGTGAGCTTTTTTAAAGAAAAATGCATTTCCGTCGTTCCATGAACCATCGTTGCGTTTACGTATTAATAATCAATTTATCCAATTATTTGGTCCAAGTGATTTAATTAATCGAATGTCACGTCCCGTTTCTCCCATTTGTGAAATTATTCGGTAGTGATGATCTTATAGTTTCGGGGAAGGAGAGGCCGTCCTAGCCTCGGATGGCCCATGAGGGTCCACGGATCCCTTCCTTAGGACTAGGCCGTGGGTTCCCTTGGCTCGACCGTGGCTTAGACGTCTCTCCTACCTCAATCCTAGCCACTTCCCGTCACAGTATGTACATGATATGGACATGCAACGTAATAAACAACTTATATATGCATGGGACTATATAGAAAAGCCTAAACTTGCATTCTTTTCGATTAATGATCACCTTAACGCCCTTAGACAAGCAAATATGAAGAACCTAACTTCTCTAAGTTGTAGAGGAGTGTTACCTAGCCTCGATGTTCGAGGAAAAGAGTCGGGGAAGTGGCAAGAGGGTCGGGTGACCCGGCTGGACACCAAGGGCAGTAGGTACCCGAGAGGCAGCGACTGTGGCAGCTTGGAGAAAACGGGGTCGGCACGTCAACTCCGACCGCGGCACGGTGCAAGATCGGGCTCCTTGGACTCCTAAGGGACGGATCTAGACGTTCGTGGACAGTCCCAAACGTGCCAAGGCCTGGACAAACCCGAAACGGTGAGAGAAAGCTCGGTAAAAAGTAACGGAACCCGATAAGAAGAAAGAAGTGGAATGGAGGTTGTGCACGATTGTAGGGCACTCGGACGGTGACCACCTCTTCACGGGGGAGATTGGGGGTTATGAGGAACCCTTTGAACGTGATGGCACGACTCGCCAAGGCCGTGGAGGGAAATGGCACGTCTAGGAAGTTGGATGCGCCCGCCGGGGGCTCTTGGGACCCGATGGTCTTCACGGCTGGAATGTGATGTTGGGGGCTTCAAATGGAAAATATGAGCTCGGAAATGGACTTAGAGGGTGGGAAATATGTGGGATATGAAGTTTGGTTGTGTTCGGCTTAAGTCGGGTCGGGCGGTGCTCGGAATACCGGGTGGTTTTCCGTCGGTTTCGGCCATGAGATGGCTTGTTCGGGGATGAGGGAATGGGCTGGAAGTTGAGAGGGTTTTAGAGAGAGGTTGGCTTGAGAGAGGATGAAATTGAAGAAGTCATTAGAGTTAATGATGCTAGAGAACTTATGGGAGAGCTTAATAAAGTGATTAGGGCTAGCTAAATGTGCTTCGGGGGATTAAGTGTGGGCTGCCAAAAATATCAAGGGGATTAGGGAGGGGAAATAGTCATGTTCAGTGTGGGGAAAGGACGGGAAAGTTGATGGCAAGTGATGGATGGGTGATGTCTGTAAGAGATATTTGAATTGTGTGGTGGAGGGAAGAATGGAGGGGTTGAGCCGCCGGAATTGGGATCTAGCCGTGGCTAGATGCGGCCGAGCCGTGGCTTGGAGTAGGAGCCGAGACTTTGGGTTTGAGCCGTGGCTTGGAGGAGTGGCTTGGCTGAGCTATGGGTCCCATTCGACTAGGAGAAAAGCCAGGATAAGCTCGAGACTTGATTGAACGCGCGTCCGATCCCTGAGGTTCGATTAATTGATAGATTTGGAATGTTTGCACGAAGAGAATTTGAATGAGCCCAATATCGCCATATTTCATGTGAACAAATATTCGGGCGACTCAGCACCTCGAGAGTCGGTTTTGCTCTGTTTGGGCACTCCGAGTAGGGTTGAGTGTTCTCGTCCTCCAATTGCTCCCTCGTGTATCGTAGTGTTCGTCTCGATGAGCTTTTTATTTCGTGTGGGATCATTGGATTGTCGTCCTCAACCGAAGACCATTAGCCGGAGGTGACCTAGGGACTCGTGATCCGGGTATCATTAGTGTTTCCCGAATGCCCTGAGGTGTTCGGAGATCGTTGTGGCCTCTGTTTGTCATAAATATGCCCCGAATACTTGCCAAGAGGCATTCGTGACCACTGAAATGTCACTAGGGAGGTCGGCATGCTCCGCTTGGTCCGAGCCAATATGATTTCCTGGGCCCTAGGGTTTGCTGAGAGTGGGTGGTGCAAAGCTCGGATGTCAACATTACCCTGAATGAGCTCTAAGCGATAGATCTCGTTTGAGAGGGGTCCCCTTTCCCGGGTTGGGACCCACTCGGGAGACCAAGACGAATTCCGAAAGGCAATCTGAAACCTGTTCCATGGTCCTGGTGGTCCTTGGGTGTGTGCATGCCCGTTTCCGGGTGCCGTTTACTTGTTCGTGGATCGGGCCTCCGGGAGCCCTATCAGGAAAGGCGTCTGTGAGAGTTCGGGGGTGCCCCGGCTTAGGCAGGATGCTTCTGAAATTCGCCCGGATGTGCCATTGGTCACTTTGGCACCAAGAGGGATTTTTAGAGTCCCATATTGGATACCTTCCGACGCTTCGGTGATCCGATAATGAATAGTGGCACAATGCCAACTCTTGTTGCTTCGGGGCTCGTAGTCTACTTAGTCTTCCGATTGCCCTCCTATACTTTTCTAGTGGACCCTGCTTCTCTCCTGTAATTCATGACTTCGTGCTAGCATGCTCGCCTCCGATTTCCCGATTGTGAATAGTGACCTGAGCTTTGATTGGAAGTCATCTGTTGGAGCCGGCGGACCAAAATGGGGTGCTGACAGCTTGCCCCTCTTTGGTTGCGTGCTCAATTAGAGGAGGTTACCAAAGATCATGAGAATCATCCCTCTTTTTGGTCCCGGCGACCGTCTTGTTGTCACTCTCCGTAGTAGCGTGCCCCTCCGCGTTGGATATTTGGGGAGAATGTGTGAGCGTACGAACCTGTCACAAGATAATAGCATGGTTGAGAGGTGAAGATTATGAAATGGTGGATAAGGGGGTCTTAGCCCGCAGGACAGTATGTGTAGGGCCGAAGCACGCGGAAAGCAATGAGTTAGGCCGAAGCCCGTGGAAAACAGTAAGATGCCATGCTGAAGCTCGTGGAAATCAGCAAATTGTCAGGCCGAGACCCGTGGAAAGCAGTAAAATGCCAGGCCGAGGCCTATGGAAAGCAGTAAGATGCCAGGCCGAGGCCCGTGGAAAGCAGTAAGATGCCAGGCGGAAGCCCGTCAAAAGTAGTAAATCACCAGGCCGAGGCTCGTGGAAAGCAGTAAGATACCAGGACAAAGCCCGTGAAAAGCAGTAAAATGCCAGGCCGAGGCCCATGGAAAGCAGTAAAATGCCAGGCCGAGACCCGTGGAAAGCAGTAAAATGCTAGGCCGAAGCCCGTAAAAAGAAGTAAAATGCTAGGCCGAGGCCCGTGGAAAGCAGTAAAATGCCAAGCCGAGGCCCGTGGAAAGCAGTAAAATACTAGGCCGAAGCCCGTGGAAAGCAGTAAAATGCTAAATGTGTAAGGGAAAGTAGAGGTGGGGATCTGTGCTAGGTGGTATCTCGAAGGTACTGGAAGAGGCGAATTGTTCGGTTTGGTTCGGAGTCGAGATCATGCTTGGGCACCGCCGGGTGCTACTTGTCGCGTTTTGAGCTGGAGTCGAATGGCTTTCCCCCTTTTTGTCGGGCCCTCTACTCGGCTTGAGGTTGCGACTTGCTACATGAGCTAATCGCGCGTCCGTTGGGGAGGAGATGCCTCTCAGGGTTCCTGACTGCACCTGCGCGCGGAGAAAAGGAAACCTACAAAGGATGTCAATCGCGCTCAGTCGACGAAACTATGATGCGTAAGAGAAATCTATGTAAAAGATGTATTGGGGATTTGCTATCGGTGACCGTTGGAGGGCGGTCGTGTCCCTATCGGGGAATGACTTTTCCTGGAACGGGGTAACCCGTGGAATATGTGCATAAAGATAAAGGGAGAGATCTTATGGGATCCTCCAAATCAAGGATACATTGATTCGACCCCGTTTCGAGGCAAGTTTCGAGCCTGGAGAGCCGAAGAGAGTTTGCTTGCGTCGGAGGATGCCGAACTACTACTCGGTGTAGCTTCACAGAGAAGTGCCGCCTTTCTTTCGTGGTCGAGCCGACATTGTCCCCTAAATTTTGCCTAGGCCGCGAGATGCGTGATAACCTAGCGGGGTATTTTTGTTTAATTTTTCTCTCGTGGATGCTCACCTTTTGCTACGATTACCAGTGTTCAGGTTTGATCGCACCTCTCGGTTCCTCTAATTTTTGCCTAGGCCGCCCTCTGAGGGTTTTCGTCCTAACGAGGAAATGATTTACGCTCTCTATTTGCCACGAGCCCCCTTTGCGGGATTTTAAGTCGTGCCCCTCGTTCCTTAACTTTTGCCTAGGCCGCCTCAGGGAGGTTTCCGACCCAGCAGGAAAATTATCCTTCTTTTTCTCTCAGGGAGGTCTCGTGGTGAAGAGAACGATGGGAGTCGATGCACGTATAGATGAATGGGAAAGGTGTTATAAATGAAACGGACACAAGGCCCGGCAATTGAAATACAAACATGAGTGGTCATGGATAATATTTCTTGATGGCATCAGCGTTGACCGGGAGCGCGTTTTCAGTCCCGTCCATGTCGCTTAAAATGACGGCTCCCCCGGAGAAGGTCTCCTTGACAACAAAGGGTCCGTCATATTTGTACGAAAACTTTCCCCGATAGTCCGGCATGACGTGTAGGACCTTCCTCAAAACGAGGTCACCGGGGTTGAATTCGCGGTGACGGACTCTTGCGTTGAATGCTCGAGCCATTCTTTGCTGGTAGCACTATCCATGGCATAGCGCTTTCAGTCTCTTTTCATCAATGAGGTTTAATTGTTCGTAACGCTGTTTTGCCCATTCTGCTTCATCGAGTTCGGCTTCGGCAAGGATCCTCATGGAAGGGATTTCAACCTCAATCGGGAGGACTGCTACCATGCCGTAAACCAAGGAGTATGGGGCCGCCCCCGTGGAGGTCCGGATTGACATTCAGTATGCCAAGAGCGCGTAAGGGAGCACCTCGTGCTAGTCCTTGTAATTCACTGTCATTTTTTCAATGATCTTCTTGATGTTCTTGTTCGCAGCTTCCACCGCACCGTTCATTTGTGGACGGTACGGAGTGGAATTGCGATGCTGGATTTTGAATTGGGCACAGAGCTCGTCGATGACTTTATTGTTCAAGTTATTGGCGTTGTCCGTGATGATCGTTGTCAGGATCCCATACCGGGCAATGACGTCCCGTCTGAGAAAACGGGCCACGGCTTTTGCGGTGACTGACGCGAGAATGATAGCCTCGATCCATTTAGTGAAGTAATCAATTGCTACCAAAATAAACATGTGCCCGTTAGACGCTTTGGGGTTGATCGGGCCGATCACATCCATTCCCCACATTGAGAAAGGCCACGGGGCTGTCATAGGGCGTAGTTCATTAGGCGGCGCTTTGATTTGATCGGCGTAAACCTAGCATCGGTGGCAATGCCTGACGTGCTTTACATAATCAGTCTCCATGGTAGACCAATAGTAGCCTAAGCACATAATCTTTTTAGTGAGCATGAGACCATTCATATGGGGTCCACAATTTCCTCCGTGCATTTCCTCCATGAGACGTCGTGATTCGTGTTCGTCGATGCACCGGAGGAGCGTGGAGTCAAAGGAACGGCGGTAAAGTATTTTGCCGCTCAGAAAATAGTGTATCGCGAGGCGTTTGAGCGTCTTTCGATCTCGGCGATCGGCGAATGGGGGGTATTGGCCGGTTCGTAAGAAGTTCCTAATGTCTTCGTACCACGGCTTTGCCTCGGACGCTTCGATTGCGTTGCAATGGGCCGGGCCTTTGGCTATCATGATCTCAAGGGGCTCGATAAGGTTTTCCCTTGTGATGCTCACCATGGAAGCGAACTGATTTTTCATGCGTGGGGTGTAGGTGAACGAGATGTCTTCGAAGTACTCCGTTAACCTCTCGAGGTACTCGTGGTATGGCACTAACTTCGCATCCTTTGTCTTCTACTGCCCTAATGTTTGGAAGATTGTGAGCATAGAGTCGCCGAATACTTCTAGCTCTTTTACCTTGAAGTCGATTGCCACCTGTAGGCCGAGGATGCATGCCTCATACTCGGCCACGTTATTGGTGCACGGGAACTCGATCTTTGCCGCCACCGGGTAATAGAGTCCGTCCGGGGATATTAGCACTGCGCCGATGCCGGATCCCGTGGAGTTGACGGCACCGTCAAAGTACATCTTCCATTTCGGCTTCTCCTCCTCACCATCTACTTGAAGAATCCCCTCATCTGGGAAGTCGGGATTGATCAGCATACTGTCCTTAATTGGGAATTATGCCAAATGATCAGCGATCGCCTGCCCCTTAACCGAGGTACGGGATACATACTCAATGTCGTATTCTGTTAACTGACAACGCCACTTAGCGATGTTCCGCATGGAGGACGGGCTATCAAGCAAATACTTCAGGGGATCCGTCTTTGATAGTAAGTGAATTGTGTGGTAGAGCGTGTATTGTCGGAGTCTCTGCATGACCCACACCAGTGCGCAACACATTTTCTCGATTTCAGGATAATTGGACTCTCCGTCGGTGAACTTTTTGCTTAGATAATAGATTGCGTGCTCCGTGTGTGTGGACTCCTCCTCTTGCCCTAACATGCACCCCAATGATTGTCGGCGTACTGTTAGGTAAAGTATGAGGGGGCGGCCTGGTGTGAGCGGAAACAATACCGGCAGTTGAACCAGATATGCCTTGATGGTGTCGAAGGCCTTCTGACATTCTTCGTTCCACTCGATCGTTGCGTTCTTGCGGAGCAAGCGAAAGAGTGGTTGGCATTTGTCTATCAGGTTTGCGATGAATCGCGCGATGTAGTTCAATTGCCCTAAGAAGCCTCATACTTCACGGACCGACGATGGTGGAGGGAGCTCTCTGATGGCTTTGACTTTATCCGGATCAACTTCAATGCCACATTCACTGACCACAAACCCCAACAACTTCCCCGACCTGGCGCCGAATGTGCACTTCGCCAGATTGAGCCGAAGCTTATATTTTTTCAGGCGATCGAAAAGGCGCTCTAAGTTGACAAGGTGATCTTCCCCTTCTCTTGACTTGGCGATCATGTCATCGACGTAGACCTCTATTTCCTTGTGCATCATGTCGTGGAACAACGTGACCATGGCCCTCTGGTAGGTTGCCCCGGCATTCTTGAGGCCGAAGGGCATGACCTGATAACAGAAGGTTCCCCACATTGTTGTGAATGTCGTCTTGATCTTGTCTTTCTCAGCCATCCGGATTTGGTTATACCCAGAGAAGCCGTCCATAAAGGAGAAATGAGTGTGGCGCGCGGTGTTGTCGACCAAAACGTCAATGTGAGGTAATGGAAAGTTGTCTTTGGGACTGGCTTTGTTGAGGTCTCGATAATCGACGCAAACCCCGACTCTTCCATCCTTCTTTTCCACTGGAACGATATTTTCCACCCATTCGGAGTAGTTGCAGACTTCGAGGAAACCGGCGTTAATCTGTTTGACGACCTCCTCTTTGATGCGGAGGAGAAGGCCGGCTCGCTGTCGTCGTAGTTGCTGCCGCTTGGGTGGAAACTTTTTCGTGTCGAGTGGGAGGAAGTACTTGACTATTGATGGGTCTAGACCCGGCATGTCTGCTTAGGACCAGGCGAAAACTTCTTGGTACCTTGCCAGGAAATCGATCATCCGGGCTCGTTGCGTTGGGTCGAGGCCCGTCCCAATCTTTAAGGTGCGGGGTTCATTTTCGGTGCCCACATTGATCTCTTTCGTTGGCTCGAGTGAGGTGAGCTGGCGTTCCTCGAGGCGGCGCAAACTCTCTTCTATCTCAGGCACTTGACTGTCTTCGTCGAGCCCTTCCCCGAAGTATATGGGTCCGGGCTCTCCGAGACACTCTTCGAATGGGTTCGAATCGACGTGTCGAAAATTTGGATTTGAGTGGAGCCTAGGAAATTGAGAGAATTGTTTTAGAAAATTTAGAACGCTGCGAATGAAAGAGTAGGGAAAGAAGATAAATAACGTAGGAATTCAAAAAAATGCATGTAGGGATTTCATTGATAGTATGAATCGTGAAACCATAATGGAGATCCCTCTTCCGTCGTGTGGCCTATGGCTACGCCGACACGCAGGAAACATCTTATACATAGATAAGCCTTACACATCGGCGATCACAATCGAGTAGCGCGGGGCTGAGGTCCAGTTGTTAAGCTCCTCATTTTCCTGAGCCAGGCGGATGTGAACCCCTGAAGGAATCTCCTCGGTGACGACGTACACGGTTGGCGGAGCGGTAGGCGCGTCGTCGGAGTCCGAGGAAGGGCCGTCAAGGGCGCTCCCGATGATGTGCGGAGGTCCGGGAAAGAAATGAGATAGCGGGGAAACTTGTATGCCCCGGTCGAGCCTCCCATAGTGCGCAGCGAGGCGGTGGAGGTGGTTGCCCCTGCGGGCTTCCACGATCTCATGGCAGGAGGGGCGGAAGCCGAGTCCTCTCCTATTCTTATATTCTTCGACCTCAATGGGGCGGTTGATCCTTTGTCCGTGTGCCCTAAGGCCGGTGCCGAGGATGTAGTTGTGGCGCAAGAGAACCTTCCCTATCATGCGGTTAGCGCTGGATGGTCCAATCTCTCCGAATGACGGAGATGGTCTCGAAGGAGTAAAAGGGCAGATTTTCATCGTTTCCAATGCTGATGTAAGGGATTGCCGTCTCTTTATAGATGGCGTAATCTTCCTCCCCCTTGACCGTGATAAGCCTCTCTTCGACGATGAATTTCAGCTTCTGATGTAGAGAGGAGGGAATGGCTCCGGCCGAATGGATCCAAGGCCTTCCGAGTAGTAGGCTGAAGGCGTTCGGGATATCAAGCACTTGGAATGTGACGCTGAAAGAGCATGGGCCAACATCTATGAGGAGGTCGATTTCCCCGTTCACTTCCTTTCGCGAGCCGTTGAAGGCTCGGACTACTGTTTTGCTCGGGCGGACGCGGTTGAGATCCACGTTCATCTACTTCAAAGTGGTCACAGGGCATACATTGAGTGCGGAGCCGTTGTCAATCATGACTCGACCAACGATATGGTTGTTGCACTTGCAGACAATGTGTAACGCCCGGGAATGTGCGCATCCTTCAGAGGGGAGCTCGTCATCCGAAAACGAGATGGTATTGGAGAAGATGGAGCTGACGGTCTCTTCTATTTGGTCCGGAGGTGTCCCTTTGGGAACTTGTGCAGCCGTTAGGACCCGCAGGAGGGCTTCCCTATGTGGTTTTGAGCTGAGGAGGAGGGCGAGCAATGAGACGTGGGCCGGAGATTTGGCCATCTGCTCCACTACCTTATACTCACTCGCCTTGATGATCTTCATGAAGGCTTCAGCCTCTTCTTCAGTCACTTTCTTGGGCGAAGTAGGCGGGGCTCCGGGTATTGCCTCGACTTCTACTGCGGATGCCTTCCCTTTGTTCGCGGCTGCCGGATTCTCATATAGCCGTCCCGAGCACGTCACGCCCATGATGTTGAATTGTCGTTCGAGGTTCCCGACACCTCCTTCATAGGTCCAGGGGACCTTATCGTCTGAGTATGGTTCTCGGGCGGGAATATCTATGACGAACGGGGTAGGAGATGTGCCAATCCCTACAAACCCAATCGTAGCTTTCGTGGGGATGTATTCAATCACGAAGGGGGAGGGACCGCCTTGTTCGCTTTCGCCATCCTCTAACGCGCATATGTCGATCATATTGATGGAAGGCCTTTGGGCCTGTCCATGATCGGGGAAGGGGTTAGCCTGCACATTCGGGGATCTTACGGCGTTGAACGTGAGCTCTTATGCGTCGATCATCTCCTGGATCCTCTCCCGTAGCTTCCAGTAATTATTCAAGGTGTGCCCCGGCGCGCCTCGATGATATTCACATTGCTTGCTCCAATCCTGGATGGTTGGGTCGAAGTTGGGGTCGGGCGCTATCGTGCCTATTTTGTTGCTTGCACGGAGCTATTGGTAAATGTGGGAAAGCGGAACCGGCAAGGACGGGTATTGCCTGTGAGGTCGCGATTGTACTGCACCACTCGGTTGATCCTGCGGAGGTGGGACCTGCTGAGCCGACTAAGGAGCTCCCGAAGATGCGGGTCGGTATTGGGGGGCTTGAGGTGGGGTAGATGCGTAGTGATGGACGACAGGCGATGGGGGTTGAGGTCGGTATTGCGGCGCCGGCGGGGTGTAGGCGGGAACAACAGGCGGTAGGGGCGTCTAGTTTATCGAGTACTGCTGGGACATTGGGTGTGCCGGATTGACAGCGTTGATTGAGACCTCTTTTCCCCTTCTTCCACTGGAAGAGGCTGGCATCGCGGAAGCCCTCTTCGCAGATTCCTCTCCTTTGACGGTGGGGCCCTCCATCCTGCCAAGCTTGATCCCCAAGTCGAGCTTTTTCCCAGCCTCAATGAGGTCGGAGAATGACGAAGTGTGAGCCAACAGATGCGAATAGTACAATCCCCTTAGGGTGGAGTGGAACGACTGGATTTGTTGTACTTCGCTGAACGGGGGGATGTGTTTCGCCGCTTGGGCACGCCACTTGGTAGCGTATTCCTCGAATTTTTGGCCTTGCATCATCTTCTTCATGCTCAATTCCAAGAGGGTCGGAGGCGTTTCCGCACAGTATTGGTATTGGTCGATAAACTTCCGGGAGAGGTCTTCCCACGTCGGAATATCCTCGGCCTTTAGAGACATGAACCAATCGAGAGCGGATCCCGACAGGCTGTCTTGAAATGAGTGGATGACGAATTCTTCGTAATCCCAATACTGTAGCATCTTTTCTTGGTAATTGCGGAGATGGTATCGCAGATCTGTTGTGCCTTTGTAAATCCTGAAATCCGGGATCTTGACTTTCGAGGGTAACCGCATGCCCAGGAATAGACTACATTCACCATAGCGTGCGTCGGGTCGAGCCTCATTTGCCTGCAGGCCTCGTATTGTTTCTTCCATCCTCTTTAGTCTGCGCTCCTGCTCGGCTACAACCTCGAGAAGAAAGTGCGTTGGTGAAGCAAACTGGGCCGCGTGAGCTGGGACCAATGGATTGACTTCCTCGGAGATATCGACTCAGTCCTCTTCCGCCATTCTGACACGTTGAAGAGTTGGGTATCGGTGCGACGCCAGTTGCGATTACCTAGATTCCAAGAGTATGTAAGCGTGATGTCGACATTTCGAAAGGACAAGTGCGGAATAAATAAAAGGACAGGATGTATGAGATGCATGAGTTTCAAAATACTAATGTCATTACATTGGTTTGATTCAAGTTCCATAGTTTTATAAAATACAGCACATGGAAGAAAAAGGAACATAAATGTAAGCCGGCATCCCTTTGCGCTCGGTGGCCGGCTGAAAGCAGCGTAGGTCCGAGCGAGGGCAAAATGAATGCGTCCGCTAATCCTCGGGATGGGGGGCTCCGCGGCGCCCTTGCTCGCGCTCGGTCTAACGTAGCGCTCAAGCAGGCCATCTCTCGGTCTAAGGTTGCGATCCGGGCGCGTGCTCGAGCTAGCTCCGTCTGGAGCTCTCCTTGTAGTCCGCGACTTCCGCACGAGAGTCAACAAGCTCGCAACGGAGTCTATCTCGCTCCTCCCTGATGGAATGTAGCTCTGCGAGCATGGCCGCCTGGGTGGAGCTTTTGGCTTCCGGGGAGGATGTAGGTGCGGCTTGGGGGATCGGGACGGTCTGGGACCGCTGCGGCGACGTCGGTCCCTGTGAATAAAATTGAGCTACGTATGCTGACGTGGCAGAAAGTGCTCGCTCTTCATCGGTGGGATGCTCGGGGAAGTAAAGACGCTGTATGGTGCTAGAGTCCCGTTGGCGGTGAATCTCTCGGATCTGCAGGAATCTTGCGGGGCCCGTGGATGTGGAGTCGGCCCATTGGATGCGGTGGGGTAGGCGATCTGCCTCGGCGGGAATGTCCTGTAGGCCACCGAGTTGTCTGATTACCCGGACGGGGAATATGAGCGTGCTTCCCAAGTGGCTGAGGAGAGGGACTCCCACAATTCTAGAACACCCCATGATCATGGGGCCGTCGAGATTCCAACGAGCGACCCATAGGAGCTGCGTGGGTGTCAACTCGTGCCAAAAGTGCCTCCATTCTGAGAAATTGCGCTCGGGAGGTGGAAAGACGGAACCAGGCGCTCAATCAGCGAACGCTCGTCCGCAATGTAGGAGAAAGCATGTGATGAGCAGAATGGGCGAATATGCGCGAGGAGCCAAACTTGTAGAAGGTGTGGGGATCCTTTCATCCTGCAGCGCCGAACCTCTCTAACATAGTCTAGAGACTGAATGGTCTCGGCTAGTAAAGCCTCCACATAACTATGGCCTCCCACCGCTTGGAGGACGACCTGGGCTATAGCCCTATCAATGAGGTTTGGCGCGTATGGGAACAGGAGGGTGCCGAAGATCAAGAGCAGGAACCCGTGACACGCGTCGCGCTGGTAGGACCCCGTCGAGGGTGTCAATGCACGAAGAAGCGTCCAGTCTGAAAGCCATGCGATCCTGACGCCGTGATCCCATCCTTGATGAAGTTCTTGGTGGACCTCTTGGACGGGTATGCCGAGGAGGGTGGAGAGTTGGCTTCGAATTACTTCGAATGGGTTGGGCACGAAGATGCCTTGGGTGGTGGGCGTGGGCCTCTGGACGAGCGCCGTATACTCCTCAATTGTGGGTGCCACCTCTGTTCCCTGGAGGTTGAACACTGCATGTTGGGGGTCCCAGAATTCGGCGGCGGTCCTTAGGAAGATCCAATCCACCGGAGTTTCAATGAGCATAACCACGTCTCCGATGATGCCTTGAATGAAGGAGCGATCCACCGGGCGGAATGTCCTCCAAATGCGCATGATCTCTTGCCTAGGCGGTGTGATTGCTTCGAGCCTGAGGCCGGGAGCCGGGCGGTCCATCCTTACCTAAATGGAGGAGATGTCGACTCAACGTCTTAAGAATCAAACCAATGTAATGTCCTAAGTCGTTTTGGAAATAATGCATGCAGTGCGGAAAGATAAACTATAACTGTTTTCTTTACAGTATACATCACTCTTTCTCAAAGAAAACAACAAAAAGCCCGTCCTAAAAAAAACTACGGGTCGACTCAACGACTTGACTTTGGGGTCGATTGGCGGTATGGAGGCAAAGATTGGTCCAGCATGACGGTCCCTGTATATGCATGGTTTTCGGTGCTATTGGGAGAACCGCTAACTAGGGATGGGGGCTTCCGATACAAGGGTGTGAATTCCTTGAAATCGAGCGAGGGTCTTTGGGGGCTAGTTCGGTGGCATAGCCGACTCTATCCGTTCCCTTACTCGAAACCTCTGACTAACCTAGCTTCCTATTTTGGTGCCCGTGGGATTTTGGACAAGGTACCTAGAGACCTGCTAGAATGATGCGATGCAAATGCGTAAAGTAAATGCGCGAAATAAATGTGCTTAAAAATAAATGTACGGAAAGCGATAAATAAACACACAAACAAGCAAAGGGAATCGAGCCCGAACCCACTAAGTATGTCCCCAGTGGAGTTGCCAAGCTATGCGCACCCGAATTTCATCTCGTCGGGGCACGCATGCGCGAAGCCTATGAAACGCGGCTTGGGAGTATCCACCTTCCCGGGGATGTGCGACGTACGCACGTGAGAAGGGATCGCCACTTACTGTTTACGACCCGTAGGTCGAGGGCCGTTGAGTCGCTCGGGTCTAGGGGTACGGGGTACACCTAAATACTAAGGCAATGGTCATACGGAACCGGAAATTCCGAATTCGGGGGTTCTATTACGTGCGGGCCTATATCCCGCACGCCCTTTCGGTACTCCAGTTTGCTAGGCTTGAAGTTTTGTTTATTTACCGCGTGATTTAGGGTTGCACTTTACTCGCCCGTTTTGACACCGTAAAGGCGATGAATTGATCAAGTTGGGCCAATAATCCGAAAGATGAGTAGGCTTGTACGTCGAGGAATCGGTTCACTATCTCAGCGTTACCGTTCATCGAACCGTGACGGTCGATTCCCTGCGCGGACCGAAACCACGAGTATTCAAGCTTACTCATCTCTTGGTAACAATAGACCGTCTTGACCGATTCGACACTCGGACCTCTCGCTCGCCAATTGGGGATCCTTACAAATGAATGAGTGAACGTACAAATAAAATCCTCGCAATATTCTCTCGAATAATTACAAAGTACGACTTAATAAGTAAATGGATCCCGATCGGTTTGCATTGGGCCAATATTCCACTCCAGCTCTCCGTGTGTTTTGAATAAACGATAAATAAATTATGGCAACGCGGGCTCAAAGAGCCGGGGGTCGGGTCCAATCGAACCGACGGTTTGCAGGAGAACTGATTAGCTCCCACTGTAACTGTTGGACCGATCGAGCTCCCGGGTGATATCTAAACACGTTTCACACATCCAATCTAAATTGCCTTCCACATAGGCCACATTTGGAGTGTAATGGTGACTCGAGGCTAGATCCCATTCCGCACTCGGGTTGCACGCGCTCAGTGAGTTAGGAGGCATTGGACCTCGTGTTCGGTGATTTGGGGCGTTGGACCCCGTGCAACACGTAACCTATGGGCTCGGACTCGAACCGCAACAAATTAGCAAAAGCAAATGGAAAACAGAAGAAAACTGATAAAATTGATGAAAAACAGACGACAACTGACAAATATAGATAAATACAGACAAGTTGTATATTAAGTCGAATGTACGTGACTTAATCAGTTATTAATCCGGGTTGATTAGCAAACAATGTATCTAACCTAGGCCAACAAAGAGGTGGGCTGGGATGTGGTTCTAGGCCAATTAAATGTGTGAATTTGTTTTAGAACTCTATTCAGTGAGGTGTCACTGCGGTTTTACCGAATTTGCCAAACTCGTATCTTTGACTCTAGATCGGAATCTAGCATTCCGCCTATCCATTATCTAACGTTTTATTAAGCCAAATGCATGATTACTCTGATTTTTGTGTTTTGTGACAGAAGTGAAGATGCGCACCACCGAATCTACAATAGGGAGATAGAAACACCGAAAGTGGACGGAATGGGTCGTACGAATGAAACTCGCACCCGAACGGGCCGCCCCTTTCCACCCATGGATTGAGGTGTTTTCGACTCCCTAATGCCTAGGATATTGGTGAATCACGGAATGACGACTATGCCCTTGAGTGGTAAAACATGTGGTGTTCATATACAAATTAAAGATCGTGTGACACGAAGAGGTCTAGAAAAGACTCGCACACCTCGACTCGAGCCTCCTCAAATTGGGCCCGGACTCGAGTCATGGTACGCGAGTACTCGCTAGACGCGATCCTATTCGTGTTACACATCTTGGTGTTTTGAAATTGTGAGCTTTTTTAAAGAAAAGGTCATTTCCGCCGTTCCATGAACCATCGATGTGTTTACGAATTAATAATCAATTTATCCAGTTATTTGGTTCGAGTGATTTAATTAATCGAATGACACGTCCCGTTTCTCCCATTTGTGAAATTATCCGGTGGTGATGATCTTATATTATAAGTATTATGGATTTAACGAATAATTGTCTGAAATTAACTTATCTATCAAGTGACTATCGCTTGACTAACGATAAAAACACGAACATAAATACACTCAATTCCAAGGAACGATTCTGAAGCGACTAAGGAGATCACTCTAGACTCGGGAGGGGCCCAGGAGCACTCGGCCACTTCCCAAAGAGATGGGCCGAGAGTTCTCCTCGACCCGTCTTGAGTTACAGGTGGTCTCCTATGTCGGTTCTAATCATTTCTTGCATGCATAATGCGTCAAATATGGTAGCAACACGAGTTTCACTCAAATCGATGTCGTCAAGATCATAAGTGCACAAACGGACACACAAGCACGCACAAGCAAAGCATTTATAGGAATAAACAAAACTACATCGACTCATGTAATAACGAAATGGAGAAACACGGGAACCAACCCATTTCGAGGCGAAAGAGGATTTCTCGAACTCGTGTAGTCCAAAGAAGCTCTCGACCACATTCCCTCAAAAATGGCCGAGAGCTTCCGTGGCTCACACGGGTCGAGACGATCTCTTCGACCCCGATTTGGATATTTTCCCGTCATACTAACATGTTACACGCGATTAACGATATTAGAGACACGGGAACCAACTAGTTTCGGGGAAGGAGAGGCCGTCCTAGCCTCGGATGGCCCATGAGGGTCCACGGGTCCCTTCCTTGGGACTAGGCCGTGGGTTCCCCTGGCTCGACCGTGGCTTAGACGTCTCTCTTACCTCGTTCCTAGCCACTTCCCGTCACGGTATGTACATGATATGGACATGCAACGTAATAAACAACGTATATATGCATGGGACTATATAGAAAAGCCTAAACTTGCATGCCTTTCGATTAATGATCACCTTAACGCCCTTAGACAAGCAAATATGAAGAACCTAACTTCTCTAAGTCGTAGAGGAGTGTTACCTAGCCTCGATGTTCGAGGAAAAGAGTCGGGGAAGTGGCAAGAGGGTCGAGTGACCTGGCTGGACACCAAGGGCAGTAGGTACCCGAGAGGCAGCGGCTATGGCAACTTGGAGAAAACGGGGTTGGCACGACGACTCCGACCGCGGCACGATGCAAGATCAGGCTCCTTGGACTCCTAAGGGACGGACCTAGATGTTCATGGATAGTCCCGAACGTCCCAAGGCCTGGACAAACCCGAAACGGTGAGAGAAAGCTCGGTAAAAAGTAACGGAACCCGATAAGAAGAAAGAAGTGGAATGGAGGTTGTGCACGGTTGTAGGGCTCTCGGACCGTGACCACCTCTTCACGGGGCAGAGTGGCGGTTATGAGGAACCCTTTGAACGTGATGGCACGACTCGCCAAGGTCGTGGAGGGAAATGGCACGTCTAGGAAGTTGGATGCGCCCGGCGGGGGTTTTCGGGACCCGATGGTCTTCGCGGCTGGAATGTGATGTTGAGGGCTTCAAATGGAAAATCTGAGCTCGGGAATGGACTTAGAGGGTGGGAAATATGTAGGATATGAAGTTTGGTTGTGCTCGGCTTAAGTCGAGTCAAGCGGTGCTCGGAATACCGGGTAGTTTTCCGTCGGTTTCGGCCACGAGATGGCTTGTTCGGGGATGAGGGAATGGGCTGGAGGTCGAGAGGGTTTTAGAGAGAGGTTGGCTTGAGAGAGGATGAAATTGAAGAAGTCATTAGAGTTAATGATGCTAGAGAACTTATAGGAGAGCTTAATGAAGTGATTAGGGCTAGCTAAATGTGCTTCGGGGGATTAAGTGTGAGCTGCCAAAAATATCAAGGGGATTAGGGAGGGGAAATAGTCATGTTGAGTGTGGGGAAAGGAAGGGAAAGTTGATGGGAAGTGATGGATGGGTGATGTGTGTAAGAGATATTTGAATTGTGTGGTGGAGGGAAGAATGGAGGGGTTGAGCCGCCGGAATTGGGATCTAGCCGTGGCTAGATGCCGCCAAGCCGTGGCTTGGAGTAGGAGCCAAGACTTTGGGTTTGAGCCGTGGCTTGGAGGCTTGGCTTGGCTGAGATGTAGGTCCCATTCGACTAGGAGAAAAGCCGGGAGAAGCTCAAGACTTGATTGAACGCGCGTCCGATCCCTGAGGTCCGATTAATTGATAGATTTGGAATGTTTGCACGAAGAGAATTTGAATGAGCCCAATATCGCCATATTTCATGTGAACGAATATTCGGGCGACTCGGCACCTCGAGAGTCGGTTTGCTCTGTTTGGGCACTCCGAGTGGAGTTGATCGTTCTCGTCCTCCAATTGCTCCCTCGTGTATCGTAGTGTTTGTCTCGGTGAGCTTTTTATTCCATGTGGGATCACTGGATCGTCGTCCTCAACCGAAGACCATTAGCCAGAGGTGACCTAGGGACTCGTGATCCGGGTATCATCAGTGTTTCCCGAATGCCCTGAGGTGTTTGGAGATCTCTGTGGCCTCTGTTTGTCATAAATATGCCCCGAAAACTTGCCGAGAGGCATTCGTGACCACTGAAACGTCACTCGGGAGGTCGGCATGCTCCCCTTGGTCCGAGCCAATATGTTTTTCTTGGCCCTAGGGTTTGCTGAGAGTGGGTGGTGCAAAGCTCGGACATCAACATTTCCCTGAATGAGCTCTGAGCGCTAGGTCTCGTCTGAGAGGGGTCCCCTTTCCCGGGTCGGGACCTACTCGGGAGACCAAGACGAATTCTTGGGTGTGTGCAGGCCCGTTTCCGGGTGCCGTTTACTTGTCCGTGGATCGGGCCTCCGGGAGCCCTGTCAGGAAAGGCGTCTGTGAGAGTTCGGGGGTGCCTCGGCTTAGGCAGGATATTTCTGAAATGCGCCCGGATGTGCCATTGGTCACTTTGGCACCAAGAGGGATTTTTAGAGTCTCATATTGGACACCTTCCGACGCTTCGGTGATCCGGTAATGAATAGTGTCACAGTGCCAACTCCTGTTGCTTCGGGGCTCGTAGTCTGCATAGTCTTCTGATTGCCCTCCTGTACTTTTCTAGTGGACCCTGCTTCTCTCCTGTAATTCATGACTTCGTGCCAGCATGTTTGCCTCCAGTTTCCCGATTGTGAATAGTGACTTGAGCTTTGATCGGAAGTCATCTGTTGGAGCCGGCGGACCAAAATGGGGTGCTGATAGCAACCAAACACACAAACAAACATATATAATATATATATATATATATGAAGGAATCGGTAAAACGGCGTCGATTCATGCAATAATAAAACGTGAAAACACGGGAACCAACCTATTTCGGAATGAAAGAGGCTTCCTTGGGCTCGTGTGGTCCAAAGGAACTCTCGGCCACATCCCCTCAAGAGTGGCCGTGGGTTCCCTTGGCTCACACGGGTCAAGGCGGCCTCTTCAACCCCGATTTAAGTTCTTTTCCGTCATATTAACATATTACATGCGGTAAACGACGATAAAGACATGGGAACCAACTAATTTCGGGAAGGGAGAGGCCACCCTAGCCTCGGGTGAGCCAAGGGAGCTTACGGGTCCCCCCTTTGGGACTAAGCCGTGGGTTCCCGTGGTTCAACAGTGGCCAAGATGGTCTCTCCTACCTCAATCTTAGCCGTTTTCCATCACGATACATGTGTTCATACGACATATGGACAAGATATAGGACGAACGTTCATGGGGTTGCATGGAAGTGCATGGATCCGTATAAGAAAAACCTAACTTGCATGCAACGTATATATATCACCTTATTACCCCACAACAAACGAAGATCGGAGACCTAGACCCCTTTAAGTCGTAGAGGAATGTTACCTAGCCTCGACGTACGAGGAGAAGAGTCGGGGAAGTGGCAATGGGAGTCGCAAGACTCGGATGAACGTTGAGGGCAGTAGGTGCCCGTAAGATAGCGTCCATGGCAGCCAAGGAAGATTGAGCTCGGCACGCTAGCTCCGACCATGGCACCAAGTGAGATCAGGCTCCTTGGACTCCTAAGGGACAGATCTAAACGTTTACGGACAGCCTCGAACATGCAAGAACCTAGACAAACCCGAAATGATGAGAGAAAGTTCGGCAATAAACTGTGAAACCCAATAAAGAGAGGATGGGTGAAATGGAGGTTGTGCACGGTGGTATGGCCCTCGGACCGTGACCACCTCTTCACGGGGGAGAGTGGGGGTTATGAGGGACCCTTTGAACGTGGTGGCACGACTCGCCAAAGTCGCAGGAGGAAGTAGCACTTTGAGGAAGTCGGGTGCACCAGATGAGGGTTCTTGAAACCCGATAGTTCTCACGGTTGGAACGCGACGTTGCAGGCTTCAAATGGAGAATCTAAGCTCGGAAATGGACTTAGGGGATGGGAAACATGTAGGATATGAAGTTTGGTTGTGTTTGGCTTAAGTCGGGTCGGGCGGTGATCGGAATACCGGGTGGTTTTCCGTTGATTTTGACCATTTTTGGCCTTGGCACAAGTTGTAAGATGGTTCGATGGTGGTGGGGAGGTTGAGAGGATTCTTGAGAGAAGTTGGCTTGAGAGAGAGTGGAGTTGAAGAAGTGATTAAGCTTAATGATGAATGGGAACTTATAGGAGTGACTAATGGTGCGATTAGGATGAGCTAAGTGTAGTTAGGGGGAGCTTATGTGGGCTGCCGAATTTGGAGGGAGATTAGGATGGAGAAATGGTCATGTTGAGTGTAGGGGAAGTTAGGGAAAGTTGATGGGAGGTGATGGATGTGAGCGTGTGTAAGAAGATATTTGAATTGTGTGGAGGAGGGAAGCTCTTGGGGTTGAGCCATTGGAGCAAGGATTGAGCCGTCGGTGGGAGGGAATTAGCCACAGCTTGATGTGACCAAGCCATGGCTCGGGGTTTAGCCGTGGCTTGGGATTGAGCCATAAGCTCTTCTTGGCTCGGGGAAAAGCCGAGAGAAGCTCGAGGCTCGATTGATCGAGCGTCCGATCTCCGACGTCCGATTAATTGATGAATTTGGAATGCTTGCATGAAGGGAATTTAAATGAGCCCAATATAGCCATATTTCATGTGAATGAATATTCGGTGGTCTGGCACCTCGAAAGCCGGTTTTGCCCTGTTTGGATGATCGTGGCGAGGTTGTTCGTCCCCGTTGTCCAATTGCTCCTTCATGCACTGTATCATTCACCTCGGTGTGCCTTTCGTCTCATGCGGAACCGTTGACACGCCGTCTCTGACCGAAGACCATTAGCTGGAGGTGACCTAAGGATCCGCAATTGGGGTTCTCTCAGTGTCTCCCGAATGCTCTGAGGCGTTCGGAGGCCGCTGTGGTCTCAGTTTGCCAGGAACGTGCCCCGAAGACTTGCCGAGAGGCGTTCGTGTCCATTGAAACGTCACTCGGGAGACCGGTATGCTTCGCTTGGTTCGAGCCAAAGTGATTTCCAAGGCCCTAGGGGTTGCTAGGAGTGAATGGTGTGAAGATCGAACGTCAACTTTCCACCAAATGAGCTTTGAGCGCTAGATCTCGTTTGAGAAGGGTCCCTTTCCAGGGTCGGGACTCACTCGGGAGACCAAGACAAGCCCCGAAAGGAAGTCTAAAACTTGTTCCATGGTCCTAGTGGTCCTTGGGTGTGTGCAGGCCCGTTTCCGAGTGCCGTTTACTTGTCCGTGGATCGGGCCCCCGGAGGCCCCGTTAGGAAAGGCGTCTGTGAGAGTTTGGGGGTGCCCCAGCTTAAGCAGGAGGCTTCTGAAATGCGCTCGGAGGTGCCATTGGTCATTTTGGTACCAAGAGAGATTTTTAAAGTCCCATATCGAATATCTTCTGACGCTCCGGTCATCGGGCGATGAATAGTGCCACAGTGCCAGCCTCTGCTGTTTTTGGGGTTCATTATTCATCTGTTCTTCTGATTGCCCTCCTATGTTTTTTTTAGTGGACCATGCTTCTCTCCTGTAATTCATGACTCTGTGCCCGCATGTTCGCTTCCGGTTTCCCGATCGTGCACGGTGACCCGAGATTTGGTCAGAAGTCCTCTGCTGGAGCCCGTGGACCAAAATGGAGTGCTGACAGCTTGTCCCTCTTTGATTGCGTGCTCGATTAGAGGAGATAACCAAAGATCATGAGAATCATCCCTTTTGGTCCCGGCGACCGTCTTGTTGTCACTCTATGTAGTAGCTCGCCCCTCTGTGTTGGATACTTGGGGAGGATGTGCAAAATGCCCGAACCTGTCACAGGATAACCACATGATTAAGAGGTAAAGGTTATGAAACAGTGGATGAGGGGGTCTGAGCCTGCAAAACAGTATGTGCAGGGCCGAAGCCCGCAGGAGGCAATAAATTGCCAGGTCGAAGCTCGTGGAAAGCGGTAAATTAATAGGCCGAAACCCGTGGAAGGTAGTAAATTGCAAGGCAGAAGCCCGTGGAAAGCGGTAAAATGCCAGGCCGAAGCCTGTGGAAAGCGGTAAAATGCCAGGCCGAAGCCCGTTGAAAGCGGTAAAATGCCAGGCCGAAGCCCATTGAAAGCGGTAAACGCCAGGCCGAAGCCCGTGAAAAGAGGTAAACGCCAGGCCGAAGCCCGTGGAAAGTGATAAATTGCCAGGCCGAAGCTCGTGGAAAGCGGTAAATTGCTAGGTCGAAGCCCGTGGAAAGCTGTAAATTGCCAGGCCGAAGCCCGTGGAAAGCAGTAAAATGCCAAAGTGTAGGGAAAGTAGAGGTGGGGATCTGTGTTAGGTGGTATCTCAAAGGTGCTGGAAGAGGCGAATTGCTGGGTTCAGAGCCGAGTTCATGCTCGGGCAATGCAGGGTGCTACTTGTTGCGTTTTGGACTGGAGCAAAGTGGCTTTCCCCCCTTTTTGTCGGGCCCTCCACTCGGCTTGAGGTTGCGATCTGCTGCATGAGCCAATCACGCGTCCGTCAGGGAGGAGATGCCCCTTAGGGTTCCCAACTGCACCTGCGCGTGGAGAAGAAGGCTACCTACAAAGGATGTCAGTTGCGCTCAGTCGGTGAAACTATGATGCGTAAGAGAAATCTATGTAAAGATGTATCGGGGATTTGCTATCGGTGACCGTTGGAGGGTGGCCGTGTCCCTATTGGGGAATGGCTTTTCATGGAACGTGGTGACCCGTGGAATATGTGCATAAAGGTAAAGGGAGAGATCTTATGGGATCCTCCAAATCAAGGATACGTTGATTCGATCCCATTTCGAGGCGCGCCTCGAGCCTGGAGAGTCAAAGAGAGTTTGCTTGCGTCGAAGGATGTTGAACCACTACTCGGTATAGCTTCACAGAAAAGTGCCGCCTTTCTTTCGTGGCCGGGTCAACGATTGTCCCCCTAAATTTTGCCTAGGTCGCCAGGTGTGTGACGGCCTAACGGGGTATTTTTTTCGATTCTTCTCACAGAATACTCACCTTTTGCTACAATCGCCCGCGTTTGGGTCCGATCACACCTCTCAGTTCCTCTAATTCTTGCCTAGGCAGCCTTCTGAGGGTTTTCAACCTAGCGAGGAAATGATTTATGCTCTCCTTTTGCCATGACTCCCCTTTGCAGGATTTTAAGCCGTGCCCTTCGTTCCTTAACTTTTGCCTAGGCCGCCTCGGGGAGGTTTTCGACCTAGCGAGAATATTATTCTTCTTTTTCTCTCAGGAAGGTTTCGAGGTGGGGGGAATGACGGGAGTCGGTGCATGTATAAATGAATGGGGAAGGTGTTATAAATGAAACGGACATGAGGCCCGGCAAATGAAAGACAAACACGAGTGGTCATGGATAATACTTCTTGATGGCATCAACGTTGACCAGGAGCGCGCTTTCGGTCCCATCCATGTCGCTCAAAATGATGGCTCCCCCGGAGAAACTCTCCTTAACAACAAAGGGTCCATCGTATTTGTACGAGAACTTTCCCCGTGGAGGTCCGGATGGACGTTCGGTATGCCAAGAGCGCGTAAGGGAGCATCTCGTGCCAGCCCTTGTAATTCACTGTCATTTTTTCAATGATCTTCTTGATGTTCTTGTTCGCAGCTTTCACCGCGTCGTTCATTTGGGGACGGTATGGAGTGGAATCGCGATGCTGGATTTTCAATTGCGCACAGAGCTCGTCGATGACTTTGTTGTTCAAGTTCTTGGCATTGTCCATGACGATCGTTGCCGGGACCCCATATCGGGCAATGATGTCGTGCTTGAGAAAACAGGCCACGGCTCTTGCGGTGACTGACGCGAGAGTTACAGCCTCGATCCATTTGGTGAAATAATCAATCGCCACCAAGATAAACAAATGCCCGTTAGATGCCTTGAGGTTGATCGGGCCGATCACGTCCATCCCCTACTTTGAAAAAGGCCACGGGGCCGTCATAGGACGTAGCTCATTGGGAGGCGCTTTGATCTGATCGGTGTAAACCTGGCATCGGTGGCAATGCTTGACGTGCTTCCCGCAATCTGTCTCCATGGTGGACCAATAGTAGCCTAAACGCATAATCTTTTTAGCGAGCATGAGACCATTCATATGGGATCCGCAATTTCCTCCGTGCATTTCCTCCATGAGACGCCGTGATTCTTGTTCGTCAATGCACCGGAGGAGCGTCGAGTCGAAGGAACGGCGGTAAAGTATCTCGCTGCTCAGAAAATAATGTATCGCGAGGCGCTTGAGCGTCTTTCAATCGCGACGATCGGCGAATGGGGGATATTGGCCAGTTCGTAAGAAGTTCTTAATGTCTTCGTACCACGGCTTCGCCTCGGTCGCTTCGATTGCATTGCAATGGGCCGGGCCTTTGGCTATCTCAATCTCAAGGGGCTCGATAAGGTTTTCCCTTGTGATGCTTACCATGGAAGCGAGCGTCGCAAGGGCATCTGCAAACTGATTCTTCATGCGCGGGGTGTAGGTGAACGAGATGTCCTCAAAGTTCTCCGTTAACCTCTCGAGGTACTTGTGGTATGGCACCAGCTTCGCGTCCTTTGTCTTCCATTGCCCTAATGTTTGGAAGATTGTGAGCATAGAGTCGCCGAATACTTCTAGTCCCTTTACCTTGAAGTCGATCGCCGCTTGTAGGCCGAGGATGCATGCCTCATACTCGGCCACATTATTGGTGCATGGGAAGTCAATCTTTGCCGCCACCTGGTAATAGCGTCCGTCCAGGGATATCAGTACTGCGCCGATACCGGATCCTGTAGAGTTGATGGCACCGTCAAAGTACATCTTCCACTCCGGCTTCTCCTCCTCACCATCTACTTAGAGAATTCCCTCGTTCGGGAAGTCGGGATTGATTGGCGTGCTGTCCTCAATTGGGAATTCTGCCAAATGATCCGCGATCGCCTACCCCTTAACCGAGGTACGGGATACGTACTCAATGTCGTATTCCGTCAATTGACAACGCCATTTAGCAATGTTCTGAATGGAAGACGGGCTATCAAGCAAATACTTCAGGGGATCCGCCTTTGACAGTAAGCGAATTGTGTGATAGAGCGTGTATTGTCGGAGCCTCTGCATGACCCACACCAGCGCACAACACATCTTCTCGATTTCAGGATAATTGGACTCTCCTTCGGTGAACTTTTTGCTTAGATAATAGATTGCGTGCTCTGTGTGTGTGGACTCCTCCTCTTGCCCTAACATGCACCTTAACGATTGTCGGCGTACTGTTAGATAAAGGATGAGGGGGCGGCCTGGTGTAGGCGGAACTAATACAGGCGGTTGAACCAGGTATGCCTTGATGGTGTTGAAGGCCTTCTGACATTCTTCGTCCCACTCGATCATTGCGTTCTTACGGAGCAAGCGAAAAAGTGGTTGGCATTTGTCCTTCAGGTTTGCGATGAATTGCGCGATGTAGTTCAGTCGCCCCAAGAAACCTCGTACTTCGCGGACCGACAATGGCGGAGGAAGCTCCCTGATGGCTTTAACCTTATCCAGATCAACTTCGATGCCACGTTCACTGACCACAAACCCCAGCAACTTCCCCTACCTGGCGCCGAATGTGCACTTCGCCGGATTGAGCCGAAGCTTATATTCTCTCAGGAGATCGAAAAGGCGCTCTATGTTGACAAGGTGATCTTCCCCTTCTTTCGACTTGGCAATCATGTCATCGACGTAGACCTCTATTTCCTTGTGCATCATGTCGTGGAACAACGTGACCATGGCCCTCTGTTAGGTTGCCCCGGCGTTCTTGAGGCCGAAGGGCATGACCCGATAACAGAAGGTCCCCCACATTGTCGTGAACGTTGTCTTGATCTTGTCCTCCTCGGCCATCCAGATTTGGTTATACCCGAAGAAGTCGTCCAATAAAGGAGAACTGAGTGTGGCGCACAGTGTTGTCGACCAAGACGTAAATGTGAGGTAAAGGAAAGTTGTCTTTGGGACTGGCTTTGTTGAGGTCTCGATAATCGACACAAACCCTAACTCTTCCATCTTTCTTTTCCACCGGGACGATATTTGCTACCCATTCGGAGTAGTTGCAAACTTCAAGGAAACCGGCGTTGATCTGTTTGACGACCTCTTCTTTGATGCGGAGGAGAAGGCCGGCTCGCTGTTGTCGCAGTTGCTGCCGCTTGGGTGGGAATTTCTCCGTGTCTAGTAGGAGGAAGTGTTTGACTATCGATGGGTCTACACTCGGCATGTCGGTGTAGGACCAGGCAAAAACTTCTTGGTATCTTGTTAGGAAGTCGATCATCCGGGCTCGTTGCGTTGGGTCGAGGCCCGTCCTGATCTTTAAGGTACGGGGCTCATCTTCGGTGCCCACATTGATCTCTTCCGTTGGCTCGACTGAGGTGAGCCAGCGATCCTCGAGGCGGCGCAAACTCTCTTCTATCTCAGGCACTTGAATGTCTTCGTCGAGCCCTTCCCCGAAGTATATGGGTCTGGGCTCTCCGAGACATTCTTCGAATGTGTTTGATTCGACGTGTCGAAGATTTGGATTCTAGTGGAGCTTGGAAATTTAGAGGAATAGTCTTAGAAAATTTAGAATACGTGAATTGACGAATAAGAGGAGGAGATAAGTAGACGCGGAAATTCAAAAATGCATGTAGGGATTTTATTGATAGTATGAACATGAAACCATGACAGAGATCCCTCTTCCGTCGTGTGGCCTATGGCTATGCAGACACGCGGGAAACATCTTGTACATAGATAAGCCTTACACATCGGTGATCACAGCCGAATAGCGCGGGACTGAGGTCCAGTTGTTAAGCTCATCATTTTCCTGCGCCGGGCAGATGTGAACCCCTGAAGGAATCTCCTCGGTGACTGCATACACGGTTGGCAAAGTGTCAGGCGCGTCGGCGGAGTCCGAGGAAGGGCCATCAAGGGTGTCCCCGACGATGTGTGGTGGTCTAGGAAAGAAATGGGAGAGTGGGGGAACCAGGAGACCCCTGTTGACCTTCCCATAGTGTGCTGCAAGGTGGCGGAGATGGTGGTCGCGGCGGGCTTCGATGATTTCGTGGCAAGAGGAGCGAAAGCCAAGTCCCCTCCTATGCTTGTACTCTTCAACCTCAATAGGGCGGCTAATCCCTTGTCCATATACTCCAAGGCCGGTGCCAAGGATGTGATTGTGGCGCATCAAGATTTTCCCTATCATACGGTCGGCATGAGTGGGGCCGACTTTTCCGTAGTCCCGGATGACGGATATAGTCTTGAAGGAGTGGAAGGGCAGATTTTCATCATTTCCAACGCTGATGTAGGGGACCGCCGTCTCTTTGTAGATGGCGTAATCTTCCTCTCCCTTGACCGTGGTAAGTTTCTCCTCGATGATGAATTTCAACTTCTGGTGCAAAGAGGAGAGGACGGCGCCGGCCGAGTGGATCCAAGGCCTCCCGAGTAATAGGCTGAATGCATTCGGGATATGAAGCACTTGGAATGTGACGCTAAAAGAGCACGGGCCGACGTCTATGAGGAGGTCAATCTCTCCATTCACTTCCCTCTGTGAACCGTCGAAGGCTCGGACGGCAGTTTTACTCGGGCGGACGCGGTTGAGGTCCACATTCATCTGCTTTAGGGTGGTCACCGGGCACACGTTGAGTGCAGAGCCGTTGTTAATCATGACTCGACCGATGACATAGTTGTTGCACTTGCAGACAATGTGCAACGCCCGTGAATGTGAGCATCCTTCAGAGGGGAACTCGTCGTCCGAAAACGAGATAGTATTGGAGAAGTTGGAGCTGACAGTCTCCTCCATTCAGTCTGGAGGTGTCCCTTTAGGAACTTGTGCAGCCATTAGGACACGTAGGAGGGCTTCCCTATGTGGTTCCGAGCTGAGGAGGAGGGCGAGTAACGAGATGTGGGTCGGAGATTTGGCCATCTGCTCCACTATCTTATATTCACTCGCCTTGATGATCTTCATGAAGGTTTCGGCTTCTTCTTCGGTCACTTTCTTGGGTGGAGTAGGCGGGATTCCCGGTATCGCCTCAATTTCCACGGGGGGTGCCTTCCCTTTGTCTGTGGCCACCGAATTCTCATATACCCGTCCCGAGTGTGTCACGCCCAAGACGCTGAATTGTTGCTCGAGGTTCCCGGGACCTCCTTCATAGGTCCAGGGGACCTTGTCGTCCAAGTATGGTTCTCTGGCGGGAATATCTATGACGAACGGGGTAGGAGATGTGCCAATCCCTACGAACCCAACTGTAGCTTTCGCGGGGACGTACTCAATCACGAAGAGGGAGGGACCGCCTTGTTTGCTTTCGCCCTCCCCTAATGCGCATATGTTGATCATATTGATGAAGGGCCCCTAGGCTGGTCCATGATCGGGAAGGGGATTAGCCTGTACATTCGGGGGTCTTACGGCATTGAACGTGAGCTCTTTTGCATCGATCCATCTCCTGGATCCTCTCTCGTAGCTTCCAGCAATTATCTAAGGTGTGCCCCGGCGCACCTCGATGATATTCACATTGCTTGCTCCGATCCTAGATGGTTGGGTCGAAGTTGGGGCTGGGCACTACCGTTCCGATTTTGTCGCTTGCGCGGAGTTGTTGGTAAATATGGGAAAGCGGAACCAACAGGGACGGGTATTGTCTGCGCGGTCGCGATTGTGCTACACCGCCCTGTTGACCTTGCTGAGGTGGGGCCCATTGTGTTGGCGGAGGAGCTCTTAAAGCCAGGGGTTGGTACTGAGGGGCTTGAAGTGGAGTAGGGGTGTAGTGGTGGACAACGGGCGATGGCACCGTAGGTGGGAGTGGAGGCGGCGGTGCAGAGTAGTAGATCGATTGGGTAGGGGGTTGAGGTCGATATTGCGGCGCATGCGGAGCGTAGGTGGGGACCACGGGGGGCGCAGACGTGAAATTTACCGAATATTGTTGGGGTGTCGGATGTGCTAGATTAACAGCGTTAACTGTAACCTCCTTTCCCCTTCTTCCGCTGGAAGCTGTCGTCATTGTAGAAGCCTTCTTCGAGGATTCTTCTCCTTTACTGGTGGGGCCTTCCATCCTGCCAAGCTTGATTCCCAAGTCAAGCTTTTTCCCGGCCTCGATGAGATCAGAGAATGAAGAGGTGTGAGCCAACAAATGCGAATAGTACACTCCTCTTAGGGTGGAATGGAACAACTAGATCTGTTGTACTTCGCTGATTGGGGAGATGTGCTTTGCCGCTTGGGCACGCCACTTGGTAGCGTACTCCTCAAACCTTTCGCCTTGCGCCATCTCTTTCATGCTCAATTCCAAGAGGGTCGGAGGCCTTTCTGCACAGTACTGGTACTAGTCGATGAATTTCCAGGAAAGGTCTGCCCATGTTGGAATGTCTTCGGCCTTAGCGACATGAACCAATCAAGAGCTAATCCCGTCAGACTGTCTTGAAACGAGTGGATGATGAATTCCTCGTAATCCCAGTACTGTAGCATCTTACCCTGGTAATGGCGGAGATGATGTCGCGGATCCGTCGTTCTTTCATAAGCTCTAAACTCCAGGATTTTAACCTTCGAGGGTAGTCGCATGCCTGGGAAGAGGCTACAATTGCCATAGCTAGCATTGAGGCGAGTCTCATTTGCTTGCAGGGCTCGTATTGTCTCTTCCATTCTTTTCAGCCTACATTCTTGCTCGGCGTCAGCCTCGGGGAAAAAGTGCGTTGGTGAAGCGAACTGGGCCGCGTGAGTCGGTGTGCCTGGTTCGAGAAAAGTGGTGTTTATGGGAGGCGGTGCTTGGTAGGGGAGGCTAGTGTGGGATTGTAGAGACGGATAGGGAGGAGGTTCTGCGACTTGAAGGTGAGCTGGAGCAGGTACGCTTGACGTCGGAAAAACCATCGGCGGAGGGACGGTATAGACTACAGCTGGGGCCGGCATGGAGACAGGAGGAGGCGCAGACAGGGCCTGATCTGAAGTTAGGAATGCCGCCGGTGGAAGAGGGACGGCTGTAGGGGCCGGTGGCGGCGGAAAGGGGATGGTAAATGGGTGGACCGCGGACGTTTGCGTTGTTGGCGGGGCAGGAGCATCAGTGCTTTCTGGAACTTGGGTTGGCGGAATCCAAGATGTTGGGTCGACTGTTGGCCCTTGTCCAGAAAGAGGTGTGGAGCTCGATGATGCACGGTTCGGTCCCCTGAGTAGGGCAAACAGTTCGCCATGTTGGTGGTCATGTTGGCAGCTAGTTGATTAACTATGCCTTCAAGCGCCGCAATGCGAGCGTGGTCGTCGGAGGTGGATGATGTTGGTGAGACTCGTGGAAGGGGTGCCCCTGGAGACGTTGGGGGTGGGAGATATATCGAAGGGGGGCCTAAATACGTCGGTGGTACGCCCGCGGGAGTTGGAGGCGGCGGAGCATGTGTCAGGGGCGGCTGAGAATGAGCCGGGACCGGTGGATTGACTTCCTCGGAGATATCAATTCGATTCTCTTCCGTCATCCTGACACGTTGACGAGTCGGGTAACGGTGCGACGCCAGTTGCGATTACCTGGATTCCAAGAGTATGTAAGCACGATATCGACACTTCCGAAAGGACAAGTGTGGAACAATAAAAGAACAGGATGTATGAGATGCATGAGTTTCAAAATACTAATGTCATTACATTGGTTTGATTCGAGTTCTATAGTTTTTATAAAAAAGACAGCACACGAAAGAAAAAGGAACATAAACGTAAGCCGACATCCCCTTGTGCTCAGTAGCCAGCCGAGAGTGGCGTAGGTCCGAGCGAAGGCAAAAAACGACTGCGTCTGCTAATCCTAGGAATGGGGAACTCGGCGCGCCCTTACCCGTGTTCGGTCTAACATAGCGCTCAGGCGGGCTATCTCTCGGTCTAGGGCCGCGATCCGAGCGCGTAGTCCGCGACTTCTGCACGAGAGTCAACAAGCTCGCAACGAAGTCTATCTCGCTCCTCCCTGATGGAGTGTAGCTCTGCGCGCATGGCGGCTTGGGTGGAGCTTTCAGCCTCCGGGGCGTCTGTCGGTACTGCTCGCGGGATCGGAATGGTCTGATGCCGCTGCGGCGACGTCGGTCCCTATTAATAAAACTGAGCCACGTATACAGACATGGCGGAAAGTGCTCATTCCTCATCGGTGGGATGCTCGGGAAAGTAGAGGCGCTGTATAGTGCTAGTGTCCCGCTGACGGTGAATCTCTCGGATCTGCAGGAATCTCGCAGGCGCCGTGGATGTGCAGAAGGGCCATTGGATGCGGTAGGGTAGGCGGTCTGCCTCGGCAGGGATGTCCTGTAAGCTGTCGAGTTGTCTGATTACTCGGCCGGGGAATATGAGCGTGCTTCCTAAGTGGCTGAGGAGAGGGACACCCACAATTCCGGGACATCCTGTGATCATGGGGCCGCCGGGATTCCAACGAGCGACCCATAGAAACCGCGCGAGCGTTAACTCACGCAAGAAGTGCCTCCATTCCAAGAAACTGCGCTCAGGAGGTGGAAAGACGGGAACCAGGCGCGCAATTAGCGAACGCTCGTCCGCAATGTAGGAGAAGGGATGTGATGAGCAAAAGGGACGGATATGCGCGAGGAGCCAAACTTGTAGAAGGTGTGGGGATCCTCTCATCCTGCAGCGCCGAACCTCCCTAACATAGTCTAGAGACTGAACGGTCTCGGCTAGTAAAGCCTCCACATAACTATGGCCTCCCACCGCTTGGAGGACGACTTGGGCTATAGCTCTGTCAGTGAGGTTTGACGCGTATAGGAACAGGAGGGTGCCGAAGATCAAAAGCAGGAACCCGTCACACGCGTCGCGTTGGTAGGACCTTGTCGAAGGTGTCAATGCACGGAGGAGCGTCCAGTCTGAGAGCCATGCGATCCTGACGCCGTGATCCCATCCTTGATGAAGCTCTTGGTGGACCTCCTGGACGGGTATGCCGATGAGGGTGAAGAGTTGGCTTCGGATCACTGCGAACGGGTTGGGTACAAAGGTGCCTTGGGTGGTGGGCGTAGGCCTCTGGATGAGCGTCGTATACTCCTCAATTGTGGGTGCCAGTTATGTTCCCTGGAAGTTGAACACTGCATGTTGGGGATCCCAGAATACGGTGGCAGTCCTCAAGAAGATCCAATCCACCGGGGTTTCAGTGAGCTTGACCACGTCTCCAATAATGCCTTGAATGAAGGAGCGGTCCACCGGGCAGAGTGTCCTCCAAATGCCATGATTTCTTGCCTAGGCGGTGTGATTGACTCGAGCCTAAGACCGGAAGCCGGGTGATCCATTCTTACCTAAATGGAGGAGATGTCGGCTCAACATTCTATGAATCACACCAATGCAACGTCCTAAGTCGTTTTGAAAATAATGCATGCAGTGCGGGGAAATAAACTATAACCGTATTCTTTACAGTATACATCACTCTTTTTCGAAGAAAACAACAAAAAGCCCGTCCCTAAAGAAAAACTACGGGCTGACTCAACGACTCGACTTTGGGGTCGGTTGGCGGTATGGAGGCAAAGATTGGTCCAGCGTGATAGTCCCTGTGTATGCATGGTTTTCGGTGCTATTGGGAAAACTGCTAACTAAGGATGGGGGCTCCCGATACAAGGGTGTGAATTCCTTGAAATCGAGCGAGGATCTTTGGGGGCTGGTTCGATGGCATAGCCGACTCGATCTATTCCCTTACTCGGAACCTCTGACTAACCTTGATTCCTATTTTGGTGCCCGTGGGATTTCGGACGAGGTACCTAGAAACCCGCTAGAATGATGCGATGCAAGTGCGTAAAATAAATGTGCGCGAAATAAATGTGCTTAAAATGAATGTTCAGAAAGCGATAAATAAACACGCAAGCAAGCAAACGGAATCGAGCGCGAACCCTCTAGCCGTCCCCAATGGAGTCGCCAAGCTGTGCGCGCTCGAATTTCATCTCGTAGGGGCACGCATGCGCGCGCCTATGCAATGCGGCTTGGGAGTGTCCACCTTCCCGGGGACGCGCGACAGACGCGCATGAGAAGGAGTCGCCACTTACTGTTTACGACCCGTAGGTCGAGGGCCGTTGAGTCGCCCGAGTCTAGGGGTACGGGGTACACCTAAATGCTAATGCAATGGTCGTGCGAAACCGAAAATTCTGAATTCTGGGGCTCTGTTACATGGGGGCCTATATCCCACACGCCCTTTCGGTACTCTAGCTTGCTAGGCTTGCCATTTTGTTTATTTACCGCGTGATTTAGGGTTGCACTTGACTCGCCCGTTTTGACACCGTAAATTCGATGAATTGATCAAATTGGGCCAAGAATCCGAAAGATGAGTAAACTTGTGCGTCGAGGAATCGGTTCACTATCTTCGCGTTTCGTCGGATCGTGATGGTCAATTCCCTGCGCAAACCGAGACCACGAGTATTCAAGCTTACTCCTCTCTTGGTAACAATAGACCAACTTGACCAGTTCGACATTCGGACCTCTCGCTCGCCGATCGGGGATCCTTACAAATGAGTGAATGAATGTACAAACAAATCCTCGCAATATTCTCTCAAGTAATTACAAAATACAATTGAATAAGTAAATGGATCCCGATCGGTTTGCATTGGGCCAATATTTCGCTCCGGCTCACCGTGTGTTTTGAATAACCGATAAATAAATTAAGGCAACGCGGGCTCAAGGAGTCGGGGGTTGGGTCCGATCGAACCAACGGTCTGCAGGAGAACCGGTTGATTCCCACTGTAACCGTTGGGCCAATCGAGCTCCCAGGTGATATCTAAACACGTTTCACACATCCAATCCAAATTGCCTTCCACATAGGCCATACTTGGAGTGTGATGGTGACTCGAGGCTAGATCTCATTCCGCACTCGAATTGCACGCGCTCAGTGAGTTAGGATGCGTTGGACCTCGTGTTCGGCGATTTGGGGTGTTGGACCCCCTGTATTACGTAACCTATGGGTTCGGACCCGAGTCGTAACACATCAGCAAAAGCAAATGGAAAACAGAAGAAAACTGATAAAACTGATGAAAAACAGACAAAAACTGATAAATGCAAATAAATACAAACAAGTTATATATTAAGTCGAATGTACGTGACTTAATCAGTTATTAATCGGGGTTGATTAGTAAACAATGTATCTAACCTAGACAAACAAAGAGGTGGGCTGGGATATGGTTTTAGGCCAATTACATGTGTGAATTTGTTTTAGAACTCTATTTAGTGAGGTGTCACTCCGGTTTCACTGAATTTGCCAAACTCGTACTTTGACTCTAGATTGGAATCTAGCATTCCGCCTATCCGTTATCTAATGTCTGATTAAGTCAGATGCATGATTAATCCGATTTTTCATGTTTTGCAACATAAATGAAGATGCTCGCCATCGAATCTACAATAGGGAGATAGAAACACCGAAAGTGGACGGAATGGGCCGTACGAATGAAACTCGCACCCGAACGGGCGATCCCTTTTCGTCCATAGATCGAGGTGTTTCTGACTCCCTAACGCCTAGGATATCAGTGAATCACGGAATGACTATTATGCCCTTGAGTGGTAGAACGTGTGTAGTTCATATACAAATTAAAGATCATGTGACACGAAGAGGTCTAAAAAGGACTCGCGCACTTTGACTTGGGCCGCCTCAAATTGGGCCCGGACCCGAGTCATAACACGCGAGTGCTCGCTAGACGCTAATTCTATTCGTGTCACACGTCTCGGTGTTTTGAAATTATGGGCTTTTAGAGGAAAGGGCATTTCCGCCGTTCCGTGAACCATCGATGCGTTTACGAATTAACAATTAATTTATCCAATTATTTAGTCCAAGTGATTCGATTAACCACATGATACGTCCCGTTTCTCCCATTTGTGAAATTATTCGGTGGTGGTGATCTTATATCGAGGGATTATGGACTTGATGGATAATCCTCCAAAACTAATCCTCCTAGGAGGCGGCTAACACGTGTTTAACGATGAAAGGCAAAATATGAATACACTCAATTCCAAGGGATGATCCCGAAGCAACGAAGGAGACCACCCTAAACTCGGGAAGGGTCAAAGAGCATTCGGCCACTCCTCCAAGGGTTAGGTCGAGAGCTCTCCTTGACCCGACTTGGGTTATGGAGGGTCTCCCACGTCGATTCCGGTCGTGTCTTGCATACATAATACATCAAGCACAAGAACAACACATGTTTCGGTGAAAATGAAAGGAAATCGACACCGCCAAGATCTCGAAACGCAACCAAACACACAAACAAACACATATAATATATATATGAAGGAATCGGTAAAATGGCGTCGATTCATGCAATAATAAAACGTGAAAGCACGGGAACCAACCTATTTCGGAATGAAAGAGGCTTCCTTAGGCTCGTGTGGTCCAAAGGAACTCTCGACCACATCCCCTCTCGAGTGGCCGTGGCTTCCCTTGGTTCACACGGGTCAAGGCAGCCTCTTCAACCCCGATTTAAGTTCTTTTCGGGAAGGGAGAGGACACCCTAGCCTCGGGTGAGCCAAGGGAGCTCACGGGTCCCCCCTTTAGGACTAAGCCGTGGGTTGCCGTGGTTCAACCGTGGCCAAGATGGTCTCTCCTACCTCGATCTTAGCCGTTTCCCATCACGATACATGTGTTCATACGACATATGGACAAGATATAGGACGAACGTGCATGGGGTTGCATGGAAGTGCATGGATCCGTATAAGAAAAACCTAACTTGCATGCAACGTATATATATCACCTTATTACCCCACAACAAACGAAGATCGGAGACCTAGACCCCTTTAAGTCGTAGAGGAATGTTACCTAGCCTCGACGAGGAGAAGAGTCGGGGAAGTGGCAATGGGAGTCGCACGGCTGAACGTTGAGGGCAGTAGGTGCCCGTAAGATAGCGTCCGTGGCAGCCGAGGAAGATTGAGCTCGGCACGCTAGCTCCGACCACGGCACCAAGTGAGATCGGGCTCCTTGGACTCCTAAGGGACATATCTAAACGTTTACGGACAGCCTCGAACATGCAAGAGCATGGACAAACCCGAAATGATGAGAGAAAGTTCGGCAATAAACTGTGAAACCCGATAAAGAGAGGATGGGAGAAATGGAGGTTGTGCACGGTGGTATGGCTCTCGGACCGTGACCACCTCTTCACGGGGGAGAGTGGGGGTTATGAGGGACCCTTTGAATGTGGTGGCACGACTCGCCCAAGTCGCGAGAGGAAATAGCACGTTGAGGAAGTCGGGTGCACCGGATGAGGGTTCTTGAAACCCGATAGTTCTCACGGTTGGAACGCGACGTTGGAGGCTTCAAATGGAGAATCTAAGCTCGGAAATGGACTTAGGGGATGGGAAATATGTAGGATATGAAGTTTGGTTGTGTTTGGCTTAAGTCGGGTCGGGCGGTGATCGGAATACCGGGTGGTTTTCCGTTGATTTTGACTGGTATTGGCCTTGGCACAAGTTGTAAGATGGTTTGGTGGTGGTGGGGAGGTTGAGAGGATTCTAGAGAGAAGTTGGCTTGAGAGAGAGTGGAGTTGAGGAAGTGATTAAGCTTAATGATGAATGGGAACTTATAAGAGTGACTAATGGTGCGATTAGGATGAGCTAAGTGTAGTTAGGGGGAGCTTATGTGGGCTGCCGAATTTGGAGGGAGATTAGGATGGGGAAATGGTCATGTTGAGTGTAGGGAAGTTAGGGAAAGTTGATGGGAGGTGATGGATGTGAGTGTGTGTAAGAAGATATTTGAATTGCGTGGAGGAGGGAAGCTCTTGGGGTTGAGCCATTGGAGCAAGGATTGAGCCGCCGGTGGGAGGGAATTAGCCGCCGCTTGATGCGGCCAAGCCATGGCTCGGGGTTTAGCCTTGGCTCGGGATTGAGCCATAAGCTCTTCTTGGCTCGTGGAAAAGCCGGGAGAAGCTCGAGGCTCGATTGATCGCACGTCCGATCTCCAAGGTCCGATTAATTGATGAATTTGGAATGCTTGCATGAAGGGAATTTAAATGAGCCCAATATCGCCATATTTCATGTGAATGAATATTCGGTGGTCTGGCACCTCGAAAGTCGGTTTTGCCCTGTTTGGATGATCGTGGCGAGGTTGTTTTCCTCGTTGTCCAATTGCTCCTTCATGCACTGTATCATTCGCCTCTGTGTCTTTCGTCTCATGCGGAACCGTTGACACGTCGTATCTAACCGAAGACCATTAGCCGAAGGTGACCTAGGGATCCGCGATCGGGGTTCTCTCAATGTCTCCCGAATGCTCCGAGGCGTTCGGAGGCCGCTGTGGTCTCAGTTTGCCAGGAACGTGCCCCGAAGACTTGCCGAGAGGTGTTCGTGACCATTGAAACGTCACTCGAGAGACCGGTATGCTTCGCTTGGTCCGAGCGAAAGTGATTTCCAAGGCCCTAGGGGTTGCTGGGAGTGAATGGTATGAAGATCGGACGTCAACTTTCCACCAAATGAGCTCTGAGTGCTAGATCCCGTCTGAGATGGGTCCCTTTCCCGGGTCGGGACTCACTCGGGAGACCAAGACAAGCCCCGAAAGGAAGTTTGAACCTTGTTCCATGGTCCTGGTGGTCCTTGGGTGTGTGCAGGCCCGTTTTCGGGTGTCGTTTACTTGTCCGTGGATCAGGCCCCCGGGGGCCCCGTTAGGAAAAGGCGTTTGTGAGAGTTCGGGGGTGCCCCGGCTAAAGCAGGAGGCTTCTGAAATGCGCACGGAGGTGCCATTGGTTATTTTGGTACCAAGAGGGATTTTTAAAGTCCCATATCGGATATCTTCTGACGCTCCGGTGATCCGACGATGAATAGTGCCACTGTGCCAGCCTCTGCTGTTTTTGGGGTTCGTTGTTCGTCTGTTCTTCTCATTGCCCTCCTATGTTTTTTTTTAGTGGACCATGCTTCTCTCCTGTAATTTATGACTCTATGCCCACATGTTCGCCTCCTGTTTCCCGATCGTGCATAGTGACCCGAGCTTTGGTCGGAAGTCCTCTGCTGGAGCCGGTGGACCAAAATGTGGTGCTGACAGCTTGCCCCTCTTTGGTTGCATGCTCGATTAGAGGAGGTAAACAAAGATCATGAGAAGCATCCTTTTTGGTCCCAGCGACCGTCTTGTTGTCACTCTATGTAGTAGCTCGCCCCTCCGCGTTGGATACTTGGGGAGGATGTGTAAAATGCCCGAGCCTGTCACAGGATAACCACACGGTTAAGAGGTAAAGGTTATGAAACAGTGGATGAGGGGGTCTGAGCCCGCAAAACGGTATGTGCAGGGCCGAAGCCCGTCGGAGGCAATAAATTGCCAGGCCGAAGTTCGTCGAAAGCGGTAAATTGACAGGCTGAAACCCGTGGAAGGTAGTAAATTGCCTGGCAAAAGCCCGTGGAAAGTGGTAAAATGCCAGGCCGAAGCCCGTGGAAAGCGGTAAAATGCCAGGCCGAAGCCCGTGGAAAGCCGTAAAATGCCAGGCCGAAGCCCGTTGAAAGCGGTAAAATGCCAGGCTGAAACCCGTGGAAAGCAGTAAATTGCCAGGCCGAAGCCCGTGGAAAGCGATAAATTGCCAGGCCGAAGCCCGTGGAAAGTGGTAAAATGCCAAAGTGTAGGGAAAGTAGAGGTGGGGATCTATGTTAGGTGGTATCTCAAAGGTGTTGGAAGAGGCGAATTGCTCGGTTTAGAGCCGAGATCATGCTCGGGCAATGCAGGGTGCTACTTGTTGCATTTTGGACTGGAGCAAAGTGGCTTTCCCCCTTTTTGTCGGGGCCCTCTACTCGGCTTGAGGTTGCAATCTGCTGCATGAGCCAATCGTGCATCCGTCGGTTCCCGACTGCACCTGCGCGTGGAGAAGAAGGCAACCTACAAAGGATGTCAGTTGCGCTCAGTCGGTGAAACTATGATGCGTAAGAGAAATCTATGTAAAGATGTATCGGGGATTTGCTATCGGTGACCGTTGGAGGGTGGTCGTGTCCCTATTGGGGAATGGCTTTTCATGGAACGGGGTGACCTGGGGAATATGTGCATTCGCGGTTACGGACCTTTGCGTTGAATGCTCGAGCCATCCTTTGTTGGTAGCACTGTCCGTGGCATAGTGTTTTCAGTCTCTTTTCGTTGATGAGGTTTAACTGCTCGTAACGCTGTTTTGTTCATTCTGCTTTTTCAAGTTCGGTTTCGGCGAGGATCCTCATGGAAGGGATTTCAACCTCAATTGGGAGGACCGCTTCCATGCTATAGACCAAGGAATATGGAGTCGCCCCCGTGGAGGTCCGGATGGACGTTCGGTATGCCAAGAGCGCGTAAGGGAGCATCTCGTGCCAACCCTTGTAATTCACTGTCATTTTTTCAATGATCTTCTTGATGTTCTTGTTCGCAGCTTCCACCGCGCCGTTCATTTGGGGACGGTATGGAGTGGAATTGCGATGCTGGATTTTCAATTGCGCACAGAGCTCGTCGATGACTTTGTTGTTCAAGTTCTTGGCGTCGTCCGTGACAATCGTTGTCGGGACCCCATATCGAGCAATGACGTCGTGCTTGAGAAAATAGGCCACGGCTTTTGCGGTGACTGACGCGAGAGTTACAGCCTCGATCCATTTGGTGAAATAATCAATCGCCATCAAGATAAACAAATGCCCGTTAGATGCCTTGGGGTTGATCGAGCCGATCACGTCCATCCCCCACATTGAAAAAGGCCACGAGGCCGTCATAGGACGTAGCTCATTGGGACGCGCTTTGATCTGATCGGCGTAAACCTGGCATCGGTGGCAATGCCTGGCGTGCTTCACGTAATCGATCTTCATGGTGGACCAATAGTAGCCTAAGCGCATAATCTTTTTAGCGAGCATGAGACCATTCATATGGGGTCCGCAATTTCCTCCGTACATTTCCTCCATGAGACGCCGTGATTCTTGTTCGTCGATGCACCGGAGGAGCGTGGAGTTGAACGAACGGCGGTAAAGTATCTCGCCACTCAGAAAATAGTGTAGCGCAAGGTGCCTGAGCGTCTTTCGATCGCGACGATCGGCGTATGGGGGATATTGGCCAGTTCGTAAGAAGTTCTTAATGTCTTCGTACCACGACTTTGCCTCGGTCGCTTCGATTGCATTGCAATGGGCCGGGCCTTTGGCTATCTCAATCTCAAGGGGCTCGATAAGGTTCTCCCTTGTGATGCTTACCATGGAAGCGAGCGTCGCAAGGGCATCTGCGAACTTACTCTTCATGTGCAGGGTGTAGGTGAACGAGATGTCCTCAAAGTTCTCCGTTAACCTCTCGAGGTACTCGTGGTATGGCACCAACTTCGCGTCCTTTGTCTTCCACTGCCCTAATGTTTGGAAGATTGTGAGCATAGAGTCGCCGAATACTTCTAGCCCCTTTACCTTGAAGTCGATCGCCGCTTGTAGGCCGATGATGCATGCCTCGTACTCGGCCACATTATTGGTGCATGGGAAGTCAATCTTTGCCGCCACCGGGTAATAGCGTCCGTCCGGGGATATCAGTACTGCGCCGATACCGGATCCTGTGGAGTTGACGGCACCGTCAAAGTACCTCTTCCACTCGGGCTTCTCCTCCTCACCATCTACTTGGAGAATTCCCTCGTCCGGGAAGTCGGGATTGATCGGCGTGCTGTCCTCAATTGGGAATTCTGCCAAATGATCCGCGATCGCCTGCCCCTTAACCGAGGTACGGGATATGTACTCAATGTCGTATTCCGTTAACTGACGACGCCATTTAACAATGTTCCGCATGGAGGACGGGCTATCAAGCAAATACTTCAGGGGATCCGCCTTTGACAGTAAGCGAATTTTGTGATAGAGCGTGTATTGTCGGAGCCTCTGCATGACCCACACCAGCGCACAACACATCTTCTCGATTTCAGGATAATTGGACTCTCCTTCGGTGAACTTTTTGCTTAGATAATAGATTGCATGCTCCGTATGTGTGGACTCCTCCTCTTGCCCTAACATGCACCCTAACGATTGCCGGTGTACTGTAAGATAAAGGATGAGGGGGCGGCCTGGTATAGGCGGAACCAATACAGGCGATTGAACCAGGTATGCCTTGATGGTGTCGAAGGCCTTCTGACATTCTTCGTCCCACTCGATCGCTGCGTTCTTGCGGAGCAAGCGAAAGAGTGGTTGGCATTTTTCCGTCAGGTTTGCGATGAATCGCGCGATGTAGTTCAGTCGCCCCAAGAAACCTCGTACTTCGCGGACCGACGATGGCGGAGGAAGCTCCCTGATGGCTTTAACCTTATCCGGAACAACTTCGATGCCACATTCACTGACCACAAACCCCAACAACTTCCCTGACTTGGCGCCGAATGTGCACTTCGCCAGATTGAGCCGAAGCTTATATTCTCTCAGGCGATCGAAAAGGCACTCTATGTTGACAAGGTGATCTTCCCCTTCTTTCGACTTGGCAATCATGTCTGTACGGACCCGAATGTGGACTCTCGTCGGGGCCCGCATGCGCGCTTTTGGATCGCGCGGCTTGGGAGTGTCCACCTTCCCGTGGGGACGCGTGACGGACACGCGTGAGAGAATGAGTCGCCACTTATCATTTTACGACCCGAAGGCCGATGGTGGATAAGTTACCCGGGGTCTAGGGGTATGGAACACCTAGTTGTTGTTAAGGCATTGATCTGTGCGGAACCGGAAAATCCGTGTTCGGGGGTTCATGTTACGTGCGGGCGTATATCCCGCACGCCCTTTCGGTACTCTGGTTTGCTAAGCTTGCCTGTTTTATGATTTACCGCTTGAATTAAGTTGCACTCGGCTCGCACGTTTTGACACCGAATATTCGATGATTTAAACGATGTAGGTGGAGAAGCCGAGAGAGAAGTAAACCCGTGTGTCGGGGAATTGATTCACAATCTTACGTTACAGTTCATCGAACCATGGAGGTTGAATCCCTGCGTGAACCAAAACCGCAAGTTCTTGGATTTACTTGTATCTGGGCAAGCATTAGACCGATTCGATCAATTCGACTCTCGGACCGTTCGCTCACCGACTGGAATTCTTACAGAATGAATGTACAAAATAAAATCCTTACAATGCCCTCGAAAACAATAAATATAAATTACAAATGGCCGAATTCCAGTCGACTCGCGTTAGGTTATTATTCCACTCTAACTCACCGTGAGATTAGGGAAACACCGAAAAATTGAAATTCAATGGACGCTCTCACTGAATAGGGCGTTGGACCCTGTGAGTGATGATTAGGGTGTTGGACCCTGTGCTCGATGATTAGGGCGTTGAACCCTAATATTATTCGGCCTAGGGATCAGGCTCGACCCGCGTGGCAAACAGGTGCGGAAAGATAACAAGCAGCAGGTAAATAACAGACAATGTGTTTGTATTCACCGAATGCACGTGAATTAGTAAGTTTATTAATCCGGGGTATTTTGGTATGTAAATCCTACCCTAAACAAACAAACGTGTGCCAATGTTTCAGCATTCGGCTTTGGTTTGAGAACCTGACATGTCGGGTGTCCGTAGTCAAGTTTCCTGTGTGCGGATTGCTTTTACAGTTGTTTTGTATTGTGTCACTGAATTACCACTGAATTAGCCAAACTCGTGTTTTGACTCTAGACTTGGAATCTAGAATTCCTCCTAACCATTATCTAGTGTTTGGTTAGGTCGAGTGAAAGGTTAATCAGAATTTTGCATGTTTTCTGACAGAGATAACCGTTCTAGTTACCCGAGACTATGTTAGGATGACAGAAACTCATCAGTTAATTAAGAAAAGGCTATGTAGATGAACCTGCACCTGAACAGGTAGCCCGTTCTTATCCCGTACTGTAGTGTTTCTGTCATGCTAACCCTAAGGGTGTCGATGAATTGTGAAAAGACGATTTTGCCCTTTATTTGAAAATTGTTTTCAGAAAAAGGGAAACATCGCAGTGCGGGCCACCTCGGCCTGTAGTCGGTGTCAACCAATTCCCTGGATCGTCCAAGGTTATGCAAGAACCCTGAAAAAGCCAAAGAACCGGTTGATCTGCCCGAAAGTGATCTAGAAAGGTCTTCTATATCCTAACCTGAGTTACCTGGAATCAGGTAAAAACTCAAGTTGAGACACAGAAACCCTTTTCAGACGTCCATGCTACATCGAACCGTGCATTTCGGGTTTTGAAATTGATAAGTTTGAAAAGGGCACCAACGTCATTTGACAACTCATCGACGCGAGTTATCAGTTAATGGCCAATTCGTGTAAACTTTATCAGTATGAAGTGGGTTTAATCATGTGTGCGTCCCGATTAACCCGTTCGTGAAATTAATGCTTAAGGGTTATGCCGAATGCATTAATTGTAAAAACGATTCGTGACTCGACGACCAAGACGGGTCAATAAAGACCGAGGATGATTCGGCTAACGATGGCCGAAACACCCTTTGGTCCTAATAGGCCCGAAAGGGTCTCCGAATTGTGAATCCATGCATATTTTGGTTTGGAAAGACATTTTCATGCGATATTACGACGATAATGTAAATTGAAAATTACACGAAAGCCGAGAACGGACTCAAAACAGGAAGAGGAAACCTCGTGCGACTCATATAAATCCAAGGGACTCTCGGCCATTTCTCCTTAGAGAAAGCCTAGAAGTCTCATGGCCCAAATCGGGTCCCAAGAGATTTCCGCATCTCGTTTCGAATTATTTCTCGCATGCTCGAGCAACAATCATGATAAATAACACGTTTTTTTAACAAAAGCCGATGTTACCATGATTTGAATAACGCACTCAAACACGCAAATATTCACAAACATATTATTTAAGGAATAGATAAAATAACACCGGCTTCATGCATGTGAGGATAATAAAATAAACTCGAAAACTAACTTGGATCGGCTAAGGAGACCAATCTTAACCCGAAAAGAGCAAATTAAGTCTCGGCCATCTCATCTAGAGGGTTGGCCGAGAGCTTGCTTGCCATTTTCAGGTCGGGATGGTCTTCCGAACGATGATCCAAACCTTTTTCTGACATGCTAGCATATTATAAAGTTGTAAACATGCATAACATAATATGAAAGTGCATAAAATTAAATCTTCTAAGTTAAACATGCATAAAACGCCGTATTACTCCATAGCCATGCAAAAATATAAAAAGCCCTAACTCCTCTAAGTCGAGAATATTATACCTAGCCTCGGAATACGAGGAAAGAGTCGGGGAAGTGTTTGAGAGTCGGGTGACTCGGTGGAACCCTTGAAAAAGTATTCGGGTGCAAGGGTGGACGTGCACGAGCACGGTCAGGCGCGGTGACGAGCGTCGGGCACGATGACAGGGGTTGGCAGGCACGGTGACGGGCGCTGGTGATGCTGGTGACGGGTGCTGGTGGCGCTGGTGATGGGCGCTGATGACAGGCGCGCGCGCGTATGGTGACGGGTGCTGGTGACAGGTGACTAGCGCTGGTGACGAGCGCTGGCGTGCTCGGTGACGGGCGCTGGTGTGCTCGGTGACGAGCGCTAGCGCGATTGGTGATGGATGCTGGTGACGAGCACTAGTGACGGGCACGGGCGTGCTCGATGATGGGCGCTGGTGACGGGTGACGAGTGCTGGTGACGGGTACTGGGCACTGATGACGACCGCTGGTGATGGGCACGGGCGCACTCGATGACGGACGCTGGCGTGCTCGGTGACGGACGCTGGCGTGCTCGGTGACGGACGCTGATGACGGGTTACTGTTCACCCGAGAGGACGAGTTTCACCTGAAATGACTAAAACGACCCAAAATGATGAGCAAATGACTTCAAACTGAAAAACTGAGTTCAGAATTGGAATCCTTGGGTCCAAACCAGGTGATCCATGAAGTTTGAGGAATTTTGAATATAAGTCGGAATAGTGCCCGCTATGGATTCCGACCTAAACTCTAAGGATTTTTGGCTTGGTTTTCGGTTTTCATGGAGTGATTTGCTTGCTGCTGGTTGCTAAGAAGTTGAGAGTATTTTATAGAGGGAGAAACTAGAAAGAGCATGTGTGCATGATAAGTGATTAACTTAATGACAAATATGCAATATATATGTGAAGCTAATGAGCAATTAAGCAAAACAAAGCACCATTAAGGGCCTCATTAGCAAAAGTCGGCTGCCCTAATGGAGATGAGGATGAATGTCATCCATGCATCTTGATGAGGAAGAGCCAAGAAGCATTAATGGAGATGGAGTTAATGGCTTGAGTGTTGACTAGAAAGACTAAGGATATTTTGGGCTTAGAGTGCATGAGAGGGAGAGGATGATGCCGAAATTGTTGGGGCAAAGGGTGGTTGCCTTTGGGCAGCCCGTGGGTCCCACAGCCCATGAGGAGAAACCCGGAGAAAGGTCGGGTCTCGATTGGTCGCGCATTCGAAGTTCGTGGTTCGAATTGAACGTCGAATTGTCGATATGCACGAGAAAACGGTTTTAACGAGCCTAAGATTGGCAATTTTCATGGAGAAATGTCCCGGAAGCATACAAGGCTCGGAAGCCGTTTTTGCTCATTGCAGGTGACCAGAGCGAAGTTGTCCGCTTCTGACAGCATATCTTGTATTTGCATCTCACGTTGGTCATTTTGACATTAATTGTCAGACAACGTGAACAATTGTCCCTTAAGCCGGTAATGCTAACGTGGGGCCGGAGACGTCCTAGGAGGCCGAAACTATATTTCTCAGAATGATTTCTGAGTTGCTTGGGCACTCGGGAGATTACTGTAATCTCTGTTTATCGAGATCAGACTTCCAAGGACTTGAAAAGTGTATCTAAGACCTCTAAAGCATTGCTCGAGAAGTCTAGATGAGTCGTGTGATTTATTCCGACGATTCCACGTTGAGCCTTGAGAAGGCTAGCATGGTGTAGGGTAGACACCCGGCGTCAAGTTTCCGTAAAAAGGACCTCCGGATATGCATTTCCACTGAAAACGGCCATTTCCGCTCCTCGGAGGTTACTCGGGAAACTGAAAAGGGTTTTGCTGTCTGTTTTGCCCAATTGTGAATGTCCGCTAGAGTTTTCAGGGCAATGCGGTATGAACTTCGTTTGCCGTAATTCCATCAGACCAGTCTCCGGCTATGCTCTTCCGAATAGGGGTATGCTTGTTTTGCCGCTCGGAAGTCATTTGAAGTGTCTGTGTGACTTCCAAGAGACAATCTGAAGCATTGTTCATGCTCTGTGTGCTTGTGGGGCATGGCCGCATTTGATATTCGGAATTAACTTTTCTCCGAGAAATCGGCATTTTTGGACTTCCATTGAAAAGTTGTCTGTATACAGAAAGTTGTTCTGTATAGAGCAAATGATTTGCAAAATGCCTTTGGGGACACTTTTCATCTGTTTGGCATTGAAGTGTCTTCTGACGGTCGAGAAAACTATCGGAAAATAAGACTATCCATGTGGTACACTGGAAATATCGGTTTTGGACATTGTTGAGCTCTCTAATCACTCTGTTGCATTTTGATAATCCCTGGGGTCATTCTGTCATATCCATGTGTCATTTGCCCGATTTCGTCGACTTGAGGATGAATAGTGATTTTCTGCTCTATTAAGTCGTTTTTTCTGTATTCTGCTTAAATTGTGGCTGGGACCATTGCTGATATCATTGTTTGGAAAAGTGAGCCAAAATGGGGTGCTGACAGCTTGCCCCTCTTTGAATGCGTGCTCAAGTAGAGGATGCAGCCACAGACTTCAGAAGCACCTCAATTTGACAGCAATGATCGATATGGAACTTCCAATAATAGTCTTCTCCCTCCTACTTTGGATATGTGGGATATTGTGCCTAATATGAAAAGAAAATAAAATAATAGACACGAGATGAGATGTGAATAAGCATAACAGCAAACAAATGAAATGCATGTATAGGGGAAATTGCTCAATAAAAAATGTCTTGCTTCATCGAAAAATGCGGTGAGCAAAGTTTAATGAAAATTGCTAAGCTTAAATAAAAAGTGCAATGCGCTCCTGAGAAAGGTGCACGCCAATTGAAAGCATTGCGGAAATAAAAGGTGCACTGCGTTCCTGAGAAAGGTGCACTCCAATTGAAAGCATTGCGGAAATAAAAGGTGCACGCCAATTGAAAGCATTGCGGAAATAAAAGGTGCACTGCATTCCTGAGAAAGGTGCACGCCAATTGAAAGCATTGCGGAAATAAAAAGGTGCACTGCGTTCCTGAGAAAGGTGCACGCCAATTGAAAGCATTGCGGAAATAAAAGGTGCACTGCGTTCCTGAGAAAGGTGCATGCCAATTGAAAGTGCATTGCGGAAATAAAAGGTGCACTGCGTTCCTGAGAAAGGTGCACGCCAATTGAAAGCATTGCGGAAATAAAAGGTGCACTGCGTTCCTGAGAAAGGTGCACGCCAATTGAAAGCATTGCGAAAATAAAAGGTGCACTGCGTTCCTGAGAAAGGTGCACGCCAATTGAAAGTGCATTGCGGAAATAAAAGGTGCACTGCGTTCCTGAGAAAGGTGCACGCCAATTGAAAGTGCATTGCGGAAATAAAAAATGTTTGCAGAAAGTGAATGCAAAATCTGGGGAGTTGCGTGAGGTGTGGAAGGGATCATTGTGATTCCTCCATCACTGAGCTTGTCTGTGCTGCAATCCATGTTATGGCAGAATGTGTCGTTGCTTGCCAACTGATTGTGATGCTACTGAGTATATGGGGTGCTATCCATAAAGATTTCTTCTCGGATTTAGGTTGTGGTCCTTGGCATAAGGCAGACATGCATCCGTCAAAGAAAGACTCCTTTCGGGGTTCACATCCTCGTTCCTACATATAGAACCATGAGAGCTGACATTGGTTGTCAGTCCTACTTTACAACCATAATGTAGATGTGCAAAGTAGTCTAAATAATAATGCTTTGGGGATTTGAACTCGATGACCATTTAAAGGGGTGGTCGTATCCCGCTAGATTTGTGACTTGTTAAGAAAGGCTTTTTACAGAACAGGCATGACCTGTAGAATTTGCATAAGGGTAAAGGGAGGAATCTTTGGGATCCTCCAAATCAAGGATACAAATATTCGAGTGCATGTCGAAACGTGTCTCATGCTCTGAGAGTCAAAGAGAGTTTGCTTGCATCAAAGACTGTCAAACCACTACTTGTTGCCGCTGCACACTGAGTGTAGCTGTCATTTCGTGGTTGAGCTGCCGAAGGTCCCCTAATTTTTGCCTAGGTCGCAAGACGCGTGACGACCTAGCGGGGTATTTTGTTTGACATTTCCCTCATTTAGAGCTCACCTTTTGCTATGACTGCCCTGATTGGGTCTGATCGCACCTCTCGGTTCCTCTAATTTTTGCCTAGACCGCCCTTTTCGGGTTTTCGATCTAGCGAGGATTTCGTTTCATGCTTTCCTTTTGCCGCGGTTCCCCTTTTGCGGGATTTTAAACCGTGCCCCTCATTCCCTAATTTTTGCCTAGGCTGCCTCAAAGAGGTTTTCAACCTAACAGGAAATTCATTCTTTTTCTCTCAAGAAAAGTCCAGAGAAAGGGAAGGAGTAGAAGAGGGTAGTACGTGAGCTAGCGAAATTAAAAGTGTTGGGGACTGTACATGAGAAGAAAGATAAAATGTAATGTGCATTTGAGAAAACACCCACAGTGGAATGAGAGAAACACCATCACGGATAGTATTTCTTTTTAGCGTCAGCACTAACCGGAAGTGCGTTCTCGTTCCCGTCCAAATCATTGAGAATGATTGCCCCTCCGTCAAAGACTTCTTCAACGATGAAGGGACCGTCATATTTGTAAGCAAACTTGCCCCTGGAATCTGGGGCAATATGCAAGACTTTCCGCAAGACGAGGTTGTCGGGGCTGAACTTACGAGGACGAACTTTCTTATTAAATGTTCGTGCCATTCTTTGCTGATAGCACTGACCGTGACAAAGTGCTGTTAGCCGCCTCTCATCGATGAGATTAAGCTGTTCATAGCGCTATTTCGGCCATTCTGCTTCCTTGAGCTTGGACTTGGCAAGGACCCTCATAGAAGGAATCTCCACTTCAACTGGAAGAACGACTTCCATACCGTAGACCAAAGAATACGGGGTTGCTCCAGTAGACGAGCAGATAGAAGTCCGATATGCCAAGAGTGCGAACAGGAGCATCTCGTGCCAGTCTTTGTAATTCACCATCATTTTTTCGATGATTTTCTTTATGTTCTTGTTTGCTGCCTCTACCGCGCCGTTCATTTGTGGGCGATACGGCGAGGAGTTGCGATGTAGGATTTTGAACTGTGCACAGAGCTCATCAGTGAGCTTATTATTCAAGTTCTTGGCATTGTCGGTGATGAGAGTTGCAGGGACTTCGTACCGCGCAATGATGTCACGTTTGAGGAAGTGAGCCACGGCCTTTGCCGTGACCGACGCAAGGGTGATAGCTTCGATCCACTTGGTGAAGTAATCGATAGCTACCAGTATGAACAAGTGTCCATTGGATGCTTTCGGGTTGACAGGACCGATTACGTCTATGCCCCACATTGAAAAGGGCCACGGAGCAGCCATTGGATGTAGCTTGTTGGGTGGTACTCTGATCTGATTTGCGTAGACTTGACACAAGTGGCAGTGTCTGACATGCTTGACGTAGTCAATCTCCATGGTAGACCAGAAGTACCCGAGTCGCATGAGCTTCTTTGCTAGCATCAGCCCATTCATGTGAGGTCCGTAGTTTCCCTCGTGCACTTCTTCCATGAGGCGCTGTGCCTCGCTCTCGTCGACACACCGAAGCATCGTAGCGTCGAATGAACGGCGGTAAAGAGTCTCGCCACTCAGGAAAAAGTGTGCTGCAATGCGTCGGAGAGTCCTCCGGTCATGGCGATCGGTGAACGCTGGGAATTGACCTGTTTGCAGCAAGTGCTTGATGTCTGCATACCACGGTTTGCCGTCGACAGCGTCGATTACATCGCAATGGGCAGGGCCCTGAGCAATCTCGAACTCGAGGGGCTCGATGAGATTTTTTTTTGTGATGCTCACCATGGAAGCGAGCGTTGCGAGTGCATCAGCGAACTGGTTCTTCATGCGTGGGGTGTATGTAAATGAAATGTCCTCGAAGTTCTCTATCAACTCTTCGAGGTACTCGTGATATGGCACCAGCTTCGGATCCTTCGTCTTCCACTGTTTGAGAGTCTGAAAGATTGCGAGCATAGAATCTCCAAACACTTCAAGCTCCTTGACTTTGAGGGCGACTGCCGCCTGCAAGCCGAGGATACATGCCTCATACTCGACTATGTTGTTGGTGCAGGGGAAATCAATCTTCGCTGCAACAGGGAAATGATGCCCCTCAGGGGATATCAACACTGCGCCAATACCCGACCCAGTGGAATTGACTGCACCGTCGAAGTACATCTTCCATCCGGGAGCTTCCTCCTCATCATTCATTTGGAGGATTCCTTCGTCTGGAAAGTCAGAGTTGATTGGTGTGTCATCAACAATCGGGAACTCTGCTAGATGATCTGCTATCGCTTGGTCCTTCACTGATGTGCGCGACACATATTCGATGTCGTACTCCGTCAGTTGGCATCGCCATTTTGCTATGTTCCCCATAGAGGACGAACTGCCGAGTAGATACTTTAAAGGATATGTTTTCGACAGCAGGCGAACAGTATGGTAGAGAGTGTATTGCTGGAGCTTTTGCATGACCCACACAAGTGCGCAACACATTTTCTCTATCTCAGGGTAGTTAGACTCTCCTTCAGTGAACTTTTTGCTTAAATAATAAATTACTCGCTCTGCGTGATAGGAATCATCCTTTTGCCCTAACATGCATCATATGGATTGTTGGCGTACTGTCAGGTACAGAATGAGAGGACGGTCCGGTGAAGGTGAAACCAACACCGGCGGCTGAACTAGATATGCCTTGACCGTATCAAAAGCTTTCTGACACTCATCATCCCATTCAACCGCTGCATTTTTGCGAAGTAGGCGGAAGAGTGGTTGGCACTTGTCTGTCAAATTTGCAATGAAACGCGCGATGCAATTCAGCCGTCCTAAGAAGCTCCTTACTTCGCGCACTGTTGATGGAGGGGGCAGTTCCATGATCGCCTTGACCTTGTCGGGGTCGACCTCAATGCCTTTCTCGCTAACTACAAACCCTAGCAATTTCCCTTACTTGACGCCGAAGGTACATTTTGCTGGGTTGAGTCGAAGCTTATACTTCTTGAGACGATCGAATAGTCTCTTGAGGTTGACCAAAGGATCTTCACTTTCTTTGGACTTCGCGATCATGTCGTCAACGTAAACCTCAATCTCTTTATGCATCATGTCATGAAAAATAGTGACCCATCGCCCGCTGATAGGTTGCCGCATTTTTGAGACCGAAAGGCATGACCTTGTAGCAGAATGTGCCCCACATCGTGATAAACGTGGTCTTAACTTTATCCTCCTCAACCATCTGAATCTGGTTATATCCGGAGAAGCCGTCCATGAAGGAGAATTGAGTGTGGCGCGCGGTGTTGTCCACCAAAATATCAATATGAGGCAGCGGGAAGCTATCCTTTGGGCTAGCCCTATTGAGGTCTCGGTAGTCGATGCAGACTCTGACTTTCCCATTCTTCTTCTCCACTGGAACAATATTCGCTACCCATTCAGAGTAATTGCATACCTCCAAGAATCCCGCATCTACCTGCTTGATGACTTCTTCCTTAATGCGTAGGAGAAGATCGGCTTGTTGACGCTGCAAGTGTTGGCGCTTGGGTGAGAATATTTCAATGTCAAGTGGGAGGAAATGCTTTACGATAGAAGGGTCTAAGCCTGGCATGTCAGCGTAAGACCAAGTGAAAACCTCTTGATACTCTGTCAAGAAATCGATCATCCGGGCTCTTTGTGCAGGTTCAAGGCCCGTCCCGATCTTGAGGGTGCGATGTTCTTCTGTAGTGCCTATGTTGATCTCTTCGGTTGGCTCGATTGAAGTGAGTTGATGGTTTTCAAGACAATGCAAACTCTCTTCTATCTCGGGCACGCGACCGTCCTCATCAAGTCCTTCCCCGAAGTATATGGGTAGGGACTTTCTGAGGTGTGTTTCGGATGAATTCGAATCGTTGCATCGGTGATTTGGATTCGATTGGAGCCTGGACACAAAAGCGAATTGTTTCAGAAATTAAAGATGCTAGAAGTAAGTGCAAAAGAAAGAGAATTTAGACATAGAAATTCAAAAAGCATGTAGGGATTTTATTAACAAGCCATAACAAAAACCCCTCTTCCGTTATGTGGCTTATGGCGCTGCCAACATACAGGTAGCATTATATATAGACTGTCTTACACATCGGCAACTGTGGCCGAATAGAGCGGAACTGAAGTCCAGTTGGTAAGCTCCTCATCCTCCCATGCAGGGTGGACATGAACCCCGGAAGATGTCTCCTCAGTGATGGCATATATGGCTGGCAAAGCCAAGAATGCTTCAGCTGCATCCAAAGAGAAGTCATCTGATTCAGTGAATGGGGTCTCGGAGGAGCCTCCCATGACCAGCGGTGGTGCAGGGAAGAACTGCGAAAGTGGTGGAACGGAGATGCTCCTAGAGAGCTTTCCATAATGTGCAACGAGTTGGTGGAGATGTTTTCCACGCCGAGCCTGCACAATCTCGTGACAAGAGGGGCGAAAACCAAGTCCCCTCCTGTTGCGGTACTCCTTCACTTCAATTGGTCGGAGGATTCCTTGTGCACGTGCCTCGAGTCCAGTTCCGGGGACGTAATCATTCTTCAACAGAACTTTCCCTATCATGCGATCGGTCCGGGATGGACCGACTTCTCCGTAATCTCTAATCACGGAGAGGGTGTCGAAAGACTAAAAGGGAAGATTCTGATCTTCTTCAATGCTGATGTAGGGGATGGCTGTCTCCTTGTAGATCGCGTAATCCTCTTCGCCGTTGACAGTGATGAGCTTGCCTTCGACAAAGAACTTCAACTTCTGATATAGAGAGGAAGGAACAACGCCGGCCGCATGAATCCAAGGTCTTCCCAGCAAGAGACTGAATGCATTGGGGATTTCGAGAATCTGGAAGGTGACGGAGAATGAGCATGGTCCTACGTCAATAAGAAGGTCAATTTCCCCGTTTACATCTCTCCTTGAGCCATCGAAGGCTCGAACAGTCGTTTTGCTTGCACGAATGTGGCTCATATCCAAGTTCATCTGTTTCAACGTGGAGACGGGACACACGTTAAGAGCCGAACCGTTATCGATCATAACTCGACCGACGACGTGATTGTTGCACTTGCAGACAATGTGCAATGAACGCAAGTGTCCTTGTCCCACCAAAGGAACTTCGTCTTCCGAAAAGGAGATCTGATTCGAGAAAATAGAGCTCACAGTCTCCTCGATCCTCTCTGGTGTAGTCTTCTTTGGCACTTGTGCTGCGGTGAGAACCTTCAGAAGAGCGTCCCGATGCGGTTCGGAACTTGGAAGTAGTGATAGCAATGAGATATGGGCCGGTGACTTGCTCATTTGTTCAACTATTTTGTATTCGCTCGCTTTAATTACTTTCATGAAAGCTTCAGCTTCCTCTTCTGATACCTTCTTTGTGGGGGTGGATGTGGCTCTCAAGTTGTCATTGAGTGCGACAGCAGAAGCTTTCCCCTCGTCTGTAAGCTCCAGCCCTTGGTAAACTCTTCCTGAACGCGTAATGCCCATTGCGCTCAACTCCTGCTCAACATTGGCAACCTCACCCCCGTAGTACCAGGGAACTCGGTTATCTTGATAGGGCTCCTTTGCGGGAACCTCGATGATGAACGGGGCGGATGCCACTGCTACTTCTGCCGAAACATATTCAATGATGAATGAAGCCGGGGATTCCTGTGTCTCCTCCTCTTCTCCAATAGCGCATGTACTGATCATGTTGATGGAATATCTTGGGCCTGATCCATGGTCAGGGAGGGGATTCACGCGCACATTCGACTGTTTCACCTCATTGAAGGAAATCTGCCTCGCGTCGATCATCTCCTGGATTCTATCTCGAAGTCTCCAGCAAGTATCTAGAGTCTGACCGAGGGCTCCCTGATGAAACTCACAGTGCATATTTTGATTCTGCACCATGGGATCAAAGCTAGGACCAGGTGCCTCAGTTTTGATCTTATTGCTTGCGAGGAGTTGTCGGAATATGTGAGATAGAGGAGCCGGAAGATTGGTGTACTGCTTGCGTGGACGTGATTGAGCAGCACTGCTTTGTTGAGCTCTTGGAGTTGGAGCACGTTGAGCCAGCTGAGGACATCTCGAAGCCGGAGCTTTGTTTTGCTGTGCTTGAGCGGGAGTGTACTGTTGCGAAGATGGCGGATAAATGACAGTTGGCGGGGCTGATGGATAGGCCTTATGTGACTGATAGGGCTGTACATAATGCACGGGATGTGCATATGTCTGATAAGTCTGCGGTGCAGGGGTATAATCCACCGAAATTGATTGCGAGGATTGACGTCCCGAATTGACAGTGCTAACGGTGGCATCTTTGGTCCTTCTAGAGGTACCAGCAGTGTGCTTCTTTAGTGCTTCCTCTTCTTTCTTTTTGGTGGGTCCTTGAATCCTTCCCAATTTAATGCCCATATCGAGTTTCTTCCCAGCTTCAATGAGTTCGAAGAATGAGGAAGCGTGAGACAGTAAGTGCGAGTAGTATACACCTTTCAGCGTGGAATGGAACAGTTGAACCTGTTGGATCTCACTGATTGGGGGTATGTGCTTTGCTGCCTTCCCCCTCCACTTCGATGCATAGGCTTCAAAAGCTTGATTTTCCTTAATCTCCATGGTGCTCAACTCTAGGAGGGTGGGGGGTGTCTCCGCACAAAATCTGTACTGGTCGAGGAACTTCTGAGAAAGATCGGCCCAAGTGCGAATGTCTCCTGCCTTTAAAGTCATAAGCCAGTCTAGTGCTGATCCCGTGAGACTGTCCTGGAATGTTTGAATGATGAATTCCTCGTAGTCCCAGTATTGTAGCATCTTGCTCTGATAATGGCGGAGATGGTGACGTGGGTCCTTGGTCCCATCGAACCTCTCAAAACTTGGGATCTTGATCTTCGGGGGCAACCGCATGCCCGGGAATAGATTCTAGTTGAAGTCACCATAATCAAGATGAGAGGTGCCGGCTTGGAGGGCCTTGATGGTTTCCTCCATTTTTTTCATTCTTCTCTCCTGCTCCATTTCCGCTTCTGGAGGAATATTTGTCGATGGAGCTGCAGGGATGGCCTGAGTGGGCGTGCTCGGTTCGGAGGGAGGAATATTTAGACGCGGTGGAGCTGGGTAAGGGAAGTTCATTGGGGGTTGTGGAGCTTGGAAGGAAAAATGGTCCGCAGTGGAAGCAGGGACTTGTGTGATCGCGACTGGAGGAACCGTCGGGGGTGGAACGGTGTAAATTGGAGGTTGAGTAGGTACGGTGAGGGGCGGCAAAGTGAGCACTGCGGAATCCGTTGATAGGAACGCCGCGGGTGGAAAAGGTACCGATGTAGGAGCTGGCATAGGATCGCTGACTGGACTGACTGTCGGTACATATGTCATTGCTGAAAAAGATATATCCTCGCTATCCGTCACATAAATTGGCGGGTCGACCGGATTCAGGTGCACGGTTGTCCTACGTTCAGGTGGTGGAGTGTGGCTCGAGGAAGCTCAATTTTGATCCCGAAGCATAGCCATGAGCTCTGTCATATTGGTATTCATGTTGGCAGGCAACTGATTAACCATCCCTTCGAGCGCGGTGAAACGCACGGGACCGACCACATTGGGTGACGCCTGTGCAGGAGAAGGGAGGTGCGTTGGAAGAGCACCGAAATACAACCATAGATGTGGCGGGAGACGACATCACATGCGTGTCTTGCGGAAGAGAGTGTGCCGGCATTGGTGGCGCGTCTTGCTCCAAGATAACGAGTTATTGCTCTTCGGCCATTCTTCCGCGTGCACGAGTAGGATATCGATGCGACGCCAGTTGTTAGTACCTATATGTACAAGTGTATGAGTGTAATTGTTGTGTGTTGGCTATCTTCAAAATATAAATGACAGTGTATGAATGCATGAGATGCATGAGTTTGAAAACACTAATGCCATTACATCAGTTTGATTCACGTTCCATAATTTACAAAGACAGTCTATTTGAAAAGGAAGCATAAACATTAAACTGACTACTATTACAACCCGTAGTCGAGTGAGCGCTACGCGGGTCCTGTACAGGCAAAAACGTTCAGCAACTGAACCTAAGGATGAGAGATCCTGCGCGCTCTCGCCCGCGCTCGGTCCAGCGTAGTGCTTAAACGTGCTATCTCCCTGTCTTGGCTCACTATGCGAGCACGAGTCTGAGCCAACTTGCTCTGAAGCTCTCTGTGATCAGTGAGTTCTGCACGAATATCCACCAGTTCGCAGCGGAGTCAATCTCGCTCTGCTCTAATGACTTGCAGCTCTGTGTGCATGGCTCCTTGGACTGAGCTCTCTGCGTCTGGAATGTCTGCCTGCGGTGTCTACAGCATCTATGGTATGCATAGCCGACGAACAGGTACGAATCCATACGGATGGAACTGCATCACATACGCTGCAGTAGCTGAGAAAGCTCGCTCCTCGTCAGTAGGATGCTCCGAGAAGTACAACTCCTGAACGATGCGCGTGCTCCATAAGCGTCGGACCTCTCTAACCCGTAGAACCCTATCCGGGAGTGAAATTGTGGTGTTTGCCCACCTGAAGCGGTGTGAAGTGCGATCTGCCTCTATAGGAATATCTTGTAGTCCACCGAGTTGTCTGATGACTCGGGCTGGAAAGATAAGTGTGCTCCCTAAATGACTGATCAAGGGAAGTCCTATAACTGAAGGACATCCAATGATCATGGGATCGCCGGGATTCCAACGTGTGGTCCATAAAAACTGTGTTGGGGTGAGCTCTTCCATAAACCTCGTCCAGTCGGTGTAGTTATGGTCGGAGGGTCGAAACACATGGAGTAGACAAGCGATGAGTGAGCGCTCGTCGGTGATACATGCAAAAGGATGGGACAAGCCAAACAGCCTGATGTGTGCTAGAAGCCAAATCTGAAGCAGATGTGGGGATCCTCTCATCCTGCCCCGTCGAGTCTCTCGTACATAGTCAAGAGACCGAATAGTCTCAGCCAAAACGGCTTCCACATAACTATGGCCTCCTACCACTTGGAGGATGACCTGAGCAAGTGCCCCATCTATGAGGTTCGACGAGTACGGGAACAACATAGTCCCGAAGATGAGCAAAAGAAACCCGTGACAAGCGTCACGCTGATAGGACTCTCCTGTGGCATTCAGAGCACGGGCCTATATGAAATCTATGAGCCATGTAGTCCTAATGCTGTGCTCCCCTCCATACTGAAGCTCGTGACGAATTTTTTCATTGTGGAGATCTAAAAGGATGGCTAGTCTACTCTGTATCGTGGTAAACTGGTTGGGCACCACGATGTCGTGAATCGACATAGACTGTTGAAGGAGTGCCGCGTATTCCTCGATTATAGGAACTAGCTCTGTCCCCTGAAAGCTGAAAACAGCCCGCTGAGTGTCCCAAAAACTAATGGCTATTTTGAGCAAGGTCCAATCGATGGGAGAATCAGCAAGTAACGGCAAGTCTCCGATGATGAGCCGGAGGAATGCACGGTCAACAGGGCGGAATGTGTTCCAAAGGCGAGTAATGTTCGCAGATGGCGTGATGATGATATCAAGCCTAAGATAGGGCCGCGATCGATCCATTCTTACCTAAATGGAAAAGATGTTGGTTTAATGTTTATAACCAAACTGATGCAATGTCCTAGTTTGTTTTGAAAATGTGCATGCAGTGTAGAGAAAATAAACTATAACACGAGTTCTTTACATTATACAACACTCATTCAGTGAAAACAACAAAAGGCTCGCCTAAAAAGAAAACTACGAGCCGACTCAAAGACTCAACTTTTGGGTCGGTTGGCGGCATAAAGGCAAATTTTGGTCCAGCATGACGGTCCCTGTTTATGCACGGTTTCAGTGTTCTACAGGGACAACCACTAACTAGGGATGGGGGCTCCCGATTCAAGGGTGTCAATTCCTTGAAATCGAGCGAGGATCTTTGGGGGGCGGTTCGGTGGCAGAGCCGACTCGACCCGTTCCCTTACTCGGAACCTCTGACTAACCTAGCTTCCTAAATCGGCGCCCGTGGGATTTCAGGCGAGGTACTTAGAATTCCACTAGGATGATGCAATGCAAGTGCAGAAAAGTAAATGTGCGTAAAGTAGATAAGCGAAAAATTACGGAAAGCGGTAAATGAACATGCAAGCAAGCAAACGAATCGAGCCTGAGCCCACTAAGTGTGTCCCCAGCGAAGTCGCCAAGCTGTACGGACCCGAATGTGGACTCTCGTCGGGGCCCGCATGCGCGCTTTTGGATCGCGCGGCTTGGGAGTGTCCACCTTCCCGTGGGGACGCGTGATGGACACGCGTGAGAGAAGGAGTCGCCACTTATCATTTTACGACCCGAAGGTCGAGTGTGGATAAGTTACCCGGAGTCTAGGGGTATGGAACACCTAGTTGTTGTTAAGGCATTGATCTGTACGGAACCGGAAAATCCGTGTTCGGGGGTTCATGTTACGTGCGGGCTATATCCCGCACGCCCTTTGGGTACTCTGGTTTGCTGGGCTTGCCTGTTTTATGATTTACCGCATGAATTAAGTTACACTCGGCTCGCAGGTTTTGACACCGGAGATTCGATAAATTAAACGATGTCGGTGGAGAAGCCGAGAGAGAAGTAAACCCGTGTGTCGGGGAATTGATTCACAATCTTACGTTACAGTTCATCGAACCATGGAGGTTGAATCCCTGCGCGAATAAAAACCGCGAGTTCTTGGATTTACTTGTATCTGGGCAAGCATTAGACCGATTCGATCAATTCGACTTTTGGACGGTTCGCTCACCCACTGGAATTCTTACAGAATGAATGTACAAAATAAAATCCTTACAATGCTCTCGAAAACAATAAATATAAATTACAAATGGCCGAATTCCAGTCGACTCGCGTTCGGTTATTATTCCACTCTAACTCACCGTGAGATTAGGGAAACACCGAAAAACTGAAATTCAATGGACGCTCTCACTGAATAGGGCGTTGGACCCTTTGAGTGATGATTAGGGTGTTGGACCCTGTGCTCGATGATTAGGGCGTTGAACCCTAATATTATTCGGCCTAGGGATCAGGCTCGACCCGCGTGGCAAACAGGTGCGGAAAGATAACAAGTAGCAGGTAAATAACAGACAATGTGTTTGTATTCACCGAATGTAAGTGGATTAGCAAGTTTATTAATCCGGGGTATTTTGGTATGTAAATCCTACCCTAAACAAACAAACGTGTGCCAATGTTTCAGCATTCAGCTTTGGTTTGAGAACCTGACATGTCGGGTGTCCGTAGTCGAGTTTCTTGTGTGTGGATTGCTTTTACAGTTGTTCTGTATTGTGTCACTGAATTACCACTGAATTAGCTAAACTCATGTTTTGACTCTAGACTTGGAATCTAGAATTCCTCTTAACCATTATCTAGTGTTTGGTTAGGTCGAGTGAAAGGTTAATCAGAATTTTGCATGTTTTCTGACAGAAATAACCGTTCTAGTTACTCGAGTCTATGTTAGGATGACAGAAACTCATCAGTTAGATAATAAAAGGCTATGCAGATGAACTTGCACCTGAACAGGTAGCCTGTTCTTATCCCGTACTGCAGTGTTTCTGTCATGCTAACCCTAAGGGTGTCGCTGAATTGTGAAAAGACGATTTTGCCCTTTATTTGAAAATTGTTTTCAAAAAAAGGGAAACATCGCAGTGTGGGCCACCTCGGCCTGTAGTCGGTGTCAACCAATTCCCTGGATCGTCCAGGGTTGTGCAAGAACCCCGAAAAAGCCAAAGAACCAGTCGATTTGCCCGGAAGTGATCTAGAAAGATCTTCTGTATCCTGACCTGAGTTACTTGGAATCAGGTAAAAACTAAAGTTGAGACACAGAAGCCCTTTTCAGACGTCCATGCTACATCGGACCGTGCGTTTCGGGTTTTGAAATTGATAAGTTTGAAAAGGGCACCAACGTCATTTGACAACTCATCGACGCGAGTTATCAATTAATGGCCAATTCGTGTAAACTTTATCAATATGAAGTGGGTTTAATCATGTGAGCGTCCCGATTAACCCGTTCGTGAAATTAATGCTTAAGGGTTATGCCGAATGCATTAATTGTAAAAATGATTGGTGACTCGGCGACCAAGACGGGTCAAGAAAGACCGAGGATGATTTGGCTAACGATGGCCGAAACACCCTTTGGTCCTAATAGGCCCGAAAGGGTCTCCGAATTGTGAATCCATGCATATTTTGGTTTGAAAAGACATTTTCATGCGATATTGCGACGATAATGTAAATTGCAAATTACACGAAAGCCGAGAACGGACTCAAAACGGGAAGAGGAAACCTCGTGCGATTCATATAAATCCAAGGGACTCTCGGCCATTTCTCCTTAGAGAAAGCCTAGAGGTCTCATGGCCGAAATCGGGTCCCAAGAGATTTTCGCATCTCGTTTCGAATTATTTCTCGCATGCTCGAGCAACAATCATGATAAATAACACGTTTTTTAACAAAAGCCGATGTTACCATGATTTGAATAACGCACTTAAACACGCAAATATTCACAAACATATTATTTAAGGAATCGATAAAATAACACCGGTTTCATGCATGTGAGGATAATAAAATAAACTCGGAAACTAACTTGGATCGGCTAAGGAGACCAATCTTAACCCGAAAAGAGCAAATTAAGTCTCGGCCATCTCATCTAGAGAGTTGGCCGAGAGCTTGCTTGCCATTTTCAGGTCGGGATGGTCTTCCGAACGACGATCCAAACCTTTTTCTGACATGCTAGCAAATTATAAGGTAGTAAACATGCATAACATAATATGAAAGTGCATAAAATTAAATCTTAAAAGTTAAACATGCATAAAACGCCGTATTACTCCATAGCCATGCAAAAATATAAAAAGCCCTAACTCCTCTAAGTCGAGAATATTATACCTAGCCTCGGAATACGAGGAAGGAGTCGAGGAAGTGTTCGAGAGTCGGGTGACTCGGTGGAACCCTTGAAAAAGTATTCGGGTGCAAGGGTGGACGTGCACGAGCACGATCAGGCGCGGTGACGAGCGTCGGGCACGATGACAGGTGTTGGCAGGCACGGTGACGGGCGCTGGTGACAGGCGCGCGCACGTATGGTGACGGGTGCTGGTGACAGGTGACTAGCGCTGGTGACGAGCGTTGGCGTGCTCGGTGACGGGCGCTGGAGTGCTCGGTGACAAGCGCTAGCGCGATCGGTGATGGATGCTGGTGACGAGCACTGGTGACGGGCACGGGCGTGCTCGATGATGGGCGCTGGTGACGGGTGACGAGTGCTGGTGACGGGTACTGGGCACTGATGACGAGCGCTGGTGACGGGCACGGGCGCGCTCGATGACGGACGCTGGCGTGCTCGGTGACGCTGATGACGGGTTACTGTTCACCCAAGAGCGCGAGTTTCACCCGAAATGAGTAAAACGACCCAAAATGATGAGCAAATGACTTCAAACTGAAAAATTGAGTTCAGAATTGGAATCCTTGGGTCCAAAACATGTGATCCATGAAGTTTGAGGAATTTTGAATATAAGTCGGAATAGTGCCCGCTATGGATTCCGACCTAAACTCTAAGGATTTTTGGCTTGGTTTTCGGTTTTCATGGAGTGATTTGCTTGCTGCTGGTTGCTAAGAAGTTGAGAGTATTTTCTAGAGGGAGAAACTAGAAAGAGCATGTGTGCATGATAAGTGATTAACTTAATGACAAATATGCAATATATATGTGAAGCTAATGAGCAATTAAGCAAAACAAAGCACCATTAAGGGCCTCATTAGCAAAAGTCGACTGCCCTAATGGAGATGAGGATGAATGTCATCCATGCATCTTGATGAGGAAGAGCCAAGAAGCATTAATGGAGATGGAGTTAATGGCTTGAGTGTTGACTAGAAAGACTAAGGATATTTTGGGCTTAGAGTGCATGAGAGGGAGAGGATGATGCCGAAATTGTTGGGGCAAAGGGCGGTTGCCCTTGGGCAGCCCGTGGGTCCCACGGCCCATGAGGAGAAACCGAGAGAAAGCTCGGGTCTCGATTGGTCGCGCATTCGAAGTTCGTGGTTCGAATTGAACGTCGAATTGTCGATATGCGCGAGAAAACGGCTTTAACGAGCCTAAGATTAGCAATTTTCATGGAGAAATGTCCCGGAAGCATACGAGGCTCGGAAGCCGTTTTTACTCATTGCAGGTGACCAGAGCGAAGTTGTCCGCTTCTGACAGCATATCTTGTATCTGCATCTCACGTTGGTCATTTTGACCTAAATTGTCAGACAACGTGAACAATTGTCCCTTAAGCCGGTAATGCTAACGTGGGGCTGGAGACGTCCTAGGAGGCCGAAACTGGTTTTCTCATAATGATTTCTGAGTTGATTGGGCACTCGAGAGATTATTGTAATCTCTGTTTATCGATATCAGACCTCCAAGGACTTGAAAAGTGTATCTGGGACCTCTAAAGCATTGCTCGGGAAGTCTAGATGAGTCGTGTGATTTATTCCGACGATTCCACGTTGAGCCTTGAGAAGGCTAGCATAGTGTAGGATAGACACCAGGCGTCAAGTTTCCGTAAAAAGGACCTCCGGATATGCATTTCCACTGAAAACGGCCATTTCCGCTCCTCGGAGGTTACTCGGGAAACTGAATAGGGTTTTGCGGTCTGTTTTGCCCAATTGTGAATGTCCGCTAGAGTTTTCAGGGCAATGCGGTATGAACTTCGTTTGTCATAATTCCATCAGACCTGTCTCCGGCTATGCTCTTCCGAAGAGGGGTATGCTTGTTTTGCCGCTCGGAAGTGATTTGAAGTGTCTGTGTGACTTCCAAGAGACAATCTGAAGCATTGTTCATGTTCTGTGTGCTTGTGGGGCATGGCTGCATCTGATATTCGGAGTTAACTTTTCTCCAAGAAACCGACATTTTTGGACTTCCACTGAAAAGTTGTCTGTATACAGAAAGTTATTCTGTATTGGGCAGATGATTTGCAAAATGCCTTTGGGGACACTTTTCATCTGTTTGGCATTGAAGTGGATTTTTGGAGTCCAATATTGGCTATCTTCCGACGGTCGAGCGAACTATCGGAAAATAAGACTGTCCATGTGGTACACTGGAAATGTCGGTTTTGGACATTGTTGAGCTCTCTAATCACTCTGTTGCATTTTGATAATCCCTGGGGTCCTTCTGTCATATCCATGTGTCTTTTGCCTGATTTCGTCGACTTGAGGATGAATAGTGATTTTCTGCTCTGTTAAGTCGTTTTTTCTGTATTCTGCTTAAATTGTGGCTTGGACCATTGCTGATATCATTGTTTGGAAAAGTGAGCCAAAATGGGGTGTTGACAATGTCATCGACGTAGACCTCTATTTCCTTGTGCATCATGTCGTGGAACAACGTGACCATGGCCCTCTGGTAGGTTGCCCCGGCGTTCTTGAGGCCGAAGGGCATGACCCGATAACAGAAGGTCCCCCACATTGTCGTGAACGTTGTCTTGATCTTGTCCTCCTCGGCCATCCAGATTTGGTTATACCCGGAGAAGCCGTCCATAAAGGAGAACTGAGTGTGGCGCACAGTGTTGTCGACCAAGACGTCAATGTGAGGTAAATGAAAGTTGTCTTTGGAACTGGCTTTGTTGAGGTCTCCATAATCGACACAAACCCTAACTCTTCCATCTTTCTTTTCCACCGGGACGATGTTTGCTACCCATTCAGAGTAGTTGCAGACATCGAGGAAACCAGCGTTGATCTGTTTGACGACCTCTTCTTTGATGCGGAGGAGAAGGCCGGCTCGCTGTCGTCGCAATTGCTGCCGCTTGGGTGGGAATTTCTCCGTGTCTAGTAGGAGGAAGTGTTTGACTATCGATGGGTCTAGACCCGGCATGTCGGTGTAGGACCAAGCAAAAACTTCTTGGTATCTTGTCAGGAAGTCGATCATCCGGGCTCCTTGCGTTGGGTCGAGGCCCGTCCCGATCTTTAAGGTACGGGGCTAATCTTCGGTGCCCACATTGATCTCTTCTGTTGGCTCGACTGAGGTGAGCCGGCGATCCTCGAGGCGGCGCAAACTCTCTTCTATCTCAGGCACTTGACTGTCTTCGTCGAGCCCTTCCCCGAAGTATATGGGTCCGGGCTCTCCGAGACATTCTTCGAATGTGTTTGAATCGACGTGTCGAAGATTTGGATTCTAGTGGAGCTTGGAATTTAGAGGAATAGTCTTAGAAAATTTAGAATACGTGAATTGACGAACAAGAGGAGGAGATAAGTAGACGCGGAAATTCAAAAATGCATGTAGGGATTTTATTGATAGTATGTACATGAAGCCATGACAGAGATCCCTCTTTCGTCGTGTGGCCTATGGCTATGCCGACACGCAGGAAACATCTTATACATAGATAAGCCTTACACATTGGCGATCACAGCCGAATAGCGCGGGACTGAGGTCCAATTGTTAAGCTCGTCATTTTCCTGCGCCAGGCGGATGTGAACGCCTGAAGGAATCTCCTCGGTGACGGCATACACGGTTGGCAAAGTGTCAGGCGCGTCGATGGAATCCGAGGAAGGGCCGTCAAGGGTGTCCCCAACAATGTGCGGTGGTCCGAGAAAGAAATGGGAGAGTGGGGGAACCAGGAGACCCCTGTTGACCTTCCCATAGTGTGCTGCAAGGTGGCGGGGATGGTGGTCGCGGCGGGCTTCGATGATTTCGTGGCAAGAGGAGCGAAAGCCAAGTCCCCTCCTATGCTTGTACTCTTCACCCTCAATAGGGCGGCTAATCCCTTGTCCGTATACTCCAAGGCCGGTGTCGAGGATGTGATTGTGGCGCATCAAGATTTTCCCTATCATACGGTCGGCACGAGTGGGACCGACTTTTCCGTAGTCCCGGATGACGGATATAGTCTTGAAGGAGTGGAAGGGCAGATTTTCATCATTTCCAACGCTGATGTAGGGGACCGCTGTCTCTTTGTAGATGGCGTAATCTTCCTTTCCCTTCACCGTGATAAGTTTCTCCTCGATGATGAATTTCAACTTCTGGTGCAAAGAGGAGGGGACGGCGCCGGCCGAGTGGATCCAAGGCCTCCCGAGTAATAGGCTGATGCATTCGGGATATCAAGCACTTGGAATGTGACGCTGAAAGAGCACGGGCCGACGTCGATGAGGAGGTCGATCTCTCCATTCACTTCCTTCTGTGAGCCGTCGAAGGCTTGGACCGCAGATTTACTCGGGCGGACGCGGGTGAGGTCCACATTCATCTGCTTTAGGATGGTCACCAGGCACACGTTGAGTGCAGAGTCGTTGTCAATCATGACTCGACCGATGACATAGTTGTTGCACTTGCAGACAATGTGCAATGCCCATGAATGTGCGCATCCTTCAGAGGGGAGCTCGTCGTCCGAAAACGAGATAGTATTGGAGAAGTTGGAGCTGACGGTCTCCTCTATTCGGTCTGGAGGTTTCCCTTTAGGAACTTGTGCAGCCGTTAGGACACGTAGGAGGGCTTCCCTATATGGTTCCGAACTGAGGAGGAGGGCGAGTAACGAGATGTGGGCCGGAGATTTGGCCATCTGCTCCACTATCTTATATTCGCTCGCCTTGATGATCTTCATGAAGGCTTCGGCTTCTTCTTCAGTCACTTTCTTGGGTGGAGTAGGCGGGATTCCCGGTATCGCCTCAATTTCCACGGGGGGTGCCTTCCCTTTGTATGTGGCCACCGAATTCTCATATACCCGTCCCGAGCGTGTCACGCCCATGACGCTGAATTGTTGCTCGAGGTTCCCGGGACCTCCTTCATAGGTCCAGGGGACCTTGTCGTCCGAGTATGGTTCTCGGGTGGGAATATCTATGATGAACGGGGTAGGAGATGTGCCAATCCCTGCGAACCCAACTGTAGCTTCCGCGGGGACGTACTCAATCACGAAGAGGGAGGGACCGCCTTGTTCGCTTTCGCCCTCCACTTCAACTGGAAGAACTGCTTCCATGCCGTAGACCAAAGAGTACGGGATTGCCCTGGTAGACAAGCGAATAGAAGTCCGATACGCCAAGAGCGCGAACGGGAGCATCTCGTGCAAGTCCTTGTAATTCACCGTCATTTTTTCAATGATTTTCTTTATATTCGTATTCACTGCCTCTACCGCACCATTCATTTGTGGACGATACGAAGAGGAATTGCAATGTTGGATCTTGAACTATGCACAGAGCTTGTCGATGAGTTTGTTGTTCAAGTTCTTAGCATTGTCTGTGACAAGAGTCGCAGGGACCCCATACTGCGCAATGATGTCGCGTTTGAGGAAGTGTGCCACGACCTTCGCAGTGACTGATGCAAGGGTGACAGCTTTGATCCACTTAGTGAAGTAATCGATAGATACCAGTATGAACAAATGTCCGTTGGATGCTTTGGGGTTGATAGGACTAATCACGTCCATGTCCCATGTCAGCACCTCATTTTGGCTCACCATTCTAAACAACGATATCAGCAATGGTCCAGACTATGACTTGAGTAGGAATATAGAAAACGACTCGGCAGAGTAAGAAATCACTATTCATCCTCAAGTCGGCAAAATCGAGCAGGTGACATATGCATACGACAAAAGGACTCCAGAGGTCACCAAAAGGGAACAAAGTGACTAGAGAGCTCGACAATGTCCAAAACCGGCATTTCCAGTGTACCACATGGACAGTCCTATTTTTTGATAGTTCACTCGTCCATCGGAAGATAGTCAATATTGGACTTCAAAAATCCACATCGATGCCAAACAGATGAAAAGTGTCTTCAAGCGCATTTCACAAATCATCTGTTCTATACAGAACAACTTTTTGTATACAGACAACTTTACAGTGGAAGTCCAAAAATGCCGGTTTCTTGGAGGAAAGTTAATTCCAAATATCAGATGCGGCTATGCCCCACAATCATACAGAGCACGAGCAGTGCTTCAGATTGTCTTTTGGAAGCCATACAGACACTTCTAATGACTTCCGAGCGACAAAACGGGCATACCCCTCTTCGGAAGAGCATAATCGGAGACTGGTCTGATGGAATAACGGCAAATGAAGTTGACCCTGTATTGCCCCGAAAACTCTAGCGGACAGACGCAATTGGGCAAATCAGACAGCAAAACCCTTCTTGGTTTCTCGAGCAACCTCCGAGGAGCACAAAAGGCCATTTTCAGTGGAAATCCATATCCGGAGGTCCTCTTTGGGGAAACTTGACGTCGGATGCCTACCTTACACAGTGCTGGCCTTCTCAAGGGTCAATGTGGAATCGTCGGAATGAATCACACAACTCATCAAGACCCCCCGAGCAGTGTTTTAAGGGTCTCATATACACTTTTCATGTCCTTAGAGGCCCAATCTCGACAAACAGAGATCATAGTGATCTCCGGATAGCCCAAGCAACTTAGAAAGCAATCTGAGAAATCCAGTTTCGGCCTCCCAGGACATCTCCGACTCCATATTTGCATTACCAGCTTAAGGGTCAAGTACCCACGTAATTTGACAATTTATTTGACAATTTACGTCAAAAGTGAGTAACCTCGCTCTGAATGCGTAAAAGGAGCTAAACCGGCTTCCGAGCCTCATACAGACATTTGGCAATTTTCCACGAGAAATGCCAATCTTGGACTCATTAAATCCGTTTCCTCACATATATCGATAATTTAACGTTCAGTTTGAACCACGAGCTTCGAATGCGCGATCAATCGAGACCCGAGCTTTTTCCCGGTTTCTCCTCTTCAGCCATGGGACCCACGAATTGCCCAAGGGCAACTCTTCCCTTGCCAAGCCGTCCATCCCAAGCTTCTCTTGCACTATTGGTTGAAAATATCCAAGGAGTTTGAAGACAACACTCAAGCCTTCATCAATGCTCATCAATGCTCTTGGCTCTTCCACATGAAGGATACTTAGCTCACATTCATCCTCATCTTCATTAAGTGGCCGAAATTTACTAAGCATGGGGGTTAAGAGCAATTGCTTTTGCTAATTGTGTCATTAGCTTTGTCTATACATTGCCCAAAAGTGATTAAGTTAACCACTTCTCTTCTTGCACACTCTCCCCAAGCTTTCTCCCTCAAGAAAAGTTCTCAACTCCATAGCCAAAACCAGCAAGCTTCAACACTTCAAACCAAGAGAGAAAACTCGAAGAAAACCCGAAGAAAGCTTTGAGTTCTTAAGTCGGAAGCCGATGTTCATCATCCCGACTTAAATTCAAAAATTCTCAAATTCCATGGACCATATGTTTTGGACCCAAGGAGTTCATTTATGAACTTAGATTTTTTGTTTGAAGTCATTTGCTCATCATTTCTGGTTGATTTCTTCATTTCGGGCGAAAATCGTGCTCTCGGGTGAACAACACTCAAGCACAGCCGCGAGCCCGCGCGTACGCCTGCCAGCCGCGCGCTCCCGCGCACTTGCCCTGCGCGCCCATCCTTGCCCGAACGTGCATCTTTTGCACCCGAGCATCCTTCAAAGCGTTCAACCGAGTCACCCGACTCTCGAACACTTCCCCGACTCTTTCCTCGTATCCCGAGGCTAGGTATAACATTCTCGACTTAGAGAATTTAGGCCCTTTTACATTTCTTGCGTGTTTATGGAATTACAAGTTGTGTTAAGCATGTTTCACTTGCAAGTTTATATTTTTATGCATTTTTACATTATGTCATGCATGTTCATCCTCGATTAACGTGCTAACATGTTGGGAAACACTTGGATCGTAGCCGAGAAGAATATCTCGACCCGGTCAAGGCATGGAGCTCACGGGTCACACTCCAAAGGAGGTGACCGAATGCTCTTTTGCTGTTTTCGGGCAAGAAACGATCTTCCTGGTCCATTCCAAGTTCAATTCCCCAATTTCATTGTATTTTCTTACGTACATGAAGTCGGTATTGTTTTATCGATTCCTTAAATAATATGTTTGTGCATGTTTGCATGTTCGAATGCGTTATTTAAATCATGGCAATACCGACTTTAGTTTAATCGTGTCATTTATCGTGTTTGTCGCTTGAGCATGCGAGAAATGATTCGAAATGAGACGGGGAAAACTCGTGGAACCCTATTCGGACCATGGGACCTCTCGGCTCTCTCTCCAAACAGTAGTGGCCGGAGCTTCATGGGCTTATTCGGGTTGCACGAGGCTTTCTTTTCCCGTTTTAAGTCCGTTCTCGGCTTTCGTGTAATTTGAAATTTATATTATCGTCGCAATATCGCATGAAAATGTATTTTTAAAACAAAACATACATGGATTCGGGTATCGATGACTCATTCGAGTCCATTCGATTACGTGGGTAATTTCGGTCATTGGACCGAACTATCTTTGATCCTTATGGAATCGTCTTGGTCGTCAAGTCACGAATCGTTTCATAATTAATGCGTTCGGCAATAACCTTAAGCATTAATTCCATGAACGGGTTAATCAGGACGCTCACACGGTTAATTCATTCAATTTAAACAACTTTGCACGAACTGGACATTAATTTGTAACTCGTGTCGACGAATTACAAAACGGTGTTAATGCCCTTTTCAGAACTCTCATACTTTCAAATCCGTATTGTGTTGTTTCCCTATTCTGAAAACAAATTTTCAAATCAAGGGCAAAAACATTATTTTGTGATTTGGCGACATCCTAGCGCAGTTTAAGATGTCAGTTGGGTATTCCGTATCAAAAATACAATTACCTGACTAATCATTTCATTCGATCTAACCAAAAGCTAGAAAATGGTTAGGTGGAACTCTAGGTTCCACACTTAGAGTCAAAATTCAAGTTTGGATCAATTCAGTGGTAATTCAGTCTCACAACACCGAATCACTGTAAAAGCAATCCATACACACGAGATTTGACCCTCTTTGTCAAGTTCTCAAAACAAAGCCGAATGTAAAATGTTTTGCATGATTCTTTGCTTAGTATATGGCATTTACTTGCAAAACCGCCCCTGGATTAATAACCTTTCTAATCCACGTACATTCAGTGAATACAAACACATTGTCTGTTATTAACTTGCTGCTTGTTATCTTTCCGCACCGATTTTCCATGCGAGTCAAGCCTGATCCCTAGGCCGAATAATATTAGGGTTCAACGCCCTAATCATCGATCACAGGGTCCAACACCCTAATCAACACTCACAGGGTCCAACGCCCTATTCAGTGTGAGCGCTTGAATTTCAATTTTTCGGTATTTCCCTAAACTCACGGTAAGTTAGAGCATAATAATAACCGAACGCGAGTCGACTGGAATTCGGCCATTTGTAATTTGTATTTACTGTTTTCGAGAGCATTGTAAGGACTTTTATTTTGTACATTCACTTTGTAAGAATTCCAGTCGGTAAGGGAACGGTCCGAGAGTCGTATTAATCGAATCGGCTTAATGCTCGCCCAAAGGAAAGTAAATCCAAGAACTTTCGGTTCTAGTTCACGCAGGGATTCAACCTCCATGGTTCGATGAACTGTAACGCAAGTTTGTGAAGCAATTCCCCGACACACGGGTTTACTTCTCTCTCGGCTTGTCCACCGACATCGTTTAATTTACCGAATCTCTGGTGTCAAAACGTGCGAGCCGAGTGCAACTTAATTCATGCGGTAAATAATAAAACATGCAAACCTAGCAAACTAGAGTATCGAAAGGGCGTGCGGGATATAGGCTCGCACGTAACATGAACCCCCGAACTCGGACTTTCCGGTTCCGCACAGATCAATGCCTTAACAATAACTAGGTGTTCCATACCCCTAGACCCCGGGTAACTTATCCGCCCTCGACTTTCGAGTCGTAAAATGATAAGTGACGACTCCTTCTCATGTGTGTCTATCACGCGTCCCCACAGGAAGGTGGACAATCTCCGAAGCTGCGCGATCCAAAAGCGCGCGATGCGGGCCCCCGACGAGAGTCTTACATTCGGGTCCGTACAGCTTGGCGACTCCACTAGGGACATACTTAGTGGGTTCAGGCTCGATCCGTTTGCTTGCTTGCATGTTTATTTATCGCTTTCCGTACATTTTATGCACATTTACTTTTCTGCACTCGCATTGCGTCATTCTAGAGGATTTAGGTACCAAATGCCTGAAATCCCACGGGCACCGATCTAGGAAGCTAGGTTAGTCAGAGGTTTCGAGTAAGGGAACGGATCGAGTAGGCTCTGCCATCGAACCGGCCCCCAAAGATCCTCGCTCGATTTCAAGGAATTGATCCCCTTGAATCGGGAGCCCCCATCCCTAGTTAGTGGTTTTCCCAGTAGAACAGTGAAACCATGCATAAATAGGGACCATCATGCTGAACCAAAATTGCCTTCATGCCGTCAACCGACCCAAAGTTCGGTCTTTGAGTCGGCCCCTAGTTTTCTTTTAGGCGGGCCTTTTGTTGTTTTTTCTACAATGAGAGATGTACATTGTAACAGATACGGTTATACTTTACTTTTCTGCATTGCATGCATGTTTTCAAAACAACCTAGGACATTGCATCGATTTGGTTTTAAACATTCAACCGACATTCTCTCCATTTAGGTAAGGATGGATCGCTCGCATCCCTGTCTTAGGCTCGATGTCATTGTCACACCAGCCGCGGACATCATGCGCCTTTGGAGAACATTCCACCCCGTCGACCGCGCATTTCTTCGACTCATCATAATAGACTTGCCACTACTTGCTGATTCCCTCATTGACAGGACCTTGCTCAGAACAGCTATCAGTTTTTGGGACACTCAGCGGGCCATGTCCAGCTCTCAGGAGACAGAGCTAGCTCCTACAGTAGAGGAATACGCGGCACTCATTCAGCTGCCCATGCCGACCCGCGACATCGTGGTGCCCAATCAGTTTGCCACGATATAGAGTAGACTTGCCATCCTTCTAGGTCTCTGCGACGAAGAAATTCGTCATGAGTTTCGGTATGGATGGGAGCATAGTGTTAGGACTGCATGGCTCATAGACTTCATACATATTCGTTCTCTCAATGCTAGGGGAGAACCGTATCAGCGTGACACTTGTCATGGGTTCCTCTTGCTCATCTTCGAGACCATCCTATTCCTCTACTTGTCAAACCTCATAGACGGGGCACTTGCCCAAGTCATCTTCCAAGTGGTAGGAGGCCATAGTTACGTGGAAGCCGTCTTGGTTGAGACCATTCGGTCTCTTGACTATGTATGAGAGGTTCGACGTGGTAGAATGAGAGGAGTTCCGCATCTACTGCAGATTTGGCTTCTTGCACACATTAGGCCGTTCTGCTCATCCGATCTTTTTTCCTACATCACCGACGAGTGTTCACTCATTGCTCGTCTACTTCAGGTGTTTCGACCTTTCGACCGTGATTACATCGATTGGAAGCAGTTTATGGAAGGTCTCACCCCGGCACAGTTTTTATGGGCTGCTCGTTGGAATCTCGGCGGTCCCATGACCATTGGATGTCCTTCGGTCACAGGACTCCCTTTGATCAGTCATTTAGGGAGTACACTCATATTTCTAGCCCGAGTTATCAGACAACTCGGTGGTCTACAGGATATTTCTACAGAGGCGGATCACGCTTCCTATCGCTTCATGTGGGCAGATACGATAGCTTCACTTCCAGACAGGTTTCTATGGGTTCGGGAAGTTCGACGCTTGTGGGGCACTCACATCGTTCATGAACTTTACTTCCCGGAGCATCCCACTAATGATGAGCGAGCTTTCTCAACTACTGCGGCGTATGTGGCTCAGTTTCATTCGCAGGGGCTCACACCTGTTCGTCGGCTACGCACGTCACGGATTCCTCACACAATGCAAGCAGACATTCCAGACACAGAGAGCTCAGTCCAAGGAGCCATGCGCACGGAGTTGCAGTCCATCAGGGAGGAGCGAGATCGACTCCGCTGCGAGCTTGTGGATACACGTTTAGAGCTCACTGACCACAAAGAGCTTCAGAGGGAGCGAGCTCAGACTCGCGCACGCGTAGCGAACCAAGATAGGGAGATAGCGCGTTTGAGCGCTACACTAGACCGAGCACGAGCGAAAAAGTGCAAGGTCTCCCATCCTTAGGTTTAGCAGTCTACGACGTCTTTTCACCCTGCTCGGGCCTATGCAACGCTCACTCAGCTATCAGGCGTAGTAGGATGTCGGTTTTATGTTTATGTTCCTTTCTTTTAAACAGACAATCTCTGTAAATTATGGAACGTAAATCCAATTGATGTAATGACATTAGTGTTTTCGAAGCCAAGCATTTCATAACACTTCGTCATTTACATTTGCCAACATACTGCAATCGCACTTACATATTTATATACAGGTGCTACCAACCGGCGTCCCATCGATATCTAACTCGTGCACGAGTAAGGATGGCAGAAGATCAACAACCCGCCTTTCATGAACAGGATACTCTGCCAATGTCGACACGTTCTCAAACGCCACTAATGCAAGTTATATCACCTCCCATACTCGCGGACATATCTACAGCGCATTCAGGCGTCCCTATCGGACATCCTCCACCAACAGCACAGATGGCGTCCAACCTTGTGGATTCCGCATGTTTCACCGCACTAGAAGGGATGGTGAACCAGTTGGGGACCAACATGGCCACCAACATGACAGAGCTCATGGCTATGTTCAGGGATCAGAATCGAGCTTCACTCCGCCTCCGGAGCACAAGTCAATTGTAAATGCAAATCCAACAGTCCCTCTAATCTTTGTCTCGGAGGTTGAAGACGCATCTTTCTCTGCAATGGCATATGCACCTATGGTCCATTCAATCAGTGATCCTCTACTGCCACCACCTGCTCCAACAGCAGTTCCGCTGCCACCAGCGACTTTCTTATCCGCGGATTCGACTATGCATACATTGCCACCGCTAACCGTGTCAATGCATCCTCTAATCTATACTGTGCCACCACCGACAGTTCCTCCGGTCACGATTACACAGGCTCCTGTTCCCACTGCAAACCAATTTCCTTTCCAAGCTCCACAATCCCAAATAAGCTTTTATTACCCTGCTCCACCGCCTCTAAACATTCCTCCCACTAAACCGGGCATGCCTACTCAGGCTACCCCTCCAGCTCTACGGACAAACATTCCTCCCGAAGCGGAGAATGAACAGGAGAGGAGAATAAGGAGAATGGAGGAAACCATTTGAGCCCTCCAAGTAGGCAATTCCCGTTTCGATTTCGGTGACAGTGACTGGAATCTATTTCTGGGCATGCGGTTGCCCCCTAAGATCAAAATTCCAGATTTCAAGAGATATGACGGGACCAGAAACCCTTCGCATCATCTCTGTCACTATCAGAGCAAAATGCTCTCATACTGGGATTACGAGGAATTCGTCATTTAGACTTTCCAAGACAGTCTTATGGGATCGGCACTAGATTGGTTTATGACCTTGAAAGCGGACGACGTCCCTACATGGACAGATCTATCTCAGAAGTTCCTCGACCAGTATCGATTTTGTGCAGAGACACCCCCAACTCTTCTCGATCTCAGCATGATAGAGATGAGAAAGGGTCAAGCTTTCGAAGTATAGGCAACAGAGTGGAGGGGAAAGGCGGCAAAGCACATTCCTCCAATCATTGAGCGACATCAAGTTCAGTTGTTCCACTCCACGCTCAGGGGCGCATACTACTCACATCTCCTGGCTCATACCTCCTCTTTCTTGAACCTTATTGAGGCAGGAAAGAAGCTTGACATGGGTGTTAAGCTAGGGAGAATTGAAGGCCCATCGAGGAAGAAGGATGGAGAGACATCGAAGAAACAGACTGCTGGAACCTCCAAGAGAGGCAAAGACGCGACTATTGGCGCCGTCAATTCCGAACATCAGGCTTCACAACCGATTTCAGTGGACTACACCCCTGCATTGCAGACTTCTCAAGCATATGCACATCCCGTGCATTATGTGCAGTCCTACCAAGTGCCGCAAGCTTATTTCCCGACCTCGCCAACTATTATGCAGTCGCAACCTTCGCAACAGTATGCTCATGCTCGGGCTCAACAAGGTAGACCCCCGGCTTCGAGATTTCCTCAGTTGGCTCAACGTGCTCCTACCCCGAGAGCTCAACCGAGTAGTGATGCTCAACCACGTCCACGCAAGCAGTACACCACTTTACTAGCTCCTCCCTCTTACATATTCAGGCAGCTTCTTGCAGGCAACAGGATCAGAACAGAGGCGCCCGGTCCCAACTTTGACCCCGCAGTGCAAAATCAAAACTTGCGCTGTGAATTCCATGAAGGTGCTCTTGGTCACACCCTGGACAATTGTTGGACACTTCGGAACAAAATTCAGGAGATGATTGACACAAGGCAGATCTCCTTTAATGAGGTGAAACCACCGAATGTCCGCGCAAACCCCCTCCCCGATCATGGATCAGGTTCAGGACCTTCTGTCAACATGATTAGCATCGCTGCTATCGAAGAGGAAGAAGACGCGCAGAAGACTCCAATTTCGTTCGTCATCAACTATGCTCCGACAAAAGTTGCATTTGCTGTCGTTCCGTTCGTTATCGAGGTTCTTGCAAAGGAGCCATACCAAGATAGCCGAGTTCCCTGAACATATGAGGGTCTGGAGGCTGCTGACAAAGGGAAGGCCCCTGCTACTGCGTTCTCAACCATCTCGGAAGCCGTACCACTCCCTACAAAGAAGGTCACCGATCAGGAAGCCGAAGGTTTCATGAAGGTGATCAAAGCAAGCGAGTACAAAGTGGTGGAGCAAATGGGCAAGTCACCAGCCCATATCTCATTACTTGCATTGCTTTTAAGCTCTGAGTCGCATCGGAATGCTTTGTTGAAAGTTCTCACTGCAGCACAAGTCCCAAAAGATACTGCACCTGATAGGATCGAGGAGACTGTGAACTCCATCTTCTCGAATCAGATCTCTTTTGCCGATGATGAGCTTCTATCGGAAGGTCAAGGACACTTGCGGGCATTGCACATAGTTTGCAAGTGCAACAATCACGTCGTTGGTCGAGTCATGATCGACAACAGCTCTGCTCTCAACGTTTGCCCCGTCTCCACGCTGAAGCAGATGAACGTGGATATGAGTCGCATCCGTGCAAGCAAGACCACTGTTCGAGCCTTTAATGGCTCCAGGAGAGAAGTGAATGGAGAAATCGATCTCCTAATCGATGTGGGTCCTTGCTCATTCTCTATCACCTTTCAGATCCTCGAGATACCCAATGCTTTCAGCCTCTTGCTCGGGAGGCCATGGATTCACGCTGCCGGTGCTGTTCCTTTAAATCGCTGCACTAGAAGTTGAAGTTCTTCGTCGAAGGCAAGCTCATCACTGTCAACGGCGAGGAAGATTACGCAGTCTACAAAGAGCACTTGCGACGCTCGCATCCATGGTGAGCATTACGAAGGAGAATCTCATCGAGCCCCTCGAGTTTGAGATTGCTCAGGGCCCTGCCCATTGCGATGTAGTCGATACTGTTGACGGCAAACCATGGTACACAAACATCAAGCACTTGCTGCAAACAGGTCAATTCCCAGCGTTCACCGATCGTCATGACTGGAGGACTCTCCGACGCATTGCAGCACACTTTTTCCTTAGTGGCGAGACTCTCTACCGCCGTTCATTCGATGTTACACTGCTACGGTGTGTCGACGAGAACGAGGCACAACGCCTTATGGAAGAAGTGCACGAGGGAAACTGCGGACCTCACATGAACGGACTCATGGTAGCAAAGAAGCTCATGCGACTCGGGTACTTCTGGTCTACTATGGAGACTGACTGCGTCAAGCATGTTAGGCACTGTCACTTGTGTCAAGTCTACGCGAATCATATCAGAGCACCACCCAACGAGCTGCATCCAATGGCTGCTCTGTGGCCCTTTTCAATGTGGGGCATGGACGTGATCGGTCCTGTTAACCCCAAAGCATCCAATTGACACTTGTTCATACTGGTAGCTATCGATTACTTCACCAAGTGGATCGAAGCTATCACCCTTGCGTCAATCACTGCAAAGGCCGTAGCTCGCTTCCTCTAACGCGACATCATCGCGCGTTACGGGGTCCCTGCGACTCTCATCACCGACAATGCCAAGAATTTGAATAATAAGATCATTGATGAGCTCTGTGCATAGTTCAAAATCCAACATCGCAATTCCTCTCCGTATCGTCCGCAAATGAATGGTGCGGTAGAGGCAGCGAACAAGAACATAAAGAAAATCATTGAAATAATGACGGTGAATTACTTGGACTGGAACGAGATGCTCCCGTTCGCACTCTTGGCGTATCGGACTTCTATCTGCTCGTCTACCGGGGAAACCCCGTAATCTTTGGTCTACGGCATGGAAGCAGTTCTTCCAGTGGAAGTGGAGATTCCCTCCATGAGGGTTCTTGCCGAGTCTAAACTCAAGGAAGCAGAATGGGTGAAGCAATGCTACGAGCAGCTTAATTTCATCGACGAGAAGCGACTCACAGCACTTTGCCACGGTCAATGCTATCAGCAAAGAATGGCCCGAACATTCAACAAAAAAGGTCGTCCTCGCGAGTTCAGCCCTGGCGACCTCGTCTTGCGAAAAGTCTTGCACATCGCTCCAGATTCCAGGGGCAAGTTTGCTTACAAATACGACGGTCCCTTCATCATTCAAGAAGTCTTTGACGGAGAGGCAATCATTCTCAATGATATGGACGGGAACGATGACGCTCTTCCGGTCAATGCTGATGCTCTTAAGAAATACTATCCATGATGGTGTTTCTCTCATCCCACTGTGGGTGTTTTCTCGAATGCACATTACATTTTATCTTTCTTCGCATGTACAGTCCCCAGCACTTTTAATTTCGCTAACTCATGTACTCTCCTCTTCTGCTCTTTCCCTTTCTCTGAACTTTTCCTGAGAGAAAAAGAACGAATTTCCCGCTAGGTTGAAAACCTTTTTGAGGCAGCCTAGGCAAAAATTAGAGAATGAGGGGCACAGTTTAAAATCCCGCAAAGGGGAACTGTGGTAAAAGGAGAGCATGAAACGAAATCCTCGCTAGATCGAAAAGCCGCAAAGGGCGGTCTAGGCAAAAATTAGAGGAATCGAGAGGTGCGATCAGACCCAATCAAGGCAGTCGTAGCAAAAGGTGAGATCTAAATGAGAGAAATGTCAAACAAAACACCCCGCTAGGTCGTCACGCGTCTTGCGACCTAGGCAAAACTTAGGGGACCTTCAGCAGCTCGACCACGAAATGACAGCTACACTCAGCGTGCAGTAGCAGCAAGTAGTGGTTTGGTAGTCATCGATGCAAGAAAACTCTCTTTGACTCTCAGAGCATGAGACATGTTTCGACATGCAGTCGAATCTTTGTATCATTGATTTGGAGGATCCCAAAGATTCCTCCATTTACCCTTATGCAAATTCTACAGGTCATGCCTGTTCTGTTAAAAGCCTTTCTTGTTAAGTCACAAATCTAGCGGGATACGACCACCCCTTCAAATGGTCATCAAGTTCAAATTCCCAAAGCATTATTATTCAGACTTCTTTGCACATCAACATTATGGCTGTAGAGTAGGACTGACAACCAATGTCAGCTCCCATGGTTCTATATGCAGGAACGAGGATGTGAACCCCGAAAGGAGTCTTCCTTTGACGAATGCATGTCTGCCTTATGCCAAGGACCACAGCCAAAATCCGAGGAGAAATCTTCAAGAAAGCACTCCATGTACTCAGTGGCATCACAATCAATTGGCAAGCAACGAAGCATTCTGCCACCACATCGATTGCAGCACAGACAAGCTCAGTGATGGAGGAATCACAATGATTCCTTCCGCACCTTCCGTAACTCCCCAATGTTTGCATTTACTTTCTGCACCTTTTATTTCCGCAATGCGCTTCTCAATTGGCATGCACCTTCTCAGGAATGCAGGGCACCTTTTTATTTCCGTAATGCCCTTTTCAATTGGCGTGCACCTTCTCAGGAATGCAGGGCACCTTTTTATTCCCGCAATGCACTTTTCAATTGGCGTGCACCTTCTCAAGAGTGCAGTGCACCTTTTCATTATCGCAATGCACTTTTCAATTGGCATGCACTTTCTCAGGAATGCAGTGCACCTTTTTATTTCCGCAATGCACTTTTCAATTGGCGTGCACCTTCTCAGGAATGCAATGCACCTTTTTATTTCCGCAATGCACTTTTCAATTGGCGTGCACCTTCTTAGGAATGCAGTGCACCTTTTCATTATCGCGATCCACTTTTCAATTGGCATGCACCTTCTAAGGAATGCAGTGCACCTTTTCATTATCACAATCCACTTTTCAATTGGCGTGTACCTTCTCAGGAATGCAGTGCACCTTTACATTTCGCAGTGCACTTTTCAATTGGCCTACACCTTCTCAGGAATGCAGTGCACCTTTTATTTTCTCCAACGCACTTTTTAATTGGCGTGCACCTTCTCAGGAATGCAGTGCACCTTGCAAGCCGCGGGGCAAGCGCCTCGCACCTTGCAACCTGCCGAGCCAGCGCTCATGCACCATGCAATCCACAGGGCAATACGCCCGCGCATATTGCAAACCCCTCGGGTTTGTCCCGACTTTTAAATTTATGTTCAGGGGTCCGTCCCCTCGGGTCCGTCCCGACTTTTAAATTTTCGTTCAAGGGTCCGTCCCGACTTTTAAATTTATGTTCAGGGGCCCGTACCCTCAGGTCCGTCCCGACTTTTAAATTTTTGTTCAGGGGACCGGCACGACTTTTAAATTTCTGTTCAGGGGTCCGTCCCCTCGAGTCCATCCCGACTTTTAATTTCTGTTAAGGGTCTGACCCTCGGGTTCGTCCCGAACTTTACATTTCAACATCCGGTATAACATCAAAAGCAGGAGGGAGAAGACTGCTATCGGAAGTTCCATATCGATCATTGTTATCAAATTGGGGTACTTCTGAAGTCTTTGGCTACATCCTCTACTCGAGCACGCAATCAAAGAGGGGCAAGCTGTCAACACCCCATTTTGGCTCACCATTCCAAACAATGATATCAGCAATGGTCCAGACTATGACTTGAGTAGGAATATAGAAAACGGCTCAGCGGAACAAGAAATCACTATTCATCCTCAAGTCGGCAAAATCGAGCAGATGACATAAGCATACGACAGAAGGACTCCATAGGTCACCAAAAGGGAACAAAGTGACTAGAGAGCTCAACAATGTCCAAAACCGGCATTTTCCAGTGTACCACATGGACAATCCTATTTTTCGATATTTCGCTCGACCATCAGAAGATAGTCAATATTGGACATCAAAAATCCACATCGATGCCAAACAGATGAAAAGTGTCTTCAAGCGCATTTCGTAAATCATCTACTCTATACAGAACAACTTTCTGTATACAGAGAACTTTTCAGTGGAAGCACGAGCAGTACTTCAGATTGTCTTTTGGAAGCCATACAGACACCCCGAAATACTTCCGAGCGATAAAACGGGCATACCCCTCTTCGGAAGAGCATAACCGGAGACTGGTCTGATGGAATAACGGCAAATGAAGTTGACCCTGTATTGCCCCGAAAACTCCAGCGGACAGACGCAATTGGGCAATCAGACAGCAAAACCCTTCTCGGTTTCCCGAGAAACCTCCGAGGAGCACAAAAGGCCATTTTCAGTGGAAATTCATATCCGGAGGTCCTCTTTGGGGAAACTTGACGTCGGATGCCTACCTTACATAGTGCTGGCCTTCTCAAGGCTCAATGTGGAATCGTTGGAATGAATCACACGACTCATCTAGAACCCCCGAGCAGTGCTTTAAGGGTCTCAAATACACTTTTCATGTTCTTAGAGGCCCAATCTCGACAAACAGAGATCATAGTGATCTTCGGATCGCCCAAACAACTCAGAAAGCAATATGAGAAATCCAATTTCGGCCTACTAGAACATCTTCGGCTCCATATTTGCATTACCGGCTTAAGGGTCAAGTGACCACGTAATTTGACAATTTATGTCAAAATGACCGACATGGGATGCAGATATAAGATATGCCGTCAGAAGTGGGTAACCTCGCTCTGAGTGCGTAAAAGGAGCAAAATCGGCTTCTGAGCCTCATATAAATATTTGGCAATTTTCCACGAGAAATGCCAATCTTGGGCTTATTAAATCCGTTTCCTCGCATATATCGATAATTCAACGTTCAGTTCGAACCACAAGCTTCGAATGCGCGATCAATCGAGACCCGAGCTTTTTCCCGATTTCTCCTCTTCGGCCGTGGGACCCACGAATTGCCCAAGGGCAACTCTTCCCTCGCCAAGCCGTCCATCCCAAGCTTCTCTTGCACTCTTGGTTGAAAATATCCAAGGAGTTTGAAGACAACACTCAAGCCTTCATTAATGCTCATCAATGCTCTTGGCTTTTCCATATGAAGGATACTTAGCTCACATTCATCCTCATCTTCATTAAGTGGCCGAAATTTGCTAAGAATGGGGTTTAAGAGTACTTGCTTTTGCTAATTGTGTCATTAGCTTTGCCTATAAATTGTCCAAAAGTGACTAAGTTAATCACTTCTCTTCTTGCACACTCTCTCCAAGCTTTCTCCCTCAAGAAAAGCTCTCAACTCCATAGCCAAAACCAGCAAGCTTCAATACTTCAAAACCAAGAGAGAAAAACCGAAGAAAACCCGAAGAAAGCTTTGTGTTCTTAAGTCGGAAGCTGATGTTCATCATCCCGACTTAAATTAAAAAATTCTCAAATTTCATGGACCACATGTTTTGAACCCAAGGAGTTCATTTCTGAACTTAGATTTTTGGTTTGAAGTCATTTGCTCATCATTTCAAGTTGATTTCTTCATTCCGAGCGAAAACAGTGCTCTCGGGTGAAGAGTACCCGAGCACAGCCCCGCGCGCCCGCGCGCACACCTACCAGTCGCGCTCTCCCGCGCGCCCATCCTTGCCCGAGCGTGCATCCTTTGCATCCGAGCATCCTTCCATGCATTCAACCGAGTCGCCTGACTCTCGAACATTTCCCTGACTCTTTCCTCGTATCCCGAGGCTAGGTATAACATTCTCGACTTAGAGAATTTAGGCCTTTTTACATTTCTTGCGTGTTTACGGAATTACAAGTCGTGTTAAGCATGTTTCACTTGCAAGTTTATATTTTTATGCATTTTTACATTATGCCATGCATGTTTATCCTCGATTAACGTGCTAACATGTCGGGAAATACTTGGATCGTAGCCGAGAAGAATATCTCGACCCGGTTAAAGCATGGAGCTCACGAGTCACACTCCAAAGAAGGTGACCGAATGCTCTTTTGCTCTTTTCGGGCAAGGAACGATCTTCTTGGCCCGATCCAAGTTCGATTCCCGAGTTTCATTGTATTTTCTTACGTACATGAAGTCGTTATTGTTTTATCGATTCCTTAAAAAATATGTTTGTGCATGTTTGCATGTTCGAATGCGTTATTTAAATCATGGCAATACCGACTTTAGTTTAATCGTGTCATTTATCATGTTTGTCGGTTTAGCATGCGAGAAATGATTCGAAATGAGACGGCGAAAACTCGTGGAACCCTATTCGGACCATGGGACCTCTCGGCTCTCTCTCCAAGGAGTAGTGGCCGAGAGCTTCATGGGCTTATTCGGGTTGCACGAGGCTTCCTCTTCCCGTTTTAAGTCTGTTCTCGGCTTTCGTGTAATTTGCAATTTATATTATCGTCGCAATATCGCATGAAAATGTATTTTTAAAACAAAACATGCATGGATTCGGGTATCAATGACTCATTCGGGTCCATTCGATTATGAGGGTAATTTCGGTCATTGGACCGATCTATCTTCGATCCTTATGGAATCGCCTTGGTCGTCGAGCCATGAATCGTTTTCATAATTAATGCGTTCGGCAATAACCTTAAGCATTAATTCCATGAATGGGTTAATCGGGATGCTCACACGGTTAATTCATTCAATTTAAACAACTTTGTACGAACTGGACATTAATTTGTAACTCGCGTCGACGAATTACAAAACGCTGTTAATGCCCTTTTCAAAACCCTCATACTTTCAAATCCGTATTGTGTTGTTTCCCTTTTCTGAAAACAAATTTTCAAATCAAGGGCAAGAACATCATTTTGTGATTTGGCGACATCCTAGCGCAGCTTAAGATGTCAGTTAGGTATTCTGTATCAAAAATACAATTACCTGACTAATCATTTCATTCGATCTAACCAAACGCTAGAAAATGGTTCGGTGGAGCTCTAGGTTCCAAACTTAGAGTCAAAATTCAAGTTTGGATCAATTCAATGGTAATTCAGTGTTACAACACCGAATCACTATAAAAACAATCCACACACACGAGTTTGACTCACTTTGTCAAGTTCTCAAAACAAAGCCGAATGTAAAATGTTTTTGGATGATTCTTTGCTTAGCATATGGCATTTGCTTGCAAAAACACTCCTGGGTTAATAAACTTGCTAATCCACGTACATTTGGTGAATACAAACACATTGTCTATTATTTACCTTCTACTTGTTATCTTTCCGCACCGGTTTTCCATGCGGGTCTAGCCTGATCTCTAGGCCGAATAATATTAGGGTTCAACGCCCTAATCATCGATCACAGGGTCCAACACCCTAATCAACACTCACAGGGTCCAACGCCCTATTCAGTGAGAGCGCTTGAATTTCAATTTTTCGGTGTTTCCCTAAACTCATGGTAAGTTAGAGCGGAATATTAATTGAACGCGAGTCGACTGAAATTCGGCCATTTGTAATTTATATTTATTGTTTTCGAGAGCATTGTAAGGACTTTTATTTTGTACATTCACTCTGCAAGAATTCCAGTCGGTAAGCGAACGGTCCGAGAGTCGAATTAATTGAATCGGTCTAATGCTCGCCCAAAGGAAAGTAAATGCCAAGAACTCGCGGTTCTCGTTCACGCAGGGATTCAACCTGCTAGTTTCACGGGACCTACGGAAGCGTAAAAGGAATAGAAATTCAAACTTTCCTACCCATGAAACTATATCCCAAGACCTACTAGTAGAATGGGAATAGATAAAGTATACCTGAAATCTTTTGAACTGTCGATCGAGTGTCCCACGCGTGATGCCTCTATCGGTATCCACACCAACTTCGTCGACGAGTCTTCGAGATCAGCGGTGCTAGCGACCAATGCTCGAAGGAAACACCGGTGCGACTCCGATCCTTATTAGATGAATTGAGCTCTTCGAAATTGAACAATTCGATTAAACGTTCATACACATATATGGGTACACACTTACATAAAGAGACTTACAAATGCATCATATGCATTTCTGACCAAAAACAAATCACAGCCATTCTCTATCATGTATGTATATATATACATGCAATGGAGTTGACCATTTGCATGGTCATGCACCGTGGCCATCAAATGGCCTTCCATGTGGCCATGCATGCATGCCATTATATGGCCGTCCATGCAAAAGCCAAATGACTTTATTTCGTGCCGCCGTGCGTCTCTATTTCGTGTATAAATCGAGTCCAATTAATCTAGTAAATCGGGTCTAGTTAATCGGTAAATTAATCTCATTAAATATCCGATTAATCGATTACACCTTAAATCATCTAATCTCTATTAGACGATTATAGTGTTTCGAAAGTATCTCGTCGATTTGGTCGTAGTGTGTGACCCTGTAGGTTCCCAATTACGTTGACAGTAATATCGAAATCTCTATTTCAATATTACAAACAGTGAGCGGCATCTAGCAATGCATCACTGCTACTCAAGTAATCGGAAAGTCAATTTCTCGACGACCCTTGTAACCTATGTTACCGTACAGAATAATCCTTTTGTCCTCTATATCTCTATTGAGCCCAAGGCATGGTCGTTGTCATCCTTGTATGGCTCAATCTCTCTTTCTTGGTTTACCGGGTAAGTCTATCAGAACAAATGAGCTCGATATCCCTATATCGACTAATTTGGGTATGCAAACACTTATAGACTCTACCCACCTAGCGGCCGTGAGATATCACTCCCATTACGTAGGAGGGACAAATCCTATCTTGGTCACTCACATTCCTCTCCATGCTATGTGGTATACCCAATTACTGTCTTTATAACCAGCCTGTTACGGTGGCGTTTGACAGTATCAAAGTATACGACATTACATGTAGAAAACTATGATGACCTCAAGTCAAAGGACCACTGCACCATAGTCACTATGAGATCTGCTAATGACAGTCCCGTAACAACCCATTAAGCAATCTCATGACAGGTCAGTCCAGTACAAATTACTCCTAATGTATATCTGCGATGTGACTCGATGTCTCCACATCCATGACCTGTGAGATTTGGTCATCAATCTACACCCATGCTAATCTAACCGCATTATCGTTGTCCTAATTAACGATAATACTTTGACTATGGACATTTAGGAATAGTGTTCAGTCATTACTGGATCTCACAATCAAGTCACACTTGATGCCTGTTGTACGTACTATTCCAAGGACGTTATTGTGTAAAAAATAATATTCAGCGCAACCTACACAATAACATAAATGCCTCGTATTTTAATGAAATATATATCATATTACAGAATTGATGACAGATTGCCTCTAGGGCATACACCAATTCCTAACAATCTCTCACTTGCACTAGAGCCAATCTGGCATATCCCTAATGCCTAAGGATCTAGTGTGAGCCTCGTGCTTGCGCTGTACAAGAGGCTTCGTAAGTGGATCTGCGAGATTCTCATCTGTTGGTATTCTGCATATCTTCACATCTCTTCTGTCGACAATCTCGCGAATGAGATGGAAGCACCTGAGTATTTGTTTGGATCGCTGGTGAGACCTGGGTTCCTTAGCTAGCATAATGGCTCCATTGTTGTCACAATAGAGTTCCACTGGGTCTGCGATGCTCGGAACCACAGCAAGTTCTGTTACGAACTTCTTGATCCAAACAGCCTCTTTTGCGGCGTTAGAGGCAGTGATATACTCGGCCTCTGTGGTAGAGTCGGCTACTGTCTCCTGCTTGGAACTCTTCCAACTCACAGCACCTCCATTGAGGCAGAACACATACCCTGATTGCGATCTACTATCGTCCTTATTGAACTGGAAGCTAGCATCGGTGTAACCTCTTACAACGAGCTCTTCTTCGTCCCCATATACCAAGAACATCTCCTTAGTCCTTAGCAAGTACTTAAGGATGTTCTTTACTGTGATCCAGTGTCTCTCACCTGGATCTGACTGGTACCGACTCGTCATGCTCAAAGCATACGAGACATCAGGTCGAGTGCATAACATGGCATACATGATGGATCCAATAGCTGATGCATATGGAATCCTACTCATGCGATCTCTCTCCTCCTAAGTAGAAGGACTCTGAGCCTTCGAAAGGCTTATGCCATGTAACATGGGCAGCGATCCTTTCTTAGAATCCTGCGTACTAAAGCGCCAAAGCACTTTATCTACATATGCACTCTGACTTAATCCAAGGACTCTCCTGGATCTATCTCTATAGATCTTGATACCTAACACATAGGTAGCTTCGCCTAAGTCCTTCATGGAGAAACACATTCCCAACCAGATCTTCACAGACTGTAGAGAAGGAATGTCATTCCCGATCAGAAGTATGTCATCTACATACAATACCAGGAAGATCACTGCGCTCCCACTAACCTTCTTGTAAACACAGGGTTCATCTTCATTCTTAATGAAGCCAAACTCTTTGACTGCATCATCAAAGCGAAGATTCCAGCTCCTAGAAGCTTGCTTCAGTCCATAAATAGACCGTTGCAGCTTACAAACCTTTCCGGCACTTTGTGGATCGACAAAACCCTCAGGTTGTGTCATGTACACATCCTCAAGGAGCCTTCCATTCAGGAAAGCAGTTTTGACGTCCATCTGCCAGATCTCATAGTCATAGTAAGCTGCAATTGCAAGCAAGATCCTGATAGATTTAAGCATAGCCACCGGGGAAAAGGTTTCGTCATAGTCAACACCATGAACTTGTCTGAAACCTTTCGCCACTAGTCGACCCTTAAAGGTAATCACATTACCATCCATGTTTGTCTTCTTCTTGAAGACCCACTTACACCCAATAGGTTTTACCCCTTCAGGTGGATCAATCAAAGTCCACACTTGGTTGGTGTACATGGACTCCATCTCAGATCTCATGGCCTCCAGCCATTTCTCGGAGTCTGGGCCTATCACGGCTTCCGCACAAGTTGTAGGCTCATCATTATCTACAAGCAATACATCATTATCTCGAGTCACGAGAAATCCATATCTCTCGGGCTCATGACGTATCCTACCAGACCTACGAGGCTCATGTGTCACCTGTGTAGAAGATTGTACCACAACACCTTGTGGTTGTTCTGCGACCTTACTCGTCGACTGGTCAATGTCATTTTGTGATAGAACTTCCCCAAGTCCTAATTTCCTCCTACTTGTTCTTTTGAAAAGAAACTCTTTCTCAAGGAATACCGCAGTTCGAGCGACAAACACTTTGCCCTCGGTGGGATTATAGAAATGGTATCCTCGTGTTTCCTTAGGATACCCTAAAAAGTAACATTTATCCGATTTAGGGCCAAGCTTATCCGAAAACAATTTCTTCACGTAAGCTTCGCAACCCCATATCTTTAGAAAAGACATATTGGGACGCCTCCCATACCACATCTCATATGGTGTCTTTTCAACTGATTTCGACGGAGCATGGTTTAATATAAGAGCCGCTGTCTGTGGAGCATATCCCCAGAAGGAGTTCGGTAAGTCTGCATGACTCATCAAAGATCGAACCATATCTAATAATGTTCGATTCCTCCTCTCAGCTACACCATTCTACTGTGGTGTTCCGGGTGGAGTCAGTTGTGATAGAATCCCACACTATCTAAGATAGTCAGCAAACTCATAGCTCAAATATTCACCTCCTCGATCTAATCGAAGAACTTTAATACTCTTACCCAACTGATTCTCCACTTCATTCTTAAATTCCTTGAACTTTTCAAAGGATTCGGATTTGTGTTTCATCAAATACACATATCCAAATCTACTGAAATCATCAGTAAATGTAATGAAGGAGAGATACCCACCTCTAGCAAGCTTCTTCACTGGTCCACATACATCGGTATGTATGAGAGCCAGAAGATCACTAGCTCGCTCACCCTTTCCAGTAAAGGGGGCCTTAGTCATTTTCCCCATTAAACAAGGTTCGCATGTCTCGATTGATTCAAAATCAAATGAGTCCAGTAATCCATCCTTATGGAGTTTGGAGATATGATTCTCGCTAATATGGCCTAAATGACAATGCCAGAGGTAAGTCGGGTTCGAATCATTGGACTTGAGCCATTTGGTTTCCACGTTATATACGGGTGTGTCTAGATCAAGAATATATAGACAATTATTTAAATGTGCACTGCTAAAAAATACATCATCCATGTACATAGAACAACACTTGTTCTTGATAGTGAAACAAAATCCCTTCTTGTCCAAACAAGAAACAGACATTATGTTTCTACTAATAGCAGGCACATAATAATAGTCGTCAAGATCCAGTACAAGCCCAGTAGGCAAAGACAGGTGATAAGTCCCTACAGTTAATGCAGCAACCCTTGCTCCATTTCCAACTCGTAGGTCCACCTCGCCCTTTGCCAACGATCTATTGTTTCTTAGATCCTGCACATTTCCACAAATGTGAGCACCACACCCGGTATCTAATACCCAAGATGTAGAAGCAGTAGATACATTGATCTCTATAACATGGATACCTGAAACGGAAGTCTCACTTCCCTTCTTCTTCTTCAACTCCTCCAGGTATACCTGGCAATTCCGCTTCCAATGGCCATTGTTGCCACAATGGAAGCAGCAATCATCCTTTGCCACTTTGGCCTTGGGCTTCAATGCACCCGAGTCATATTTGGATGCGCCCTTAGCCTTCTTGCCTTTGCCCTTTTTCTTGGTCCCTTGGACCATCAGAACAGGTGTCCCTTTGCTGATATCCTGCTCAGCTGTTCTCAACATGCCAAGCAGTTCAAGCAATGGTTTGTTATAGTCATTCATGTTATAGTTCATGACGAACTGACTATAATTGCTGGGCAACGACTGCAAGATTAAATCTGTGGCCAACTCTTGACCTAGAGGAAATCCTAGTCGTCCCAGAGTCTCCACGTACCCAATAATATTGAGTACATGAGGACCTACCGGGTTGCCCTCAGTCAACTTTGCCTGAAAAAGTGCCTTCGATACGTCGAACCGCTCATGCCGGGCCTGCTCTTGATAGAGCTGCCTGAGATGTACGATCATATCGTACGCCCCCATGTGCTTGTGTTGCTTCTGAAGCTTCAGATCCATGGTGGCTAGCATGAGACATCCAACGCTCACGGCATCATCTTGATGCTTCCTATAACCATCTCTCTCAGCTCGGGTGGCATTATCAGGCGGTGGCGCAGGAAGAGGTTGCTCCAAGACATATAATTTTTTCTCTTGAGTGAGAACGATTCTCAAGTTGCGGTACCAATCCAGAAAATTATTCCCGGATAGTTTTTCCTTATCAAGGATTGATCTTAAACAGAAGGCACTAGATGTGTTTGCTGCCATGGAAACTATCACAGAAATACACATAATAAGTACTATGACATAACAATATTTCATGAGGACTTTATTAAATATTGCTCCCACTATTTTTATCAAATCAATGACCCTCACCATTGATTTGGAGAATCTCATTCTCATGGCGGTCCAAGATCCATATTTCACCAAGTTCTGAGTCAGCGAGGGCTGAAACTCCTAGAACCAGCTATTTAGGTAGGGAACCCTCTTTCCCGATTGCATCATATGCAACTCTTGGTTAGTTGGGTGAATAACACCTTATTCCAATCTACCTTGTAGATTGACGCCTAACTCCTTGCCTCTGAACTCCTAATCCTATTAGGCTTGCTCAGTTAAGTCTGACCCATCGGTAAACACCACGCCTTACCAGGATAGATGAGGGCATCCTGTGAGGGCTAGGTTTACACACTAATCGATCTTGGTCTTGACAAGCGTTACACGATGGAAGGCTATGGACTTAATATTATTGAGGGATTTTGACAATATTTAAATCGATCTCACCATATACTATTATGTAACCATTACATAATAGTTCCTATGTATAACAATTATACCACTAACAGTCATGCAAGTACAACCATTATACTAACACAATAGCCTAGTCGAGGTCTAACAGTCATGCTAGCACCAAGCACACATGTAACAAGCATAAAATCCTATTTCATGCTTCTATCTACTCAGATTCTAACTAGCTAGGCTCTGATACCAATTGCTAGTTTCACGGGACCTACGGAAGCGTAAAAGGAATAGAAATTCAAAATTTCCTACCCGTGAAACTAGATCCCAAGACCTACTAGTAGAATGGGAAAAGATAAAGTGTACCTGAAATCTTTTGAACTGTCGATCGAGCGTCCCACGCGTGACGCCTCTACCGGTATCCACACCAACTTCGTCGACGAGTTTTCGAGATCAGCGGTGCTAGTGGCCAACGCTCGAAGGAAACACTAGTGCGACTCCGATCCTTATTAGATGAATTGAGCTCTTCGAAATCGAACAATTCGATTAAACGTTCATACACATATATGGGTACACACTTACATAAAGAGACTTACAAATGCATCATATGCATTTCTGACCAAAAACAAATCACAGCCATTCTCCATCATGTATGTATATATATACATGCAATGGAGTTGACCATTTGCATGGTCATGCACCGTGGCCATCAAATGGCCTTCCATATGGCCATGCATGCATGCCATTATATTGCCGTCCATGCAAAAGCCAAATGGCTTTATTTCGTGCTGCCGTGCGTCTCTATTTCATGTATATTTCGTGCTGCTGTGCGTCCAATTAATCTAGTAAATCGGGTCTAGTTAATCGGTAAATTAATCTCATTAAATATCCGATTAATCGATTACACCTTAAATCATCTAATCTCTATTAGACGATTATAGTGTTTCGAAAGTATCTCGTCGATTTGGTCGTAGTGTGTGACCCTGTAGGTTCCCAATTACGTTGACAGTAATATCGAAATCTCTATTTCAATATTACAAACAGTGAGCGGCATCTAGCAATGCATCACTGCTACTCAAGTAATCGGAAAGTCAATTTCTCGACGAACCTTGTAACCTATGTTACCGTACAGAATAATCCTTTTGTCCTCTATATCTCTATTGAGCCCAAGGTATGGTCGTTGTCATCCTTGTATGGCTCAATCTCTCTTTCTTGGTTTACCGGGTAAGTCTATCAGAACAAATGAGCTCGATATCCCTATATCGACTCATTTGGGTATGCATACACTTATAGACTCTCCCCACCAAGCGGCCGTGAGATATCACTCCCATTACGTAGAAGGGACAAATCCTATCTTGGTCACTCACATTCCTCTCCATGCTCTGTGGTATACCCAATTACTGTCTTTATAACCAGCATGTTACGGTGGTGTTTCACAGTATCAAAGTATACGACATTACATGTAGGAAACTATGATGACCTCAAGTCAAAGGACCACTGCACCATAGTCACTATGAGATCTGCTAATGACAGTCACGTAACAACCCATGTAGCAATCTCATGACGGATCAGTCCTGTACACATTACTCCTAATGTATACCTGCGGTGTGACTCGATGTCTCCACATCCATGACCTGGGAGATTTGGTCATCAATCTACACCCACACTAGTCTAACCGAATTATCGTTGTCCTAATTAACGATAATACTTTGGCTATGGACATTTAGGAATAGTGTTCAGTCATTACAGGATCTCACAATCAAGTCACACTTGATGCCTGTTGTACCTACTATTCCAAGGACGTTATTGTGTAAAAATTAGTATTCAGCGCAACCTACACAATAACAAAAATGCCTCGTATTTTAATGAAATATATGTCATATTACAGAATTGATGACAGATTGCCTCTAGGGCATACACCAAATCTCAACACAACCTCCATGGTTCTATACACTGTAACGCAAGATTGTGAACCAATTCCCCAACACACGGGTTTCCTTCTCTCTCGGCTTGTCCACCGACATCGTTTAATTCACCGAATCTCCGGTGTCAAAACGTGCGAGCCGAGTGCAACTTAATTCATGCGGTAAATAATAAAACAAGCAAGCCTAGCAAACCAGAGTACCGAAAGGGCGTGCGGGATATAGGCCCGCACGTAACATGAACCCCCAAACTCGGACTTTCCGGTTCCGCACAGATCAATGCTTTAACAATAACTAGGTGTTCCATACCCCTACACCCCAGGTAACTTATCCGCCCTCGACCTTCGGGTTGTAAAATGATAAGTGGCGATTCCTTCTCACGCGTGTTTGTCACGTGTCCCCACGGGAAGGTGGACAATCTCTCAAGCTGTGCGATGCGGGCCCTAACGAGAGTCCACATTCGGGTCCGTACACCCCACATTGAAAAAGGCCATGGATCTGCCATTGGATGCAGCTCGTTGGTGGTACTCTGATTTGATTCGCGTAGACTTGGCACAGGTGACAGTGCCTGACATGCTTGACGTAGGTAATGTCCATGGTAGACCAAAAGTAGCCCAATCGCTTGATTTTCTTTGCGAGCATGAGCCCGTTCAAATGAGGTTTGCGGTTCCCTTCATGCACTTCTTCCATAAGGCGTTGTGCCTCATTTCCATCGACACACCGGAGTAGTGTGGCTTCGAATAAACGGCGGTAGAGAGTCTCGCCACTCAGGAAGAAGTGTGCTATGATGCGTCGGAGAGTCCTCCGGTCATGACAATCAGTGAAAGCAGAGAATTGACCAGTTTGCAGTAAATGCTTGATGTCTGCATACCAAGGCTTGCCATCGACAACCTCGATCATGTCGTAGTGGGCAAAGCCCTTGGCAATCTCATACTCAAGTGACTCGATGAGATTCTCCTTCGTAATGCTCACCATGGATAAGAGCGTTGCGAGTGCATCAGCAAACTGATTCTTCATGCGTGGTGTATGTAAACGAGATATCCTTGAATTTCTTTGTCAACTCTTCGAGGTACTCGTGATACGGCACCAGTTTCGGATCTTTTGTCTTCCACTGTTTGAGCATCTGGAAGATTGTGAACAAGGAATCACCTAATACTTCTAGCTCCTTGACTTTGAGGTCGATTGCCGCCTGCAAGTCGAGGATACACGCTTCATATTCAGCTACATTATTAGTGCAGGG